>NC_041220.1:99561531-99588960 GCF_002837175.3 Physeter macrocephalus | reverse complement strand
TGGGATTTATCCCAGGGATGCAAGGATTCTTCAATATACGCAAATCAATCAATGTGATACACCATATTAACAAACTGAAGAATAAAAACCATATGAGCATCTCAATAGATGCAGAAAAAGCCTTTGACCAAATTTGACACCCATTCATGATAAAAACTCTCCAGAAAGTGGACACAGAGGGAACCTACCTCAACATAATAAAGGCCATATATGGCAAACACATAGCAAACATCATTCTCAATGGTGAAAAACTGAAACCATTTCCTCTAAGATCAGGAACAAAACAAGGATGTCCACTCTCACCAGTATTATTCAACACAGTTTTGGAAGTCCTAGCCACAGCAATCAGAGAAGAAAAAGAAATAAAAGGAATCCAAATTGGAAAAGAAGAAGTAAAACTGTCACTGTTTGCAGATGACATGATATTATATAAAGATAATCCTAAAGATGCCACCAGGAAAATACAAGAGCTCATCAATGAACTTGGTAAAGTTTCAGGATACAAAATTAATGCACAGAAATCTCTTGCATTCTTATACACTAACAATGAAAGATCAGAAAGAGAAATTAAGGAAACAATCCCATTCACCACTGCAACAAAAAGAATAAAATACTTTGGAATAAACCCACCTAAGGAGGTAAAAGACTTGTACTCAGAAAACTATAAGACACTGATGAAAGAAATCAAAGATGACACAAACAGATGGAGAGATATACGATGTTCTTGGACTGGAAGAATCAATATTGTGAAAATGACTATATTACCCAAAGCAATCTAAAGATTCAATGCAATCACTATCAAATTACCAATGGGATTTTTTACAGAACTAGAACAAAAAATCTTAAAATTTGTATGAAGACACAAAAGACCCTGAATAGCCAAAGCAATCTTGAAGGGAATAAAAACGGAGCTGAGGAATCAGACTCCCTGACTTCAGAGTATACTACAAAGCTACAGTAAACAAGACAATACGGTATTGGCATGAAAACAGAAATACAGATCAATGGAACAAGATAGAAAGCCCAGAGATAAACCCACGCACCTATGGTCAACTAATCTATGACAAAGGAGGCAAGGATATTCAATGGAGAAAAGACAGTCTCTTCAATAAGTGGTGCTGGGAAAACTGGACAGCTACACGTAAAAGAATGAAATTGAACACTCCTTAACACCATACACAAAAAAACTCAAAGTAGATCAAAGACCTAAATGTAAGATCAGACACTATAAAACTCTTAGAGAAAAACATAGGAAGAACACTCTGTGACATAAATCACAGCAAGATCTTTTTTGACCCACCTCCCACAGTAATGGAAATAAAAACAAAAATAAAGAAATGGGACCTAATGAAACTTCAAAGCTTTTGCACAGCAAAGGAAATTATAAACAAGACGAAAAGATAACCCTCAGAATGGGAGAAAATATTTGCAAACAAATCAATGGACAAAGGATTCATCTCCAAAATATATAAACAGCTCATGCAGCTCAATATTAAAGAAACAAACAACCCAATCCAAAAATGGGCAGAAGACATAAATAGACATTCCTCCAAAGAAGACATACAGATGGCCAAGAGGCACATGAAAAGATTCTATTTACGATAGCCAGGTCATGGAAGCAACCTAAATGTCCATCAACAGAGGAATGGATAAAGAAGTTGTAGTACATATATACAATGGAATATCAGCCATAAAAAGGAATGAAATTGGGTCATTTGTAGAGACGTGGATGGACCTAGAGACTGTCATACAGAGTGAAGTAAGTCAGAAAGAGAAAAACAAATACTGTATATTAATGCATATATGTGGAACCTAGAAAAATGGTACAGGTGAACCGGTTTGCAGGGCAGAAATAGAGACACAGATGTAGAGAAAAAAATGTATGGACACCAAGGGGGGAAAACGGGGTGTGGGGGGTGATGGCGGTGGGATGAATCAGGAGATTGGGATTGACAACATATATACACCAATATGTATAAAATAAAAAACTAATATGAACCTGCTGTATAAAAAAATAAATAAATAAAATTAAAAAAAACAAAAGAACTATACCTGTAAAGTACATAACAGTTGCCTAATAGAAAACACAGCACCAGATGTTTAATTCTATTACTAAATGTCCACATTGTGTTAAAGCTATTTGTTTATATATATTTCTCCCATCTAGCATGTAGCTCAGAGGCTGGCACTTGTTATGTATTTCACAGATGACTGCAGAATGAACGAATAACGTGCATGTTGAGTTGAATCAAGTGGAATTGATACTCATCAAGGTTCCTCCTGCAACTCTATGTAGGAGGGGTCTGTACTTCTCTCTAGAACTAAGCTCATGGAGGGATCACGGTCTAGACCCAGGAGGGTCGGATGAGAGCCGAGTTTCATGGTGAACCAACGCAAGCTTCTCAACATGCACTTGAAGGGGAGTTATGATTACTGTTATGCTTCATGCTGGGCAGAACCAAAGACCCCACTCTAGTCCAGTGACCCTTGATCTGCCAGCCAGGCTGCTCTCAGAGAGGGAGAGAAGAGTCATCTGACAAGCCCTGTTCTTTTTCAAACCATGTGGATAATTACTCAGAACTCTATTTTCGTCAGGTTTTTGCAAATTGATTTTATAATGATTCTTTTTTTTCAGGCATTTTGGCAGCTCTAAGGGGGGAAATAAAAGAGCCCATTAATGCCAGCGTGTGTCACTGGAGACACCAAAGTGCTGAAAAGAAAAAGAAAAATATCCTTAATTAAAGCAGGAAAAGCTAGAGGTTACCTGGGTCTCTAAAATGTTGCAGTGCTGGCAGTCCAATTCTTGGGGCCGTTCATTGCCTCTCGGGGGACGTACATTATTCTGTTGGATAAATGTTTCCAGCCTTAAAACCTAAAACAGAAGAATAGAAACATTCAGCAATGAAACAAAGTCCTATCACCCGGCTGTGGTCATTAATCTGGGACCCATTCCCTTGGGTCAATCAGTTCTGGGGACTGTGCCCCACTAGACAAATCCCAGACATGCTTCTAGAGAGGCCATTTCTAATTAGCTAGTTGCTTCGTCTCTCCAGAAGAAGATGAGCCTGGCAGGTTTACAATATTCCACACTTCTCTTTAAATTATTCACATCCAAATAACTATACCAGAGCTATAGCATGGTTTCCATTAGTCTTCATACCATTCCTGGAAGGCCACCCTATTTCATTTTTACAAAGTTAGTTGGTAAAGAAAAGGAACAATATTTAAGAATTATACAGATAATATGAGAGAAGAGTGGCTAAAAGCTGCTATTAAATTATAAAGCCTTAATTATGATTATTATTAACCAACAAATTGTAGAGTGTCAATTAAACGGTCTGGTTTCCCTTCTCTAGACTTTGAGAAGAACAAGGTCAATAACCATAAAGGAACCTCAGATGTTGCTAAAACTAATGCTCCTCAGGCAGCTCCTCAGGTGTAAAGTGGGGAGGAGAAGGGACAGAGTGAGAGCAAGATGGTAAGATCATAAAATATCGTCCCTGCCTTCAAGGAGCTGTCATCTTATGGAGCAGACAGATGCATGTTCACAATCACAACAACATTCAGTAGACACATATACAATATATAAGAGCATCATTAATGGTGTGTTTGCTCTGTGCCAGGCACAGACCTAAGCACTTTACAGTATTAACTCTTTTAATTCTCCTAACAATTACTATGAGGTAGGTACTACCGCAGAGAACTTACAGCAATAAACTCTGCCCAGGGAATTCCAGCACAGCGTTAAGGGCACTGAAGGATGAATAGGAGTCCGTCAGTGGCAAGTTCTTCTCCCTAGTAACACTGTCCACAACGCCTTTAAACTTTGAACTTGGTCCCTGGGTGGTTTGGACAAGTGGGCCCAAGAAGAAAACTCCATTGTTCAGCTGGTTTACATCCATTCCTTACCCTGCTCTCCGTGCCTGCCTCCACCAGGGAGGCCTGACGGCTAAATCCTTGCTTTCCCAGGCTGGCCACGTGGCACAGATATTACCAATGGGAGTAGGAGTCAGCTGGGGGCTTCTGCGCATGCTTTTGTTTTCCTGATGAAGTGGGCAGGCCTGGTCATCCCTGCCTCTCCTTCTTTCCTGCTTTAACTTTGGACATGACAACTGGAACAGTGACAGTCATTCTCAGCCAAGGGGAATCTGAGCCAACTTCTCCTACGTGCAGTGCTAGGAACCTATGATGCATTTAGGGGCCATGAAAATATTTTCATTTCTTTCAAAATCAGAAGAAAAAACTGCAGCCTGGCCATATTCACCTTTATGACAGTGCAGTTACAAATTATAATTTTTAATTCTTTTTGATAAAGAAAAGAGCCCAGGAAGGCAGAAGT
The DNA here is from genome assembly GCF_002837175.3 of Physeter macrocephalus. NCBI lineage: Eukaryota > Metazoa > Chordata > Mammalia > Artiodactyla > Physeteridae > Physeter > Physeter macrocephalus. Next base: position 99,584,621 of record NC_041220.1, on the reverse strand, counting down.
ATCTAATGCCCAGGACACTGATCACACAGCCGGGGGTGGGGAGAGGGCAGGACCAAGATGTTTGCAGATTTTCCAGGCCTGATATCATTTAGCCACAGAATCAACACCAGCAGCCTCCTGCCTCCCTCTTTTATGTGTGACATTAAGCGCCTCTTTGTTAAGCCTCTATAAATCAGGCTCTCTGTTATTTGCAGCTGAATTTATGCCCCTGAGACAGCCTTCCTGTCAGGATGAAGTCTTTTCCTTCCTTCCAAGCATGCTAAATGTAAGGAGGTCAGGGCAGCTTCCCAAGATTCCTAGCATCTCAGTTCATCAAAAACTCCGGGAGCCCAGAACCATCATTCCAAGAACAGCTTTTATTCGGGACTTACCTCAAGCAGTGAATTCTGGAGCTTCACACTTAGGGCCTCTTTCTCTTCTTCCAGATGCTTTATTTCATTTTCTGATTTCTTTTTCACTTCCTCCAACTGCGCTTCTACTTCCTAAATGATGAATGGAAGAGTTAACCACACAAGCCACGAAAACATGGACAGGACACACCCTGCCTTACTCCCAAAGGAGTTCAAAGAAACTCACAAGAGTCATAAACTACTATAAGAAAATACAAATTAGAAATACCTGAGAAAGTCCAAAGAAAACAGGTGCTAAATTCACCACAAAGTCGAATATATACTGGCGGGTGGGGTGGGGGCAGAGTAAACCCCTGGCTTTAAATTTTGTAGTGTCAAATAAGAAAAGAGAATGCTCATTACTGACACAATTCTCACGGTTCTATAAATCAAAAAGCCAACTACATCCTCAGTTGCAGGGAAATATCAAAAGCAGAATGAAATTTCTTCTTTGGCCTTCTCAACAGCATCCTTACTTTAGTCAAAATGATGGGATTCATAGGGCTGCTTCCTCCATGGTCCCTCCCCACAGCCTCAGAGTCTCAGCACAAAGCAGATCCAGATAAAAGAACATTCTGGAGCCCATGTGAGTGGTGCAGCTGCATTTTAGGTGCGTGATCTTGGGCATATTTCCTAACCTCTCTGTGATTCAATGCATTACTTACATGCTTAGCAGAGTTCTAGGTACATAGTAAGGGATCGATAAGTGATAAGTAGTACTATTCTTACAGATGCTTACGCTTTCTGATCTAGCTTAATATCTGGGGAAATCTTTCAAGTGTCTAGAGCAGTGGATGAAACATTCTGTTCCTCGTAGCTGAATTTTAGGTAGATATTAAGTCATTTATTTGTTCAACAAATATTTATTGAGACCTACCATGTGCTTGGCACTGTTCTTGAAGCTGGGGATAAAAACAGACAATATGCTTACTCACCAGGAGCTCACATTTGCGTGAAAGAGATAGGCAGCAAAGTCAACAGCTATAACGCAGTAGATACCATGTTGGATGGTGATAATTGATTACAGACCTTTATGCTCTAACTGGAAGTAGACGGACACATTAGCAGTTGACATCTACTGAGTGTGTACCATTTTCTGGGCGCTTTTCACAGATCATCTCGTTGATCCTCATGAAAACCCTATGATCTAGGTAGTATTGTTAAGGCTCATTATACAGGTGAAGAAATGAAGCTTGAGGAGGTTAAATAACTTGCCCAAGGTCATGCAGCCCATAAGCGGAAGAGTCAAGATCCAAACTCAGGAAAGGATGACCACTTGGCTGTGCTTCTTCCCTGCCTGCATGGGTCCAGTTATACGTGGACATTTTTCAACAGTAAATACTACAGTACTACACAGTCTGTGGTTGGTTGAACCTGTGGATGTGGAGGAACTGCAGATACGAAGGGCCTGCTATAAGTTATACTTGGATTAACTCCCACGTTGTTCAAGGGTCAACTGCAGAATGAATGGACATTATGGCTGATTGAATGTGAGGGATGACAGAGAAATTATGGATTTCTGGATTTCTGACTCCTGGATTTCTAACCTGATCATCTAAAAAGATGCTGCTACTGATCATCTGGATGACACCTTCACACTTTCTATGGGGCCAGCCCCAGGCCAGGCCAGTGGCCCTGGGGTGGCACTTAGCATTGTCCCTGGGGTCAGTCATTTAAAAGAGAAGAAAAGAGGGCTGTGATTAGATCGTAAGGGTCGCATGATGTGGACACTTAGCCCATGTATAGTGTCTTCAGTAAATCCACCATCTCCTTTTGCAGGGCTTGTTGCTTTGGAGAGTTCATTTTCTGAAGATGATAAACTTTTTGTTTAAAACAAGTTGAGATAACTTAAGCAACCATCAGAAATAAGGCCGTCCCCTCAGCAAAGAGTCTGATTTTTTTTTTACTTCATTATTTAGTCCCTCATTCACAGAATCTTTTCTTGAACAGAAGTTTTGGTTAACACGCTTATTGGTGCAGACACTCGCTAACTCTGCCAAGGCATGTTCACTGTAACAGCACAGTGGAAACCCCCTGCGAGAAAGATGCTTAGCATAAAGCAGTGGCTATTTCTAATCTTGCACAGCCTAATGTCCTAGGGTATATGTAATCAATCACAGCTTCAGCTGTTGCCTTGACAAATGGACCTAAAGGGAAAAAATTTCCCCACACATTTCCTCAAGTGACCTTGAGGATTTCAACAGGAAGTTAACATTCTCTTCCTAACTCGGGGAAAGAGAAAAAACAACTACAAAGACAAGAATGTGAGGAAAAAGAAGGAGATGAATGCTTTCAGATATATAAATTGCTGCATCCGGCCCCTGGAAGAAGGCTCCATGGGCTATTAATTTACAGGCTTCACAGAGTACTTTCATAAGCTCTGTTCTCATTTAACTCTCATAATACTTATGGAAAAAGGCTTTATTGCATCCATTTCACATGAAGCAAATCCAATGGCTGGTAAGAGGCAAAAGCAGGACTCCCACCCTTCTTCTGCTTTCTTGTCTAGATTGTCCACAATTACTGGCAGTTTAAGAAAAGACACATAAGGGAGCCACTGTGACGGGAACAACAAATAAGCAGCCACAGGAAATCACCAAGCAGAGGTTTCAGCTGGCATTTTAAAGGAAAACACGTTAACTTTTTTCAAGAAGAAAAATCACTCTTTGGTATGTATTTATAGTAAAGTTCCTGGTGTAGCTGAAAGAGTAAACCAGTACAAAGCCTGAAATGTCACTCAGAAGGGGAAGGCAGAAGAGATAATGATCTTAAAATTTCCACACTGTATAAAAACTATAACCCACAGCAAAACATTGCAAATAAACCACACTTCAATTTAAAAATCTGAATACAGAAAATAACTATAACCTACAGACCCAAGACATCCAATGAACCCCAAACAGAAAAACACAAAGAATATCACACCATGACATATCATAATCAAATTGTGATATGATAAAGAAAAAAGTCTTAAAAGCAATCAGAAAACAAAAAGATACACTATGCACAGGGGAGAACAGATAAGAGTGGCTACCAACTTTCCATCTGAAGAAAATACAAACCAAAAATTTTAAAAAGTTGAACAGCATCTTTAGAGTGCTGAAAGAAAAAAAACTGTTAACCTAGAATTCTATATCCAGCAAAATAACCTTCAAAAATGAAGGCAAAATAAAGACATTTTCAGACATATAAACACTGAGAGAATTTGCTGTGAGCAGATGACACTACAAGAAACATTAAAGGAAGTTCTTCAGGCCAAAAGAAAATGATACCAGATGGGGCGCTTGAATATGCCAAAGGAATGAAGAGGGTAGCAATGGTAAATTAGAAAATATAAAAGACTTTAGTTTTCTCATTTAAAAATTCTCTCTAAGAGATAATTGACTATTTAAGGAAATAGAAAAGTGATGTAGAGTTTATAACATATGTAAAGTAAAACATATGACAACAACTTCACAAAGGTTAGGAAAGGCTAAATAAAAATAGCGTGTTGCTGTAAGGTTTGTACAGTGAAGTATATATGTATTGCTTCTTCGTACAAACCTTACACAACACAATATGTATGAAGTAACATCATATTATTCGATGGCAGACAATGATAAAGTTGCATGTTATAAATCCTACAGCAACCATGGCACACCGTCCCCTCCTCAAAAGAAGGATATCTAACAAGTCACTAGTGGAGATAAAAAAGGGAATACCAAAAGCTATATATTCAAGTAATCAAAAATAAACAGAAAAACAAGCAAAAAGAAAAAAGATGTGACAAATAGAAAAAAAAAAACCAACTCAGCAATATGGTAGACTTAATGATAATTACATTGAATGTAAATGCTCTAAATGACCCTCAAAAGTCAGATTGCCAAGCTGAATAAAACAGAAGATCCAGCTATCCTATTTGGGGTGGCCAAAAAGTTCCTTCAGGTTTTGTAACATCTGACAGATCCCGAACGAACTTTTTGGCCAGCCCAATACAAACGCACTTTGACTAGAAAGACACAGGTAGTTAAAAGTAAAGGAATGGATTAAAATAGACTGTAACACTAACCACAAAAATGATAGAATGTCCGTATTTTTATCAAAGTAGACTTCAGGACAAGGAATATTCCATAATGAGTAAGGGGCCAATTCATTGAGAAGACATAATAAGCCTAAATGTGTATGTACCTCATAAATAAGTTTGAATTTATCTAAAGCAAAAACTGACAGAACTAAAAGGGAAAATATAAAAACTGACAATTTAAATTTGAGATTTCAATACTCCTCTCTCAATAATCAACAGAACAAATAGAGAAAAAATTAGTAAGGAAATAAGATACTTGAACAACACTATCAACCAACTTAACCTAATTATCATTTATGAAACACTCCACTCAAGAGCAGCAGATCCATATTCTTTTCAAAGGCACCTGGACCATTCATCAGGATAGACCATCCCTGGGCCATACAATAATATGAACTAATTGAAAAGGAAAGAACAGAATCTGTTCTTTGATCACAAGAGAACTAAATTAGAAAGCAATAACAAAGAGATATCTGGAAAGGTTCCAAATATTTGGAAATTAAGCAACCTATTTCTAAATAATGAAGAGCATTTTGGGAGTTGATAGAAATAAAAAGTTGAAAAGAATTAGACAAAATCGTTCACATTCACATTATTACTGAAATTAGAAAGTAGAGGCCTAGAATGGTTTGGGGTGACTTATTTAAGGTGACAATGTGGCTGCTTCCCCAGCACAGCACTTCTTACACACAGACTTGACAGATGGTTTGAGTGCGTGTTGTTCCTCCTTCCAGACTGTGAGCTCCCTGTAGGCATGGCTGATTCCTGTATCCCTGCATTGCTCAAAACACCAAGTATGCATTCAATGAATGATAAATAAACCATAAACGGATATTGGCAGGGTGAAGATCTGAAGGCTGCTCTCCAAGGCCCAGGGCAATGTTTATTCTGTTCTGCTACATAGACAGAGGGCAAAAGTTAGTGGCTTTGGAGTCAAGGCAGCCCTGACTCACACCCAATTCATGTGATACTCAAGTGACTTCATTTCCCAGGTTCCTCATCTGTGAAACGGGAAAACAAGCCCTGCCTACAGGGCTGAGGTAAGAATTAAATCATGGAGCAGAGAGCTGTTGTTCCTTTTGGCTTCCCAGCCTCTGATCCTTCTCTGAATGTTTGGGAAATTCTCCATCTGATACATCAGAGCCATCCTTCCATCATAGAACCAGAAAATGTCAGACTTACCTTCCCAGACTCCCTTGTGACGAGGGCATGGGCATGTGATTGAGGCATGTGATCAAGGCATGTGACCAATCAGACACACCCACCCCGGATTTTGAATTGGAAGCCATCGATATGTACAAGCTGGAGTCATAAAGGATCTGGAAACTGAACTTCCCAAGGGGCAGCAGGGACAGCCATTCTACAGCAGCTCTGACAGAACTTTCCGTGATGATAGAAATGTTCTAAAATATAATGTAGCTCATGTGTAGAAATCCCTCAACACTGTGCTATTCAATCTGGGAGCCACTAGCCACATATGGCAATTGAGCACTTGAAATGTGGCTAGTTCCACTGAGGAACTGAATTTAAAATATTATTTAATTGTAATTGATTTAAATGTAAATAACCACATGTGTCAAGAGGCTGCCATATTGGACAGTGCAGTTCTACAGGCAACATCCAGGGCCCAGTGTTGGTGGTGTCAGCTGTGTAAACAGAAGGTCTGGGCTCAGACGTGGCAGCAAGGGTGTCTTCATCACTGAGTAGCTTGCCAAGCCCAGTTCCCTGGTTTTCCAGAAAGCTTTTCATTACCCTTTACTAAATTCCTTTCTTACCTAAACTGCCCAGGGTGGGTTTCTGATGCTTGCCACCTAGAATCCTAAGTGACACATATGAGGTGTAGAATGCAGCAGTGTCTAGAACAGCTCAGTGAGGACTCAATAAATCTTTCCACACTCTCCTAGGAATCAACGTGGGCAAGTGCTAATTATAGGACACGTACTCTGCTCTGTCTGTGAAGATTAAGTGGTAATATCATCTGATCCTACAGACAGGAAAGGCAGATAAACTGTCTGGGTGAACTCCAGCCCATCTCCTGTGGTGTCTTTTTCAGGTTAAGGTAGCATTCAGGATACACAACATACTTATACTAAAGGGCCCAAAGGAACAGTGTGCTCTTAACTCTAGAGGGGAAACCGGTATCTATTTTTAGTCCACAAACACCAGATCTGGGACCTCTTCAAGCTTTTACCTTCCTGTAGTCTGCATGGCCTAATTCATATAACTTATATCCTCAGTTTGTAGAAATGACCATAATTTTTAAAAAGAAAATAAAAAACCAGGAGGAAATGCAATTTATTTCTACATGATTCATTTCCCAAATGGATCCATGCCCCTGATTAAAGCTGAAGTGGGATTTCTATACTCAGAGTCAGGCTTGGCTGACAGGTTACCAGGACAACCTGTAGCTCTGGGAGAGCTACTGTCCCTCCCACTGATTGTGGCTCACGATGGAAAGTGGGTTCAGCTACGTGAGGATTGGATTTGTGCAACCAGTCACTGCTCATGGGGAGGAAAGTGCTTTCAATACAGCTGCTTCCCCCTCTGTGCAGGGATGGGAAACCACGGCCTCTGGAGTCAGGCTGTCAGGTTTTAATGTAGCTGCACCACTCACTGTCTGTGTGAGGGATACATAACATCTTTGAGCCTCAGTTTTCTCATCTTTGAAATGGGGATATGAACACTCATTTTGTAATCCTGTTGGGAGGATTAAATGTGTTTATAAGAATAAAGTGCTTTATAAAGTATAGTGGACACTAAATAATATTATCACACATGATGTCATCTAATGCACATGGTAACTAATCACAGCCAAAGTTTATCAAACTTTTGCTACATGTTGTACACTAAGAGTTTATATATAAAACCATATTTAGGGGCTTCCCTGGTGGCACAGTGGTTAAGAATCCGCCAGCCAACGCAGGGGACACAGGTTCGAGCCCTGGTCCAGGAAGATCCCACATGCCACGGAGCAACTAAGCCCATGTGCCACAATTTCTGAGCCTGCACTCTAGAGCCTGTGGGCCACGACTACTGAAGCCCGTGCGCCTAGAGCCTGTGCTCGGCAACAAGAGAAGCCACCACAGTGAGAGGCCCGTGCACCACAATGAAGAGTAGCCCCTGCTCACTGCAACTAGACAGAGCCCGCGTGCAGCAATGAAGACCCAACGAAGCCAAAAGTAAATAAATAAATAAAAAACTTTAAAAACAACCATATTTAATTCACATAACAAGCCCCCAAAGTATTTTTCCTTATTTTCAAAATCAGGTTTCAGAAAGATTAAGTGACCTGTCCGTGGTAGTAAAGCCAGTGAAAGAGTCAGGACTTGGACCCAGGACTAAACTTTCATAAGTTCATTTATTTATCGAACACATATTTATTGAGTATCTACTACTCTTCACCACCACACATCGCATTCCTCAGTGATATATGATTATCTTTCAGTGAAAACTCATAGTAATAATGCAAGTTCTTAGATTAGAAGGAAGCCTTCTTGTAATAATTAAAGCACCACCTATGCTCACAATAATACTGATATACTTCACTCTTTTCCTAAAACATTCATATACATATGTTATTTGCTTTCCCCAGCAAACATGAGGGATGATGCTTTGCACTCCTTCTCAGCAGAAAACGCCCCCTTTGGTGGGAAGCTGGAACAGTACTCAGAGGCTGAGAAACTGCTCTCCCACTGGTTAATTAATTACCTTCATCTACCTAGTGCCTCTTACGCCCCAGGCACTATGATCTGCTTCGTTTTTTCACACATGGATTACCTCATGCAATCCTGGCAGCTACTCTGTGAGGTGCTATTATCACCATCTGTTTTATAAATGAGTAACTTGGGACCCCATAGAGTTTCCCTGTAAGGAGTCCAGGTTAAATAACTTTCTGTGGTCACAGAGCTAGAGGGTGGTAGAGCTGGGATTTGAATCCAGGCAGTCTGCCAGGCCTGCGTGTTCACTTCATGTTATTTCTCTCTGCTTTTGCAGATTAGAGGATTTGAATTTCCCTAAGTTAAACACTCATATGACACAATTCCACCCCATGTCAACAACTCTAGGCCCTATTGTCTCACAGCCCTGGGGTGCCCTGTCTCCTCCTGAAGGCTCTGAACTCCCTCTGATCAGAGAACTGCCTGAGATCTACATACAACAGGAGCTCAGTAAATGTTTGAGGAAGGAAAGAAGAAACAAAAGAGGAAAGGAGGGAGGTAGAGGCAAGCAAAAACAAACGGAACAGTATCTCTGAAAGGGGATCTCACCTTCTGTAGCCTCTGCCTCTCAGCTTCCACTGATGAGCGAACTAATTGGATTTCCACCGTGTGCTTCTTCACCAAGTCTTCTAGGCGCTTCACCAGCTGGTCTCTGAGATGTTTCTTCTCCTCTTCGGTCTGATCTTTGATTTTACGAAGGTCTTCTTCATATTTTTGCTTCATATATTCTGTCTCAATACACGCCTCTTTCTTGGTCTATAGAAAGAAAAAGGGCTTGTAAAACTGCCAGGGTGGGGAGAGGAGCAGGAGATCACCATTTCTCTTTTGTGTAACTTCTACAATGTTGATTACTGATTTCAAAGCATGTATCACAAGGTACAATAAAGTTTATAAAATCACATGTTTGATATCTGTAAGAGACTTCACTTTATCCACCATCGGAAAAGGGCTTTTTGGAGTAGTGTATCTATTGTCATAGGATCAGATATTCCAGCCCATACTATGGCGGTTTCTAAAAAATGCTTTGTTTGTTTTGACTGGGAACATATAGCAGGAATCTTAAGCAAGCTTCCTGTTTCCCAGGAGCTAATGATAAGGGGTTGGGAGAATTCTGCCACATTCTCATTCTCCTAGCTTGACATGCAATGACATGCAGTTGGCAGGACGTTGGCTGGAACTTCACACCCACGCATCCACCCCTGAAGCTATGGGACCTGTTGCTTCCAAATGGACCTGTCATGGTTTGGGGCTGGCCTCCATCTGAAGCTCATTCCAGCAGAGCCCCCTGTGACTGCTCCATCCCCAGGGCTGGGCCAGACAGTACCTGTATATCTGTGCCTCCTTTCGTGCACGGACACTCCTTGGGAAAGTTCTGATCCTGCTGAGGATGGAGACTGCAGTCTTCCAAATCATTCTCTTTCCCTAGGACTTCATTCTCTGAAACCCTCTCTGTCTTCATGTCATCTGCAAGTACAGTGTCAACATCATTGGGAATGCCCTTGGCCTTGGTCTCATGCCTGAGGCCTCTGCAGCTGGGTCGCCGTTCTGCTATTCAACTATTTTGCCCTTGACTCCCCTATGTAATCCCTGCTCCATGGCCTTCTGGCCTTAAGCATGGTCCAAGTGGTGACTGTCACCTTTGCCCAAGTAGCATCTTGAGTTCAAATAGTTGTCCGGCTCTCCCTTCTTAAACTAGTCATCTTCAAATTTTTTTGATTGTTAAAAAAAATTGAGGACATTCCTGGATATATGTACATTCAAAGGATTTAAATAAAGAGATTTCAAGTATAAGACAAAAAATAAATATAGTTAGAATTGCTCAGTTTCTTCCCATATGCCCTACTTCTGAGACCACTGCTGTAAACCCTCCATACCCTCTGATTCCAACTCGTACTTTCCAGCCCGAGGTGATTTCTTCTTTCCCAGACACCTCACTGCTGCCTGGGCCGCACGCATGATAGCAAGGCATGCTGTGGGCTGTAAAGTAGCAGTCCCATAAACTCCCTAGATGCAGAGCCTATGTTTTGTGCCTTTGTCATATCTCCCAGTGTCAAGCCGATGACACTGTACATATTCAAGAACTTTCTGATGAGGGAGCTCAGTGGAAAGCACTTTGGAGTCAGATAATCTGAGACCCAAACACCACCTCTATCACCAGGCAGCTGGCTGGCCTTGAGCTAGCCACGTAACTTTCTCAGCCTCATGTCTTCATCTGTGGCAGGGGCTACTGACAATACCTAACTCACAAAATTATTGGGAACACTCAATAACATCACTGTGTAAATGATGTTAGAGTATAAAGTGTCGTCTAAGTCTGGGGAAAAGCCAGAGCTGAGAAGTTCAGGCACTATGGTGGATCTGGTGGAGAACTTTCTGGGGGGCCAGACGTCCTTTTGCATCATGCCTTTTAAATACCTGACCTGCGGCAGCTCTGGATGTCGGCTCACTTGTGTCCTGCATGGATTGGACTTGCCCACCAGGCAGGTCAGATCAAATAGCCCTGCCCTCCACTCTGCTCCCTCAACAGTCTCAAGGCTGCAAGCAGCGTCAGGCCAACCTGGTGGCCAACCTTTGCCGTGTAAGGAAATTGTTCCGGGCATCTCACCGCTTTTCTGTGTCACATGACACTCCTGCAACATTAGCCTGTCTTTGGCAACAGCCAGCTTCTCCCCAAGTTTTTCTGCAGTGCTTTTCAACTCTGAATTCTCCTGTCGAGCCTCCTTGAGCTGCACATCCAGGTCCTAAACAGACAGAAAGGGTCTCATTTCTCTTGTTACAGTTCTGTGTCGAGACATCCTATGTACATCAGATCTGAAAAGTGGGTAAGTGCACAGCATATGCCTTTAATCTCTGGAATTCAGTGGCTCAGGGTTCACCAAATCCCTACTCATCCTCTGATTGGCTGTGTGACTTTTGGCAAGTTATTTAACCTTTCTGTAGTGAGGATCAAATGAGATAAAGTGTCTGGGACAGAAAAAAAAATGCTGAAGGAGTATGAAGGATACTAGCTGCTATTACTTTTAGAGATGGGGCTCTGTGAGTCTGTGGGCCTCATGTAACTGACTTGTCAGTGGTCTGGCTTTCCACAAATACCAAGCCCCAAGGATGTTAGGACAGCAAGTTGTTATGGAGTGAGTGGGGGCTTTAGAATTAGGCTGAATTGAGTTCAAACACTTTGTAGCTGTGTGCCCAGCAAGGCCCATCCTTAAGCTTCTCAATTTCAGTTTTCTCTTCTCATCTCTAAACTGTAAGTCTCTCAGCTCTCAGAGGACAGGGATCAAGGCCGGCTCACCGTGTGTCTCCTGCCCACAGCCCCGGCCTGGCACATAGTAGGTGTTCCATACATACTTGCTGAATGAATGTAGTTGAACTCCATGGAGGTAATAATGCTCGCTCTGGCAGAAGTCAAGGGCTTTGCACAGTGCGTGATGCACGGTAGGTGTTCGATACTAGGGGCCACAATTAGTCTCCCATTTGCAAGGTAGGAAGATCCCTGCTTTACCTGAATGCGGTCCTTCAGCTTCTGGGCGTACTTCTTCAGGTCACTGATCTTGCGGCCTCTGTGCTCCAGATCCCCTTCTAGCTTCCGGACCTGGGCCTGCAGGGCCGCCTCCTGGGCCTGGAAGTTCTTTCGGAGGTCGGTCTCCTTCTCCTGCCACTGCCACAGGGCCTCGCTCACCGACTGCTGCACGGCCTGCTGGACGGCCTCGTTTTCCCGCTCGTACGTGGCCTGCAGTTCCTCAGCCTTCCGAGCATAGTCCTTGCTCAGCTGCTGGTTCTCCGCTCGCAGCCGCTCCACTTCCAGCAGGACCTCCCGCATTTCGGGGCCGCAGCCCGGCTCGGCCTGGGGCTCGGGACCCTCCTGGGCGAGCCGGCCCCACCGGGGCACCTCGTGGCCGCTCAGGTGCCGGAGCCTTTTCTCGTAGTCGGCCTTGAGCTCCAGCATCTCCTTGGAGAGGGTGAGCACCCGGTCGGCGTGCTCGGCCTCCACCCTCAGCTCGCTCTCCTGGGTCTCCAGCCTGCACGCGGCCGACCCGGCCAGCGCCTCCTGCGTCAGCCGCTTCTGCAGCTCCAGGGCGCTCTCCAGGGTCTGGATGCGCTGCCTCAGGGCCTCCTCGCCCGCGCGGCCCTGCGCCTGCCGGAGCCGGGCCTCCGTCTCGGCCACCGCCTTCCGCAGCTCCTCCTGGTGGGCCTCACGCAGCGCCTCCATGCCCGCCTCGGCCTCGTCCTGGCGGGTATTCAGGGAATAGATCACCTGCGGAGAATTCGCGGAGCCGGGTTAGCGGGAGGGGCGTGGGTGTGATTGAGGGGCCACGTGACCAGAGAGGGCCGTGACCCCGGCGGTGACGTAGGCTGATCCGCACGAGCTGCACCTGAGAAGAGGATTTGAGTGGAAGTGATTTATTAGAAACTGTCCCCAGGAGAAACTGGTAAGGAGTTCCACTGGGACCTCTGGGAAGCACCATGGGAATCCAGAGAAGGGTCTGAAACAATCTGGGACACAAAAAGAGCCCCTCAAAACCAAACCAAGGGCTTCCCTGGTGGCGCAGTGGTTGAGAGTCCGCCTGCCGATGCAGGGGACACGGGTTCGTGCCCCAGTCCCGGAAGATCCCACATGCCGCGGAGCGGCTGGGCCCGTGAGCCATGGCTGCTGAGCCTGCGCGTCCGAAGCCTGTGCTCCGCAACGGGAGAGGCCACAGCAGTGAGAGGCCTGCGTACGGCAAAAAAAAAACAAAAACAAAACAAAGTACAACAAAACACTAGAAAATAGAATCCAGCAATGTAAAAAAAGGATTACACACCCTGACCAAGTGGGATTTATCCCAAAATTGCAAAGTTGATTTAACATCTTAGAATGGGATTGACATATATACACTACTATGTGTAAAATAGCTAGCTAGTGGGAACCTGCCGTATAGCACAGGGAGCTCAGCTGTGTGCTCTGTGATGACCCAGCTGGGTGGGATGGGGGCGGGGGGCGGGGGGCGGGCAGAGAAGGAGGGAGTCCAAGAGGGAGGAGATATAGGTATACATATAGCTGATTCACTTCACTGTACAGCAGAAACTAACACAACATTGTAAATCAACTATGCCTCAGTTTTAAAAAAAAGAGAATAAACAGAAAACCGAAAATAGTAAAGAAAAAAAAATCAATGTGACACACCACGTGAATAACATAAAGGACAAAACCCACAAGATTGTTTCAACAGACACAGGAAAACCATTTGACAAAATCCAATACCTCTTCATAACAAAAACACTGACCAAACTAGAAAGAGAAGGGAACTCCCTCAACCCAATAAAGGGCATCTATGAAAAACCCACAGCTAACATCGTACTCCATGGTGAAAAACTGTTCTCCATAACTTCAGGGCTAGGTGCTGAATACACATTCAGAATCTTAGAAAATCCTCGTGGCAGCCCTGCAAAGTTGGTATTTTTCTCCCCATTCTAAGAATGAAACACTGAGGTTCAGAGAAATTAAGCAACTTTTTCAAGGTCACAAGGGATAAGAAGATTTGAATAACCTGTGCTCACAGCATGGTACTGCACTGTATCTCACCGTCCCACTTGAACATTCATTCATTTACACATTTACTGAATATCTCAGATGTACCATGTTCTGTGCTGAGCGCTAGGAATATGTGCTGATCAATAAGGCAACTGGGGCTTCCCTGGTGGCACAGTGGTTGAGAATCTGCCTGCTAATGCAGGGGACAAGGGTTCGAGCCCCGGTCTGGGAGGATCCCACATGCCATGGAGCAACTAGGCCCGTGAGCCACAACTACTGAGCCTGTGCGTCTGGAGCCTGTGCTCCGCGACAAGAGACGCTGCGGCAGTGAGAGGCCCGCGCACCGCGATGAAGAGTGGCCCCCGCTCGCCGCAACTAGAGAAAGCCCTCGCACAGAAACGAAGACCCAACACAGCCAAAATAAATAAATTAATGAATAAACTCCTACCCCCAACATCTTCAAAAAAAAAAAAAAGGCAACTGACATTGCGACCTCAAAAATATTATAATTCATCAGGAGAGTCTGACAAGAATATGGTCAGTTTCAATGCACTAAGTGCTGTGAGAGGGATCAGCACCACTTACTAGGGAAACACAGAGGGAGGGTCTAGTAGAAAAGACGACTTCCCAGAAAAAGGGAGCCTTGTCTCCTCATCCTTGGGGGTGACCAGTTCCCTTTTACATGTCAACCTTCGTGTGGGTAAGAACAACATGACTTCTTTGTGTTGTATCATAGCACTTGGTATGAAGTTGAGCACACGAAAGGTTCATAATAAGTATCTATTACGGTACTGTTGCTGGTCATCAAAGATTCATGCTTTCTTTCCACAGAGTTGCTGCAGAGGAACAGCCACCAAGCAGAGACCACATTTCCTAGTCCCCTTGCATCTAGATGGGACCATATGACTAGTGATTGCCAACGGAATGTGGCCAGAGGTGGATGTGCGTCATCTCAGGGCCAACGCTGGGGTTAGGGTTAAGGGGAGGGTTAGGAAGGAGGCATGTCCTTTCCCATCTCTTTCTCCAACTGCAAACTTATTGTGGAGTGCAAGATGGAAGGTGCCTGGGTCCTCAGTGACTGAGTAGAAGGCCACCTGCCCACCAGGAGCACTAGCCTTGATCTCTACACGAACAAGAAATAAACTATTGTGTTGAGCCTCTGAAGTCTTGACATTTATTTGTTACAACAGCTATGATCACCCTGGAGAACTCACAGGACTCAGCATATGGTCATACTCATGGCTATGATTAATTATAGAGTAAGGATACAAAGCAAAATCAGCAAGCGGAAAACGAGCTTGGCAGTGGTGGAGGTCAGCGGGGAGTCTGGAGGAAACGAGGTGAAAGCTTGCAAGAATCCTCCACAAGTGGAGTCACACAGGACTTGCTTAATTTCCCCAGCAAGGGGGTGTGACAACACATGTGAAATACTGCCTACCAAAGGAGCTCATTGAAGACTTAGCAAGGTTTTTATTGGGGGCTAGTCGGGTAGACAACTTCTCGGCATTACCAAAATTCCAGACTCCCAGAAGGAAAGTAAGTGCTCACATAAATCACATTGTTTGCACAAACAGTTAAGGCCTGCTGAGATGTTCTTATTAGTGTGGGTGATGGGAACCCTCTGGAAATCGACGTTCCCAGATGCCAGCCAAGGGTCAACTTTGCAAGCAGACCATTCTAAGGATAAGCAGTCTCAGGTGTGCTATGTTAACTTTTCTGCAACCTGACACCCCAACTGATAAAAAAAGATTGACTTTTATTTTCAGTGGAGTCAAGCTGTGCCAGATCAAATCTTAACATAAATGGGGTTTTCTCACGGTGAAGAACAAAACATCCTTGTAAAGTTTATTCCGTGAAATTTGGCATTGGTTATTCCATTGAGGATAAAATAAATGAGTGATGGTGGTGGTGATCTTGGAAACTGTGGTTCCTACATTCACTATACCTGTACAACAGAAAACTTCGTTGGAGATCCAGTATATTCTGATGCCACTAAAGCACTTAATGAAGAAAGAACTCAAACATTGTACCCATCTGAGTGAGAACCGTGTCTCCTGGATCAGGGTCTAAAGGACTTCAGCTTTTTCCAGGATTCACTCATGTGAGTCTGCCCTGTCTGTGAAAATGCTCCCCATGGGCACACCCTTGAATTAACACAAGATCAGATTTCAGGATGGAGGTAGCAGAGAGGGTCTCACACTGGGCTCAAGCCTCACGGCACTTTGGCATGTACACTTTTATTCGTGGTGTCTTGCAATTAAAGTCCCCAAACAATCCCCACCAAAGACCTGCCCAAACTGTTCTCTTAGGCTGAGATCTGGTTACAGAACTTTTGGCTTTCTAGAGGTGCCAGACCCACTGTCTCCTGACCTTCCTTAGAAGGTTACTCCAAGGGTATGTAGGCATAACCTGGAAAGTATGATACGTTATTATTCATATCATATTTTAGTCACCATCCTTTTTTATACACATATACATTCATATGCACCATGATTTTTTTTAATTTCATAGATATCTTGGAGATTATGCCATTTCTGTATATAAAGAGATTCCTCATTTTTATTTTTGGCTGCTTCCTATGCCACATCATATGGATGTGCTATAAATTATTTCTCCATTACCTGCTGATAGACATTAAGTTGCTTCTCTGTGGAAGATCATCAATATGTTTACTTCGGTGTTATTAAATAAAATTTTCCTTACTCTTTTTTTCCATTCCTGTTGGTAATCTTGAGGTCTGATTTTTGCTTATGAATGCAACAAATGAAATTCCAGAGCTTGGTCTTAAAAAACTCATCTTCACAGTTAATATAGAATCTTAGGAAAGAGATGAAAGAGGTGTCTCCTCTGCCAGTCGTAGGTGGGGAGAGATGCCATTTTGCATCATAAAACTGATATGAAGGATTTGTATTAGAATTCTTCAGTTCAAAAGCATCAAACTCATTGCCCTGAACAACATGGAGACGTGTGTGAATGTTCACAACTGTGCCCATGGCAAGGGCACTCCGGGCACTACTCTGTTGGGTCATCTTGGCTATTCTCAAGTCAGTCTCATCTTTTCCCACTCTCTCCACTTCCTCATTCTCACGACCTTGATCTCTGAGCTTGCCCTCCTTCTTCCCCTAGCCCAATAGTCTCTTTTACCTTAATTTCTCTCCTTTAAAGCCACAACCAATCATGTCAACTACCTTCTTATTGACATCTTCAAATCACCTGCCCACCTCATTTTTAGCCTCACATCCTTCATATTATGAACACCAGATCAACCCACCCACCTCAGCTCTTGTCAAATAATACTAACTGGTACTTAAGATTTCCAACCTCATCTGTGCTCTCCATGCAGATACCATTTAATTGAGTTGTCGTAGTAATTCCCTATTCTTTTTTTCCACAAGGGCTATTTCAATTTTCTACCATGTTTCTTAGGGCTACAACCCTAAATCCTGGCCCACTCCTACTCTCCTAGCATATAGTTATCTCCTGTTTTTTTTGAAGGAGTAATGATTAAGGGCTTGGACTCCAGAACCAGCCAAACTCAGCTGAAGTCCTAGCTTCCCTGTCTCCTAGCTGGTGACCTGGGTCAGGTGATTCAATCTGTCTGGAGCTCAGTTTCCTAACAGTAAAATCGGATTAACAATAGCACCAACCTCCTAGGGCTACATTGAGGGCTACATGAGATATTGCATAGAGACACCAGATACCCAACAACTACATAATGAATATTACCTTCTGTCCAGAGAAAAGGACTTGGACTTTTAACTGAAGGCTGGGAAAAAGCCAGAGCATTTGGTCATTCTTGGTATAGTGTTGGGGGCAGAAGCAGACTGGTGTGGTTAAAGAGAGAATGGAGGGTGGGGAAGGGGAGATTAAGAACGTGTGCCAGGGCTTCCCTGGTAGCGCAGTGGCTGAGAATCCGCCTGCCGATGCAGGGGACACGGGTTCGCGCCCCAGTCCGGGAAGATCCCACATGCCGCGGAGCGGCTGGGCCCGTGAGCCATGGCCACTGAGCCTGTGCGTCCGCAGCCTGTGCTCCGCAACAGGAGAGGCCACAACAGTGAGACGCCCGCGTACCACACACACACAAAAAAGAACATGTGCCATTCTTCCCCAAAACCACTGGTAAAGGGGATAGGGATAGAGTAGGCAGATGACTAGATGGGCAAACAGGATCAAAGTAACGTGGAGGGCACTAGAGAAGGCAGATAAGATTTAGTAGAAAGGAAAAGAAACAGAAGAAATGGTATAACTCAAGATAAATGAGTTTTACTTGGAACATTTGGGAGAAAGTATAAGGAATTTCACCTCCTATGTAAAGTGTCCTTTAGCTCCCTCCAGATAATAGAAACGTATCCCATTAATCTGTCCTCCAGTGCACTGCGCACCACTTGGTTGTTATGGCCCTTTCATATCATAGTATGGACATTTAGATGCCGGATGTCAAAGTAAAATGTGAGCTTCATAAGCATAGGGACCTCAGCTGATATATTCTTTAGTTCCCCAAGCACTTAGCACAATGGCTGGCCTGATCCTCAGTGTGTTTCCTGTTAGACTGAACGAGAACTTTGTAAGGGGTGGCAAGAGATTGAACTAATAGGATTCCAGAAGAGAGGCCTGCAGGAGTAGAGGCCCTGAAGTGGGAGCACACATGAAACAGACAAGCATAACAAGTAAAAGACTAGGCTTTGGAGTCTACACTGCCTGAGTGCAGATCCTCTTTGCCACTGTATGGATGCCATATGACATATGGATCCAGATGCTATCTGCTCTCTGTTTGACCTTGGGCACGCCATAGAATCTCACTGGGCCTCAGTCTCCTCATTTGTACAATGGGGAGAATAAAGGTCCTGCTTTATGAGGTTACTGAAGGATTAAATGAGACCGTGCTATACGGCACATCACATAATGCCTGGCTCACCGTCAGCACCTATGGGACCTGGCTGTTCCTATTATGGTTGTCCACAGGGCACTTTAAGCCTGATGGAGATTTCTGTGGCAATGGCACTCCTCTTAGGGAAGGCAGTATAGTAGAACTGGTGGAGTAGGGGTCCTCTGGAGTGAGAGAGACCTAGATTTAACTTCCTGGTAACAGAGATTGCTGGTGGACCCAATATCTGTTTCTCTCCTTTGTCCTTAGAAATAGAACCTTAGCTTTTCTGGGGGCACACTGCCACATTCCTCAGCCTCCCTTCTAACTTGGAGCAGCTAAGTGACCAAGTTTTGCCTAGTTGGATATAAGCATATGTGTCATTATTTCTTCCGAGATGAATCTTCTATTTTCGAGCATTCATCTTGAACCATGAAGGGGATGCCACAGGCTAAGGTTGGCAGAACAATGAGATAAGAGGAGCCGGGGTCTCTGACACAGTGGAAGACCATGCCAGCCCTGCAGTGATTCCAACAGGATTGCACTGGGTTTTCCGTCATTCACAGACAAACTAGTTCTGTTTGATACATATACTTCTCAACTCTGATCTTTTAAAAATTGCTTAAGTTATTTCACTGCTTGAAGCCTCAGTTTCTTGCCTGTAAAAGAGAGATAACCCAGACCTGGTTTTTTTGAGGATCAAATAGGATTACATCTTTTAGTTGTTGGCACATAGTAGGTACTTATTAAATGTTTTTTTCTTCTCTTTTCTCACACTATGCCCTCAAAAAGGAACGTCCCTTGTTTTTTGGAGACACAATCTGCTCCACCTCCCCACCCTACCCCACCCTCAGAGTCTGAAATTGTTGAGCAGATTTTGAGCATACCCACCCTTCTCCTGGGCCTGATGCCTCTCAGGTCTCTTGGCAACCTTTCCCCTGCCACCTGCTTGATTTCTTTCAGTCACCACCTACTCAACTGAAACTTCAAAGTGACTGGCCCAAGCCTTATTTGTGAATCTTCTCCCTCAGGAGGAGGCCAACTTCAGAATCCATCAAGGGACATGAATAATTCAGGAGCCAAGAGAAATACTGAGCAAGTTGCTATGTCTTCCCAAGGGTTTTAGAAATTCACTGCTGATGGTGTGAGTTCTGAGAAAGTTTCTGCAGCGGGCCTGTTAAGGTCTTAGAGGTTGAGTATTGTAGGTTTGACAGAGCTATAATGAATGGTTTCTGAGCATCAGATCGTAAGGAAAGTTTCCATCGAGACTGGCAGCAGGAGTCAGAAGTGAAATGGAAAACAGGAAGTAATATTTATTGAGTGCCCAGAGTATAACCTTCTCTGGGCCAGGTGATATACATATTATTTGTCAATAAATCTAACAATTTTACAAAGTGGACATTCTCATGCTTCTTTCTGTTTTACATTGGGTGGGGTTAATTTAACATCTAGGAGTGATAGAGCATGGTGCTTAAAAGGAGGCTTTGGATCCTGCTGGACCTGGGTTCACATTGTAGCTCCACCTCTCTCTAGCTTGAGGGAGTTATTGAACCTCTCTGATTCTGTCACCTCATCTATAACATGGGGAGATCAATGCCTACCTCATAGATTTGTTTGGAGATTAAAATGACATACAGAATCTAAAACCCTTAGCAGCATTCCTAGCACAGAGTAAACACTCAAGAAATTCTGACTGCTATTATTTTTAGTATTATTGCCGAAAGACAATGTTAAAAATAAATAATAAAATAAATAAAATAATGTTAAAAAGTGCAGATGCTGGGATTGAAACCCAAATCCTTTTGGATCCAAAAATTAAAAGAAATAGAACAATTAGCTTGTTTAGAAAAAACCTGGTGATATTCTCTCATTCAATATTTTTATAGCATCTACTACATGCTCAGCATGGTGCTAGGCACTAGAAAAACAGAATAAATAAGATCACTCTGTTGAGGGGCTTATAGGTTAGCAGAACGTGGTAGATTGTCCTGTTTTTCCTTTTTTTTTTTTTTTTTTTTTCTTCCTTGCTATAGCCCTTCCAGTCTGTGGACAGCATTTACGTTTCTTTCCTTTTGGGCTTGCCTGTGACTTGCTTTGGCCAATGGAATGAGAGTGAACTTGTTGCAAACAGAGGATTTAAGTGTGTTTATGTGTTTTGGCTTGCTCTGCTTCTAGAAGAGTACCTTTAGGGTAGCCATGGGTTCTAAAATGAGAGACACGTGGAACAGTCTGGACCCTAACCCAAAGGCTGGAGCTAGCTTGGCTCAGCCAAGCCCAGCAGAGAGCAGCTGTACAGCAGCCAACCTAAGCAGGAGATAAAGCACTGCTCTTGTAGGCTGCTGAGATTTTTAGGGTTGTTTGTTACACAGCTTTATCGCAAGAAAACCTGACTAACACGTGAAAAGAGAGACAAGTAAGCCGATTAGTACATTTAGTGGTATTTGAGGTGCTTTGCTAGAAATCTTCTAGAGAAAGGCACAAGGGTCACAGGGAAGGATCACATTGCTCCAGTAATTCTCTCCCTTCCTTCCTGCATCATCATTAATGGATCACTCCCATCAACATATAAGTGTATTATAATTTTTATCATTAACAAAAATCTTTCTTTTGATCCCACATCCCCCACTTTTCTGCATGTCTTTATAGCAAACTCCTCAAATACTTTGTTTATACCCATTGTCACTAATTCCTCACCTCCACTTCTCTCCTGAACCCTCTACAATCAGGCTTTCAACTTTACTAATCCACCAAAACAACAGTCACTGTTTCACTAATGACCTCCAAGTTGCTAAAGCAACAGAAAATTCTCAATCTATCTGTTTAACTTTTCAGCAGCATTTGACCTAAGAAATCACTTCCTTCTCCTCGAAACTTTGTCTTCACTTGGCTTCCCTCCTACTGACCACTGACCACTACTTCTCATCTGATTGGCTAGTTCTTCCTCATCTCTCATCCTTCAAATAGGAGGGCCTCAGAACTTGGGCTTCAGACTTTCGCGTCTCTACAAACACTTTCTTGGGATCTCATTCAACTTCATGATTTTATGTATGCCTTTTTTTGCTAATGACTGTCAAATTTATGTGTCCAGGCTGGACCTGTCACCTGAATGTCAGATTCATGTCCTGTTGCTTACCAATATCGCCTCTATCTAACATGCACCTCAAATTTAATTCTGTGGATTTTTCCTTCAAAACCTGCTCTTCCCACATTATTCCCCATCTCACTCCATAGCAACCCCCTTCTTCCAGCTGCTTACGTCAAATTTTGGAGTCTATCAATAAATATGTGAAAAGATGCTGAACATCACTAATTATTTGGGAGATGCAAATCAAAACTGCAATAAGAATCACTTTGTTGTACACCTGAAACTAACACAACATTGCTAATCAACTTTACTCCAATATAAAACTTAAAATTTTTAAAAATTAAAAAAAAAACTGCAATGAGATACCACTTCATGCCCATTAGGATGATGATCATCAAAAAACAAAAAATAAGTGTTGATGAGGATGTGGAGAAATTGCAACCCTTGTGCACTGCTAGTGGGAATGTAAAATGGTTCAGCTGCTATGGAAAATGGTATGGTGGCTCCTCAAAAATTTAAACATAGAATTACCATGTGATCCAGCAATTCCACTTCTGGAATTTCAATTCCAATAATTGAAAGCGGGAACTTGAATAGATATTTGTACACCCATGTTCACAGCATTATTTACACTAGCCAAAAGGTAGAAACAACCCAAGTGTCCATTGATAGATAAATGGATAAACAAAATGTGGTATATACCTACAATGATATATTACTCAGCCTTAAAAAGAAAAAAAATTCTGACCCATGCAACAACATGGATGAACCTTGAAGATCTTAAGCTAAGTGAAATAAGCCAGTCACAAATGGACAAATGTGGTGTATGATTCCACTTGTATGAGGTACCTAGAGTAGCAAAATTCACAGAGATAGAAAGTAGAATGGTGGTTGCCAGCGGGGAGGGGGTTCTGGGGAGTTAGTGTTTCATGAGTAGAGAGTTTTAGTTTGGGAAGATGAAAAAGTTCTAGAGACAGATGGTGGTGACAGTTGCACAACAATGTGAATTTACTTAATGTCATTGAACTGTACACTTAAAAATGGTAAATTTTATGTCATTTATATTTTATCACATAAAAAAAAACACTTAAAAAAAGTTTAGAGCCGTCTCTGCCTCAAATCTGTCGCTGACATCCTAAATCCACTCCATCAGCCAATCCTGAATCTCGCCCCTTCTCACTATCCCATCCTGCCCTTAATCTGAGTCATGAGCACCTCTCACTTGGACCATTACAATGGCCTCAACCCTTGTTTCTACCTTGCCATCTTAAAGTCTGTTAAAAGTCAGTCAAGGGCGTCCCTGGTGGCGCAGTGGTTGAGGGTCTGCCTGCTGATGCGGGGGACACGGGTTCGTGCCCTGGTCTGGAAGAATCCCACATGCCGTGGAGCGGCTGGGCCCGTGAGCCATGGCCACTGAGCCTGCGCGTCCGGAGCCTGTGCTCCGCAGGGGGAGAGGCCACA
>NC_041220.1:99551565-99561403 GCF_002837175.3 Physeter macrocephalus | reverse complement strand
ACCGCAAAAAAAAAAAAAAAAAAAAAAAAAAAAAAAAAAGGCAGTCAAATCATGTCTCCCCACTGCTCAAAACCTTCTGATGACTAACCATGCAGAAAATGTCAGAGCCTACAGCAAGCAGAAGGGGGTTACATGTTCTGGCTCCCCAGGCCCTTTCTGAGCTCACCTCATCCTCTTCTCTTTCTCACTCCCTCCACTCCAACCACACGGACGTCATTGCCATGCCTCAATCATGCCAAGCACACTCACTCTCTCACTGCATCTCCATGTATATTGTTGCCTCTTCTGGAAGGACCATTCTCCTTTGGGTTTCTACTCATTTGCCACCTTATCAGTGAGACCTGCGCTGATTACCCCCTCAAATCATTGCTCTCCCCATACCTTTTCCTGCTTTATTTTTCTCCATGTCACCTTTATCTGACATATCATATATCTTACATGTTGTTTTTTTTTCAGTTTGCTTATTGGTCTTCCTCTCTAGACTATGAGTTATATGCAGGTAGGTTCTTTTGTCTGTTGCGTCCACTACTAGATCCCAGAACAGTGCCTGACGTGTGCAAAGGACTCTGTAAATATTTGTTGAATGAATGAAAAATCTCTTTATCCAAGAAGAGAGGCATCAGAGTGCAGAGGATACTTGAATTGGGTATGAAAAGATGAGCAAATGTCATCCAGGTGAAGAGAAAGGGGAAGAAAATACAGGTAGGGGGAGTGTCAGGAGCAAGAAGTAGCACAAAGGCATGAAATAGGGGGGATTGGGAAGGGACATGCAAAGGGAGTCCTCCTGGCCAGAGCCTGGTGAGGGGCATTGGCAAGATGGGGACCCAGCACTGGACAGCTAGGCAGGGGTCAGACACTGGACAGCTGGGCAGGGGTCAGACACTCAAGGGTCCAGCATCCATGTTAAGGAGTTTAGACTTTATCCTGTTTACATAGCACATGGTGATCATGCAGACTCCCATACCTTGCCCCGAGATCCTGATGTGGTACGGCTGGGGCACGGAGAGGCCAGGACCTACATTTTTAACACTTGGCTGCCCAGGGCTTCAGGCTCTAAAAGCATATGGGTGCATACTTTGAGGAACTGTGGCTTCTGTGCCATGCAGGAAGCTTTTCTTACAAGATTCTACCTCTCTGAAATTACAGGGAATAAAACTCTCCATAATGTTTAATTTTACATGTCAACTTGACTGGGCCACAAGGGGCCCAGATATCTGGTTAATATTATTCTGGGTGTGTCTGTGTTTCTGGATGAGATTAACATTTGAAACTGTCAACTGAGTAAGGCAGATTGCCCTCCCCAGTGTGGGTGGGCCTCATCCAATATCCAGTGGAGGTCTGGATAGAACAAAAGCCTGGGTCAGGGAGAATTCACTCTCTGACAGCTTGAGATGGGATGTCAGTCTTCTCTTGCCCTCAGATTAGGATTTACACCATTGGTTCTCCTGGTTCTCAGGCCTTTAGACTCAGACTGGAATTTGCACCACCAGCTCCCATGGGTCTCCAACCTGCAGATGGTACACTATGGGACCATGAGACACTTTCTCATAAGGAATCTCTTTCTACATATATATCCTATTGGCCCTGTCCCTCTGGAGAATCTTGACTAAGACATTCTCCATTTCATAAGTTTGGGGACCACTGCCCTGACTTCAGTGTGGAGTCCAGATGCGATGGGGCAGGGAGAAAATTGTGGGAGGCAGGGGGATGTGCTTGGGGTGAGCTGGAATCAGAGCAGGGGAAATGGGAAGGGGTGTGGGTTCAAGAGTGGCCAATTAGCAAGAGTCGCAAGGCAGTGACTCACTAGGTGTGGGATAGGGGAGAGGGAAGAGTCCAGCGGATTCTCCAGCTGACATGACTGGTATCATGGGTGTCCATGCCACCCCACCTCAGAAGCATAGCATCCTGGGATGCCAGAACATGGATAGGCCAAGGTCACTGCTTGACTCATGTCCCTGCACATGAGGCAGCTCCAACTCTCCTGGCACCAAGTCAGAACAGAGGACTAGCTAAACCTTAAGAAGGAAGTCCTGAATTTGGGTGCTGAAACTCCTGGGAAGAGCAGAGGTCATGTGATTGCTGTTCCTTTCTTTATGGAAATGGGTTAAAACAGGTCCCAAACAAGGCTGGGCTCCTGCAAGCAAATGGGCTTGGAATGGAGGCCAAGACACTCATTTTTTTTAAAGAAAATCTCATCATTACCCATCAGACAGCCATTGCTAGGCACCTAGCTGCACATGGCACTGAGCTGTGAGGCATAAGCTTCTGAGTAATTGAAGCTCAACTGTCTCCCAAACTTGTTTAGACTGAGACTTAGTTGAAAGGTAAGGGCAGTCTCTTCAGAAGGCTCTTACTGAGAGCCCCTCCTCTCACTGGCAGAGGCCAACACTCACAGATACAGGCCCGCCTGCCTTCCAGGGAGTTTCACCCTCTGCATAAGATGAGTGGATATATGTATATGTATAACTGATTCACTTTGCTGTACACCTGAAACTAACACAACATTGTAAATCAACTCTACTCCAATAAAAATTTTTTTTAAAAACCTTTAAAAATACCCCCCAAAACAAAAACAAACAAAAAAAGATGAGGGACCATCTTTTGAAGCTCCAATGACTTGTTTACAGCTTCTTGGAACACAAAGACTAGGGCTAGCTCCCTTGGTTAGCCAACCTGGTCAATACTTATGCATATGTGTTGCAATACTTCCTTTGTGAACAAAATCAATACAAAAAATTCTTTAAAAAAATCAATACAAAGAAATCTTAATACCTCTCACAGGAACTACTTTAACAGAGAAGTACTCCAAGTAGGAGCATCAAAATCTATAACTACAGGTACAAACAAAATCATGTGAACTTAATAGCAGAAAAAGAAGATCTTCAAGCTTACCTGCTTAGATTATGTATTATAAATTTAAATTCTGACAGAGGGCTTTCTGTGCATATCTATATGAACACGCATGTCCATTTGTTCCATATAAATGATACCACACTGAGTGCTAACGTTATTTTTACACAGCACTTTACAGTTTACAAAGCAACTTTATGAGGTAAACCCCACAACATGAAAGATAGATATATTGAATGCCCATTCTAAAGGAATTCTTATTTTCCCCACTGTTCTCTGTGTTTGGCGGGTGGGGCGGGGGCGGAAATCTCTTTAAACATTTTCCAGTCCATTTATTGTACCTTCTACATAATCCTCAGATAAACAGTATGTTTCAAGTGACATATTCTTGTCCAAACACCTTAACAAAACCCAAAGATCTGTTTATTATACGTGGGTAACATTTGCAGATTGTCCTCCCAGCCATGGCTGAGTTTCTGTGCTCTGGCATCACGTGACTTTGAGTACAGCAATAAGAAGTTTTACTCGCAATTTACGGGTGATGGGTACATGTTGCTCCCTTAAACTGCACACCAGAAACAGAAGGGCCACACCGGGTCAAGTTCATAGACTAGACATCTTTTGTCTCTGACTTGAGCTACCGGGAGTATCTGTGGGAGAACAGAGCCCTTGCCAGCCCACCATGTCAGGGACCTCACAACGTCAGGAGTAGATTACTTTAAGTTAAAATAAAAAGGATGTAAGAGTGAAGATGCAACATGTTCCAATTTTGTTTTAAAATCATACACACACATCAACAAAGAAAAAGTTCAAGAATGTATCAAAAACAAGACCAAGGTTATCTCTGGATGGTAATAATGAAAGGTATCAATTTTTCTCCTTTTTTTAAACTTTTGTGCATTCCCAATTTTTCTATATGAGTGTGCACTTCAATTATAATCAGAAAAAAATCTTTGTTTTTTGTTTTTTTTAAGGATAGGAATATACCATCAAACTCTTCTGCATCAGTTAATCCACAAATGTCTAAACCTGAGACACAAGCCCTGGAAGGAGAAACGTCTGACAAGGAAGAGGCAAGTGCTGAGGCCTCCCTCTTGGGGATCTGGCTTTGGTGGCACTGCCTCCTCCAGGCTGGCTGGTCTATTCTGCTCTAAGCAGCTCAGCTGTGATAAATGTGTTGTCTTTTCATTAAGGACCTTCTTTCTGTGGGGGAGGAGTTTAAGGTAGTCTTGTTGCTGCTGTGGGTGTAACAAGGTGTACAAGGTGCTGCCTGAAGCTTCGATACGGGAGACAGGGAGCTGCAGGCCACAGGCCACGTTGGTTGCAGCCACTCTCTGCTTTCAGAAATAAGCTCTTGAACTCAACTTCGAATAAACTTCTCCTGGGAATGAACGTGTGACAATAGAAAGAGCATTTGGTTTTCATAGAGTTGAGGGCACGCCTGCTCTCTGTACTTCCTAAAACTTTCTGGAATCATTTCTTCCAAACCACCTTCCTTGTGATTACTCTACTTTAGGGCCCCTTCATCCCTTGCCTCACTAGAGTGTTCCATTTACTGGGCCCAAGGTCATTGCTATGGTTGTTACTATTACCATCATAGAAGAGGTCCAGGGTGAGCAGCTTGTGCTTAGGTTGGGGATGAACTGGAAGATGTATATATCACTTCTCTCAGCACTCATAAGCCTACACTTAATCTCAGAGCCAAAAGGGAGTCAGGGAGATGCAGTCTCTGGCTGGGCTGCCATGTGCTTAGCTAGAATATAGATGGTTCTATTACTAACAGGAAAAAAGAGAGACAGGCTGTTTCCCCTGTGCCAGTACCTTAGAAAGTTACAATCTTGCCTTTTACCAAATGCTATACCAGCTATGTTATACACAAATGAGGATGCCAAGGCTCAGAGATTTTAAGCAGTTTTGCCAATATCCTTCATCACATTAGGGCAGAATGGAAACTAGAGCTTGTCTCCTGATTTTCAGTCCAATGTTCTTTTTCTCTAAATTGAGTCCTCGGTTTAAATTGAAAAGGTTACCACAGAATTTCTAAGCTGTGCCAGATAAATACAATGACCTTTAAAAATGATACCAGATTGTGACATTGCTTAAATGTTGAACAGAGATTCAAAAGGAGCCAGTAAAATGTCAAAAAGAAAGATGACTATATTCATAGAATTTTAAGATTATAAGCAAGATATCACAAAGACCATCTTTTTCATTTCATAAATGAGGCAACTTTGGCCCCAGGAGTCTACTGATTTCTACACCGTCACACAGCTTGTGTGGAAGAGCCACCATGGGGCCTTTATCTCTTGATTTTCAATGTTCCTTTCACTGAATCTCAAAGTCCCTCATGAGAGAGATAATGGGTCTCAGAAGAGCCTAAAGTTGGAACCCATGAGACTCCCAGGAAGCCCCACTTCTCTCTCCTCAGGTGTTATCTACAGAATTTGTTACTCTCTTATCTGACTCATATTCAGCTTCAATTCAACAACCTCCATTTATAGAAGCCCTTCCCTTCATCAATCACCGTGCTGGGGTGGAGGGATGTGAAGATACAGAAGCCATGGTCCCTGCCCCAGGAAACTCACGATTTAGTAACAAATATGTAAAACACCCATGAAGTGATGCAAGATGACATGATGGTAGGATACAGAGTGGTGACGACTTTATTTTCCCAGAAAATGTAATATCCCACCCACCATCTGTGAGAGACTCTCACCCCTGGCCAAAGGGACGAGTAGGTATCCTTGGCTGGCTATTGATAGAACCCCATCCTTCTCAACAAGTGACTGGAACAAGCAGGGCATGGGATCCAAGCCGGGCCAAGCAGGATCCTTCCTAGGATTTTATTCAATTGAGGTAGGAGAGAATCTCTCTTGCCTGTCGGGTCTGAGGGTTGGAAGGATGTTAATTCAGAGTGACCTATGGCCTTGTTCTCCATCACATGGAAAAAGCCAATTATTGGAAAAGAATGACTCTGCCACACAAACAAATGAAGAGATGGTGGGAGAAAGCTAAAGGTACCTGTCTAACAGCAACAAATATCTAGGTCTTTGTATCATAATCATCATGATCATCAACATCATTAGAATTAATAATTTTAATGCTTACTTTATGCTGGGAATGGTGCCTATATAAAATGTGGGCACTTGATATCATTTCATTGAATAATGATAATAGTAATATGAATAAAGTTATTATTATCCTCCTTTTACAGAAGAGTAAAAGAGGACAAGTAATTTGTCCCACAGCTAGTGGGAGAACTGGGCCATGAACCCAAATTTGTTTGACTCTAAAATCTTAGTTCTGGGACTTCCTTGGAGGTCCAGCGGTTAAGACTCCGTGCTTCCAATGCAGGGGGCACGGGTTCGATCCCTGGTAGGGGAACTAAGATCCCACATGCCGTGTGGTGCAGCCAAAAAATAAAAATCTTAGTTCTTTCTACAGCAACATATAGCCCTGAGCCCGAAAGGCACTGTGCTCTGAATGAAGGCTGGTGGCCTGAATTTCCCGCTCAGAACTAGGATTCAAGTATTCACACCATTTGACCCCAGGCTGGATTGACTCTGGGGACAGCATCTTCTCTGTGTGGATTCCTGGTGGGCCTCTCCCCAGTCTGACGTCCCTTCCTTGACCACCATGGGTGGAGGTCCTCCCTACAGGCAGAGAAATCTCAAGTCCTCTCCCTGAGCTGCCCCAGGGTGAACATCAGACTCTACTTCCACAGTCCCCACCTCTGTTCAGGGTAGAAGACCACCACTTCTGACACCTACACATTTCCACAGTGTTCATTATCCAACAGGTTGTCCTTATTGAGATCTGATTATGTGCCAGGCACCCTTCAAGTTTCTTGGGATGTATCAGGGGACATGACATACAGCGATCGCTGCCTTCATGCAGTTGAATTCTAGTGGCAGGGCAGGGTGAGAGAGGGGGTGGCAGAGAGATCGACTTTAACAATAGATATAATAAATGAGTTCATTATGGTGAGTTAGAAGTTTGTACGTACAATGGAAAATGAAAAGGCTGACCAGGAAAAGGGAGATCAGGAGTATGGGGAGAGAGGGTATCATTATCTGAAACAGGACAGTTCAGGTTAGCCTCGAGGAGACGGTGGCATTTGGGCAAAGATGAGAAGGAGCTGGGAGGTTAGCCAGGCAGACTTCTGGGTGAAGGGTTCTAGGCCAAAGCAAGGGTCCTGAGGCCAGTAGGGGCTGCAGTGGAGTGAGCAAGGAGATAGTAATAGGAGTTAGTCTGGTGAGGTCATGGGGAGCCTGGGTTGTAGAGTCAAGGACTTTGGCTTTTACCCAGGGATGAGAGCCACTGGTGGGTTTGAGCAGGAGAGCAGCTGAGATCTGACTTAAAAGGGGATCATTCTGGCTGCTGGGTTGAGAATCAAGTACAGGGGGACCAGGATGGAAGCTGGGAGACAATTAGGAGGCGATCATCTCAGCGAAAATAACGCAGGCATCTCAAGACAGTGCGGCCCACAGTGAACTCATCTTCTTCCCCTCACTACCCACCTCCAACCTGCTTCTGGAGGCCACAATGCAGTCCCCTTAAGTTGGGAGCCCAGGATTCCTCTTTGGCGCTTTTCTCTTCCTCCCAGGACGTGAAGACTGCACAGCCGGACCGCCAGGAAGTCCCCACGTCCATCTCTCCTCCAACTCTCGCCCCACAGGCCCTCATCATCCCAACCTGTCTCTGTGCTGCCCAGCTCCCTGCCCTGCGGGACTCACTGCACTGAATATAACTGCTCCCAACACTACCCAGTGGGGCTCCCCACGGCCCCCTGGGTAAAATGATGCTCCTTGGCATGACGTTCGAGGCTGTGAACAATCCAGTGTCAAATCCTGCCACTGCCCCCGCAGAACGCAAGCTCCAGTGACACTGGGTTACACACTGCTTCCTGCACGAGCCACACGCTTTCAAACCTTTCTGCTTTTGCTCACTCTTCTCCGTCCGTCTGGAATGCCTTTCCTGCCATTCTCTCCCTGGTGAAAGCCTCCTCGACACGAAGTTCTAGATCCAATGTCACCCTGCCTTCCAAGAGCTCCTCCAGGGCCACCACGGGAAACTCGTTCATTCAAGAAATATGTACTGAGTCCCGAGGCCCTAAGCTGACACTGGGAATTCTTCTCGCCTAATACTTCTCTTCTGGTATGAAGACACGGAAAGAGATGTAGATTTTAAAATTTGCATTCCTTTCTTTTCTTAAAGAGGTTAGGGTAAATTTATTACTTCCTTCTCTGTTCCCTCATAGGATCTGTCCACACTCCTTTGGAGCCCCTTTGTACTCTCCTTAGCAGAGACCACTATTTGTGCTGGGAAAGGCAGTCTCATGCATGTAGTCTTTCAGCCCCTGCGGGGCCACATAAGAATAGGCCCCTCGGCCTGGAACCTTTCCTTGCCTAGAGTTAAAGAATGCACACAGCCTGTGCTGGGCTTATCAGCTTGTATGAGAATAGCTTTCCCTGTTTCAGGCTCAGGGTATATTCCTTTGTTCTGCTGAAGCGTGTAGGTCTATGGTCCTGCGGCACGTGCCCAACTTTCAGTATTTCAGACCCCAGGAGGGAGGAAGAGGGGTCCTTCCGCTAGTGCACAATCGCCCTATGTCGGCCGCCCAGGCATCTGCTAGCAGAGGGACCAGTGCACACCACTGGAGCTGATCTTTCTCTCTCTTCTCTATGTGAGTAAAGCATTGATTCATTTAATGCTTGACGATGACATGCTTTCCTTGGCAACTCGAATACCAAGATGCAGTGGGCAGAAGTGTTTGGACTTCTACTCCTGGTGTTCAGCACAGTGATGATCTCTGATCTCCCTCCATGTAGTTGGGGTTCTCCCCTGGCATTGATAACAAGCACATGATGTTCTGCTTGACAATTTGTTGGTCCCAAGAATCTCAATTTGTAGCTGATATCCTGCTAATTTACTCTATTTTCCAGACCCTCTTGCAGTTTTTTGTGGCCACACGGCTAAGTGCTACTTAATGAAATGTTAGGAGTATTATGTGGGCTTCCAGAAAGCCTCCTTCAATGGGAGGGGATGCACCTATCTTCACCCCTCTCTTTCCAGCAGTGTGGAAAGGAGTCGTCATGGCTGGAGCTCTAGCAGTCATCTTGGACGATGAAGAGACATCAAGAATAAAGCTTTGCAGCTGGCAAGGCAGAGCAGAAAGACACAAAAGCCTGGCTCCCTACAGCATGAATCTTCCATCCCAACCTGTGATTGTGTACTTCTGGTCCTCTTTTATGTAAGGGAGTAATAAACTCCTCATTTGTTTAGGTTTTTTCTGTTATACATAGCTGAACCTAATCCCAAGTAATTAAAAGCCCATTTATTTTGCTCACTTTTATATCTCCTGTACCTTGCATTGTATCTGGCACAAAATCTGTGCTCATGAGAAATGTCTGATGAATCATAAACAAATGGGTTTGTATTAAATGGCCCATACCACAAACACAATAAAAATGAATATTATGCATACATACATAAAATATATGTAGCTATTTATAGTTCAGGGAATATTTGGGGAGTTGCTAGGGATTTTTCACTGTAGCTTTTAAGACCCAGTTGAGCTGTTGTTTACACCCCTCACTTCTTGAAATAACACACATAATCTTGCTTTTGGAAGTCCTGAGGTCAGGCTGGCAATATTTCTTTTTTATCACAGCAGTCTTTACTGTCAGCTCCGTATGCAAAGCAAGCTGCAAAACCATATCGTCCGCTGTCCTGGACTTCTGTAGCTAAAGGGAATACATGGCCAACTCACTATTTTTCTTAAAAATATACCCACCACGAATTTCTTTCTATTTTTTTTTTTTTTTGCGGTACGCGGGCCTCTCACTGCTGTGGCCTCTCCCGTTGCGGAGCACAGGCTCCGGACGCGCAGGCGCAGCGGCCATGGCTCACGGGCCCAGCCGCTCCGCGGCATGTGGGATCTTCCCGGACCGGGGCACGAACCCGTGTCCCCTGCATCGGCAGGCGG
>NC_041220.1:99523193-99551555 GCF_002837175.3 Physeter macrocephalus | reverse complement strand
CCTGTATCCCCTGCATCGGCAGGCGGACTCTCAACCACTGCGCCACCAGGGAAGCCCTCTTCCTTTTTTTAAAATTTAAGTATAGTTGATTTACAATACTGTGTTAGTTTCAGGTGTACAGCAAAGTGACTTGGTTATACATATGCATATATCTATATTCTTTTAAAATTCTATTCCACTATAGTTTATTATAAGATATTGAATATAGTTCCCTGCTATACTGTTCTGTACTGTAAATCCTTGTTGGTTATTTATTTTATATACAGTAGTATGTATCTGCTAATCCCATACTCCCGTTATCCCTCCTGCACCTTCCCCTTCGGTAACTGTAAGTTTGTTTCCTACGTCTGTGAGTCGGTTTTTGTTTTGCAAATAAGTTCATTTGTGTCATATTTTAGATTCCACATATCAGTGATATCATATGGTTTTTGTCTTTCTCTGTCTGACTTACTTCACTTAGTATGACAATCTCTAGGTCTATTCATGTTGCTTGCTGCAAATGGCATTATTTCATTCTTTTTTTATGACTGAGTAATATTCCATGGTTTATATACACCGTATCTTCTTTATCCATTCATCTGTTGATGGACACTTAGGTTGCTTCCATGTCTTGGCTATTGTAACTAGTGCTGCTATGAATATTGGGATGCCTGTATCTTTTCGAATTAAAGTTTTCATCTTTTCTGGATACATGTCCAGGAGTGGGATTGCTGGATCACATTACTCACCACCAATTTCTTTTAAGGGGAAAGAAATCACCCCTACGAAGTAAAATATATCTCTCCTTATGCACACATCCCCCTTTCGGTCAATCATTTAGCAAATATACCAGGCACAGTTCTCAGTACAGGGGATCCAGCATGCTCAAAACAGACTCAAACACTTGTGTGCATGAAGCTGACATTTTTGTGAGAGAGTCAGACAACAAACATGTGAAATAAACAGTCTTTTAGGACGTGACAAATGCTAAAAGAAAAGAAAAGAATAAAGCAAGGAAGGAATATTGTGGGGTGGGGATGGCGTTAAAACTTTACACAAGGCAGTGAAGGAAGGCTTCATTGAGGAAGTAACATTTGAGTGAAAAGTAGACGGACACGAAAGAGTGAAGAATGAAGGGTGTCAGGGAAGAGCACTCCTGGCAGAGGTTTAAGAGCAGAGTCCTAGAGGCACAAGAATGTGCGTTGGGCTATGGAGCCGCAAGGAGGCCAGCGTGGCTGGGGCAGAGTAAGCAATGTGGGCAAAGAGCAGGCAGGAGAGGTGACAGGACCAGGTCGTGGAGGACCCATGGCGGGGAAGCCCTGGAGAGCTCAGAGTGTGATCTGATCCACATTTTATAAAGATCACTCTGGCTGCTGTTGAGAATGGTGGAAGCAGGGAGATTCATCAGATGTGTCTCTTCTGGGTCCCACCAGCCTTTTCCCCCGTCTTCATTCCTTCGGTGATCTTCCTCCCCAGCCCACTTCAGACCCAAGAGCCATTTTGTGCTCCCTCTGTTCCCATCAAAATGTAGTTTTGGATTCTTCCGTCACACTAGTCAACAACAGCTGCCATTGCGAGCAGATTTATACCCAAGGAAAGCAGAGTGAGGAACAACAGTCTGTAGAGTCTCCACTGGGTGAAGGGGGTCCACGTTCTCCCCAGTGTTCAGTCGGGACTTCTTCAGGTGTGAGCAAATCAAATCCAAGTATGCTTATTTTCTACTGTTGATAAAGAAATTACCACAAACTGACCAGTATGGCTTGGCTAGGTTCTTGCTCAAGGGCTGAATGAAATTGAGGTGTTGCCTGCTGAGTTCTCATCTGGAGGATTTGGGGAGAAATGTGTCTCCCATCTAATTCAGGCTGTTGGCATAGTTCAGTCCCTTGTGATTTTAAGACTGTCATCTGGGACTGCTCTCAGCTCCTAGAAGTCACCTGCATTCCTTAGTACATGGCTCCCCCATCTCCCTCCCTGAGTTTTTCTCACACTTCAAGTCTCTCTGATTTCTCCATCTGCAATCTCTGATTAGGCTTTCGGGGCTCATGTGTTCAGATTACTTGGAACCTTAATTACAACTGCAAAATCCCTTCCAGAGAAATCTAGATTGGTGTTTGATTGAATAACTAAAAGAAGGTGTATATATACCAGGGGCTGGGAATTTGGGGCTATGTTAGAATCTGCCTAGTGTACCAGGTAAAAGGGAGCACACTGACCCATGTGTCTGGGAAGGACCTCCGAGAATGGAGGGAAGAAGTATAGGAGCCCGGCAAGGCCTCAGAGCATGCATGACTCACACTCTCTCTACTCACCTCTCATCTCTGCTGACCTCTGCTTGTCTCAATTCGGCAGAGCTCCTCTCCCCATAGAACAAGAAAGACCACCACCATCAGTTGCCCTAGTTCCTGCAATCACAGTTTTGCTATTCCAGCAAAAAGAGAATTTCTCTCCCCTAATGACTGAATATCAATCCAAAGGATTCCCCCAGCCTAGGTCAAGTACTCCTGGCTGGGATGGGAAGTAGAGCACCAAGATTGAGAGCCTTCTGAGAACCATGTGGAAAGGGGGAAGAGTTCTCCAAAAGAGGGAAATGGAAAGCTTGCTGGATAGACAAACAGACCAACTATGACCATACTCAGCTGTCTCACTCTTACCCACAAAGACCTTAAATCCCCTCTGCATCTCTCCTTTTCCTTTTCTTACTTGACAGTTGCCTTCTCTACCCCTCATGACGTCTAGTTCTAGAATCCACAAGATTAAGTTCAAACCTACAACAGTTGGGGATGTGGGATGCATCAAGAAGTTAAAGGAATAATGCTCTGTAGAATAATCCAGAAGGAATTCTGGATGAAAGTTTAGTCCTTGTTCTGTACTAACTGTGATATGGAGCGTGTGGTGGCGTCGGCTCTTCAGGTCTCTTTTCCCGAGAACCTGAGGTGAGGAGTAGAGCCAGTTGGTACCTTGAGATTCACCATCACAGTCCTGCCAAGGCAATGATCCCCCCAAGCTGCCTCTAGCCAACAACCAAGCCCAGGCGGAGGAACAAGGCTGGGCTATTTCTATCCAACACAAGACTCCTCTAATGTTCCCTCTCTGTTCAGGAGCTCTTCATCGGCCTGCCCAAGACTCTTTCTTAGCGGGACTGTAGTCTGTAGGTTTTTCTACCCAGTTCTTCCCTCTTGCCTCTCACAGATGTCAGACCTGAAGCATGGTCAGTAGGTGCTGCCTGTCTACTTCTGTTCCTTCTCCCATTAATCTTCAGACTCTTCTCCCAATAAATCTCTTGCACATCTAAATTTGTCTTGCTGTTCATTTTTTGGAAGATCTAAACTGACACACATGTCAAAACTCTATTTCTCATCTGTAACTTGGACTGGATTTCTGGGGTCCCTTCTAGCTCTAAAATTCCACCTATTGGGGAGATTCTACAAAGTTACACCTGTTTGATGAAAGAAGAGAAAGAGGGCTGACCATCTAGATATCTAATCTACAACTATTTTGGGCCTATGATCATTGCTCTTTTTGATTTTTATCCCACCCTTTTGGTAATATCTTAACAAACAAGGAAAATAATTCTGGGCAAAGTTTCAAATGGCTATAAACATTTCAGGGACTGGCTGAAAACTCTACACATGGCTTGAAGCATCACTTTGCCTTAGCCAATTGTTCTTATACTTCAGTGTGCAGAAAAGTCCCCTGGGGGGTACCTTATAAAAGGCAGATTCCTGGACCCAACCCCAAAACAGCTTCACTCAAGAGGAGGGTGGTAGCCCCTGGGAATCTGCCTTTTCATCAAACTCCCTAGTGACTGATGCTGGTAGTTCATGGAGTAACTCTGAGAAATGAGAACCTATGATAAAGTAAATTTGCATTTTTTCTTAAGTTTTACAATAGTTATTTACTGAGAACCTATAGTGTGTTGTGTGAAGCTATACAGAGTCATTAACTCTGCATGGTGCGGGGGCAGGGTGGTCCAAGATGATTTCTCATAGGTGGTGATTTCTTGCAGCAGGTCATAAAAAATAAGACGGAATTTGTCCCCCAGCCAATAACATGGTGAAGGCACTCCCAGTATGTTTAGGTCACATTAGGCAGGGGAGCTGACAAGTCCTGGATTTGGTCAGCAATGGAAGAGAAGACTACTGGATGGAATATGGACCTTCTGCTTTAACTCAGTTACCACCTTGGACTTTATTTTCAACATCTGTGATATTGACAGAGAACATCACTTTAGAAGTTTAGGGAACAGCCCTCTTACCTAGATAAAACACAATGTCAGCAGAAAGTTAAGAAAGAGTCAGAAGTAGTAAATGCTATTTGTTTTTTTCTTCCATGGCATAACACGTGCCAGAATTTAGAATGGCACTTGATCAGAGGCTCTCCGTGAAGCTGCGGGATCTCTGCTCTGGCCCCCTGAGGTGTGTGCTGTATTCTGGGGCATCTCACAGCCCCAGGAGTGAGCATCTAATTTGGAAAACCCCCACTGTCTCTCAAGGTTAACCTGATGCAAAGGACTCAACTATCAGTGAGGGCATCTGAGCCCCTTGATCCCAGTTCAGAAGTGAGGATCAAGATCCTTTGGTCCACTGATAGTCCCTAGAGCTGATCCATAGTTGTCCTTGGGTTTGACATATGGTTTTGTCCCTTACACTTCAATCCCCTGTATAATTTTTTAAAAATCATTTTATTTTTTGTTATCAAAACAGTACATGATCAAGGTAAAAATAAATCAAAAGAACAATTATTTAAAAATTACTCCCAATTAAAAGACCCTTTTTTAAAAAAAGAAAAAAGGAGTACATATATCCTACAATTTCAGAGGTTTAAGGGTGCTCTGAAGTGCATCTTTAAGTCTCTTACTGTCAAGGTACCCCAGTTCAGGAGTCCTTGAGAGGAAAGGAGAAAGGAAGACAGAAGGGATCAGAAAAAAAAGAACCCACAACAGAAACAGATCTAAATATTGAATTGTTAGTAAAATCTATAGATTCAGCATTCGTTGCCTTGAACATAATAAGCTAAAATAAACATGGTTGCATTACCTTAAGGAAGTCAAAAGAAGAATAAAAATCACCTGTATCCCCACTGGTACAAAGAGATAGTGTCGCTAACATTCTGATGTGTTTCCTGCCAGGTTGCTTTTATATGTATATGTTTTAAGTTATTTATTTTCATAACTATGATCATTGTATGTAATCAATTTCATTTCTTCGCTTTTGCATTTACCATTATGAGTGATTTTTTTTCTTCATAAACATGATGCTTAATGTGGACATAAAATTCCATCATGTACCTCTATCATATTTTATTGCTATATACACCTATTGCTGGAAATTTAAGTCATTTTCAATGTTTCTTATAAATAATGGTGCTTAGAATAAAGATTTGCATTAAAGCTTTTTTTCATACTTTGGATTTTCCCCTTAGAATGAATTCTCAGAAGTGGAATTTGAGGATGAAAGAATAAGAACATTTTTAAGAGTTATCAACACATTGTCAAGCTGCTTTTGAGAACAGTGGGACCATTTCATACTGCCACCAGGCTAAACAAATGTCTGCATCACCACACCCTCACTATTGTTGTGTGTTTCCTCTTCTTTAACCTTTACAAGTTTGTTGGCAAAAATTGTTGACTTACTTCCCATGGTCCTGTTTTAATCCCTTGAAACTCAATTCTCAGAGATGCCACTAAGACATTACAAATAAGTATCACAGATGTGTAAAAAGTGGGCTAAATCATTTTAATTAACATTCATAAATGCAGCTTTAGGGACTTCCCTGGTGGCTCAGTGGTTAAGAATCTGCCTGCCAATGCAGGGAACATGGGTTCGATCCCTGGTCCGGGAAGATCTCACATGCTGTGGAGCAACTAAGCGCCTGTGGCACAACTACTGAGCCTGCGTGCCACAGCTACTGAAGCCCGTGCACCTAGAGCCCATGCTCTGCAACAAGAGAAGCCACCGCAATAAGAAGTCCATGCACCGCAATGAAGAGTAGCCCCTGCTCGCCCCAACTAGGGAAAGCCCATGTGCAGCAATGAGACCCAACTCAGCCAAAAATAAATTAATTAATTAAACAAAACAAACAAATGAACAAACAAAAATAAATGTAGCTTTATTCTTTCATCATGCTTCATCTTCTCATATTTTTAATGGAAGGTTTCTCAACCTCGGCACTTTTGACATTGCAGCACCCCTGGCCTTGATCCACTAGATGCCAGCAGCTCCCCTCTACTCCATTGTGACAACGAAAAATGACTTCAGATGTTGCCTAATGTCCTCCAGGGGGTGACGAATAGCCCCTAACTGAGAACCCAATGTCCCCTGGGAAGAAAATAGCCCCTGACTAATGAGAAACACAGAGCTCTGTTAGTCCAAGTTTCCGTTCCAATGTTAAACTTTTGACCTTCAGTATCTCAGACCCGATAGTGCCTACCCAACACCCTTTCCTGCCTTTTTTCTTGGCAAGAAAAGCCCAATTTTGTTCAGCTGTCCCCTCCCATGGGCTCAGAGGGTGAATTATGCCTGGTCTAAACCAGGCCTTACAGTATTGTCTCCTTTATCAATGACTCATTTTGATTTGGGTGTGGAACTCAGTCCTGGCCAAGGGGACCCAAGGAGATATCTGAAGGACTTCTGGGAAAGATTTCCTTACAAATAAAAAGAAGCACAAAGGAGAAAATGCCCTTCCTCTTCAGGAGATGTTGTTTTGTCTTTGTGTGTTGCCTGGAACTGCGACAGCCACTGAGAAACTCTGAGGGAGGAAAGCGTTGATATGCAGAGGACGGAGAAGATGGCAAGCACGTGGCCTGTGGTGACAACCTTGAGACACTGAATTACCAGCCACGGAGAGGCTCTACCTCCTGACTTCTTGTTATGTGAGATAACACACCTCTAAACTTTTAAGACTGTTGTGTCTTCCACGATTGCATCCTAACTGGCTATCTGGGAGACCCAAACACAGTACCTAAGAGATGTGGTGAAATCAGGGAGTCTGGAGAGCTGATTCTGACCCTACAGAACCAGGCAAGCAGGTCCAGAAAGGTAGAGGAATAGTGGGATGGAAGCTCTTCCTCAGAGGCCAGGAGCTCAGGGAAGTAGATGACTTCCAAGGCCACCATGGAAAGTAACAGAAGCCCTTGATACACAATGACTGGCTCTGTGCTCCCTAGCTCAGAGTGGGTAGAACTGAGCCTGGAGGTGTCCAATACCAGTAACTGGGGGGAGCTAGAAGAACAAGGGGCTGATGGAACTAGTGCCACCGTACCTTGCTGGGAGGAGAGCATCGTAGTACAAGAGAAAGAGCAAGGGTTTGGGAAGTGGAGTTTCAAGAGAGATTTCGAACCCATGTCTGACATGGATGGATGGGTGAGTAAATGGATAGGAAAGTGGGGAGAAGGGCAGACAGATGGAGGAGGGGCTGGGCAGAAGCTGCATGGCTGAGAAAGTGATGATGATATGGATGGGAGGGTGGGTGAGTGAGTGAATGGGACAGGGGAATGGAGGGGCAGTGGATAACTAGATAGATGAACAAATGAATAACAACAACTCTTTTTGGGTTTTGTTTTGCTCACAGGGAGCCACATTCTTAAAGTGGGAGGTAACCTCTGGAGATCTCAGCAGGCCACATTCACATTTTAAGTGTGGCTCCATTTCACAGACATCCCCAAACTTAGACCTCAAGATGATGCCCAGGGTATCCCAACTGTCTGCGACATAAAACTTGTAAATGTTATAAAAATAAAAAGAAATAAAAACACTTTCTACAAGTCAGGCATGTAAATGAGAATTGCAAATGAATTCCCAAACTGATATAGGACTGCACTCATAAATATAGTATCACTGCCAAAAAGCTTTGGCCTCTACTAAATCCAAGATAGCTGCACTTGTTAAAATTAAAAGAACAGTGAAAATGAAAGCAATGCACGTTTTTTCCACTGGCAGGCAGTGTGACCGACTCCTGAGTTCTTCTCTTAACCTCAGCGATTTGCCCTTGAACGGAGCAGCTACGACTAATTTGCTCACAGGGTTTTAATTTGCTTGCTTGTCCTTCAGTCAGCAAAACCAAAATGTCCTTTCAACTTTGGTAGCTGGGCTTTTGGTGCAGTTTCCTCTCACACGTGTTTGACCCCTACCCTGACGTTTCATCCTACCCCACCCACTCCACTGGGGTCCCTCCTGTGGGTTTCTCTTCACCCCTCCGTTATGTCACACCCATCAGAATCTGACTCCTAATCTATCAGGGGTCCCGTCAGGTTATTCCTAACCCAGTTCCTAGCACAAAATGGAGCTCAAAAATGTTTTAGGAATAAATAAGTCAGCTTGAATTTTTAGAACCAAGTTTTATTAAAACAGGATTTAAAAACTGCTCTGTATGTATATTTTACTCAAATAAAAAGTTCAAAATGTATTTAAATGGAACACAGCATTATTTTAAAAATAAGGCAATTTTCCCACTTACTAAAGCCTGCTCTCTTGCTCT
This sequence comes from Physeter macrocephalus, assembly GCF_002837175.3. Classification (NCBI taxonomy): domain Eukaryota; kingdom Metazoa; phylum Chordata; class Mammalia; order Artiodactyla; family Physeteridae; genus Physeter; species Physeter macrocephalus. The sequence goes on along the minus strand of NC_041220.1, from coordinate 99,543,101 downwards.
CAATAATTTCTACAATCATGTAATTCAGAGGTGGTTATTAAATGCTGGGATTGGCTGCCTAGAGAGCTTTTTGGCTGTCACTCCCTGGAGGCCTTTAAAAACTGACAAGCAGCTCATGCAGCTCAATATGAAAAAAACAAACAACCCAATCCAAAAATGGGCAGAAGAACTAATAGACATTTCTTCAAAGAAGACATACAGATTGCCAACAACCACATGAAAGGATGCTCAACATCACTAATCATTAGAGAAATGCAAATCAAAACTACAATGAGGTATCAACTCACACCAGTCAGAATGGCCATCATCAAAAAATCTAGAAACAATAAATGCTGGAGAGGGTGTGGAGAAAAGGGAACCCTCTTGCACTGTTGGTGGGAATGTAAATTGATACAGCCACTATGGAGAACAGTATGGAGGTTCCTTAAAAAACTAAAAATAGAACTACCATATGACCCAGCAATCCCACTACTGGGCATATACCCTGAGAAAACCATAATTCAAAAAGAGTCATGTACCACAATGTTCACTGCAGCACTATTTACAATAGCCAGGACATGGAATCAACCTAAGTGTCCATCGACAGATGAATCAATAAAGAAGATATGGCACATATATACAATGGAATATTACTCAGCCATAAAAAAACCAAAATTGAGTTATTTGTAGTGAGGTAGATGGACCTAGAGTCTGTCATACAGAGTGACGTAAGTCAGAAAGCGAAAAACAAATACCGTATGCGAACACATATATATATGGAATCTAAAAAAAAAAAAAAAGAGGTTCTGAAGAACCTAGGGGCAGGACAGGAATAAAGACCAGACTTAGAGAATGGACTTGAGGATGCAGGGAGGGGGAAGGGAAAGCTGGGATGAAGTGAGAGAGTGGCATGGACATATATAGAGGGGATATGGGGATATATGTATACCTATAGCTGATTCACTCTTTGTTATACAGCAGAAACTAACACAACATTGTAAAGTAATTATACTCCAATAAAGATGTTAAAAAAAAAACTGACTAGGATTAAAATACGTGATTCAATTGTTTTCCCAATTATAAAAAATAACCAGCTGGGGCTTCCCTCGTGGCGCAGTGGTTGGGAGTCCGTCTGCCGATGCAGGGGACGCGGGTTCGTGCCCCGGTCCGGGAGGATCCCGCGTGCCGCGGAGCGGCTGGGCCCGTGAGCCATGGCCGCTGGGCCTGCGCGTCCGGAGCCTGCGCTCCGCGACGGGAGAGGCCACAGCAGTGAGAGGCCCGCGTACCGCAAAAAAAAAATAAATAAATAAATAACCAGCTGAAAAAGGTTAAGGAAGGAAATATTCTATTTACGATAGCAGCAAATATACACACACACAGAGGAACAAATTAAGAAATGTGTAAAATTTAGATCTAGAAAACTTTAAAGCCATGAGACATAAAAGAGTAAATGAGAAGACCTACTGTGTTTTTGAGTAGGAACACTTAATACTGTAATATGTAAATTCTCTCTAAATTAATGCATAAATGCAAGCAATCTCTATACAAATATCAACAGGATTTTGGGTGGAGCTGGACACGCTGATTCTAATAACCACATCAAAAATTAAACAGGTGAAAATACGGGGACTATTTTGTAAAACAAGTGTAGTAAGAGTGGACTAGCCCGATCAGATATCAAAGCTTATTATAAAATTATAATAATTAAATAGCTTGGTCCTAAACATGAAATAGATGACTAGAACAGAGGAGAGAGTCCTGATTGCTAAGTTCATGGTAAAGATGGAATTTCAAGTCCATGGGGAATGGCATTTATTCAATAAATGTATAGAGCAATTGGCTAACCATTTGAGAAGGAATAAAGCTGGATCCCCACTTCACTGTTTATATCAAAATTAATCCCAGATAGAATAACAATATAGAATAAAAAATAAAACCATAAAAATATTAGAAGAGACTATGGATTAATTTAGTTATATTTATTTTATATATTATATTAATTTATAATTTTGGAGAAGGGTAAAGTCCTTTCTAAGTTGTTATTTACCTACTGTATTAGTTTCCTATTGCTGCTGTAAGAAATTACCACAAGTTTAGTGGCTTAAAACAACACAAATTTATTATCTCTCATTCTGGGGCTCAGAAGACTTAAAATCAAGGTGTCAGCAGGACTGCATTCCTTCCTTCAGGAGGCGCCAGGGGAGAATCTGTTTCTTTGCCGTTTCCAGCTTCTAGAGGTCACTCTGAAGATGCCGTGGTTTGTGGCGCCTTCCTTGCGTCACTCCAATCTCTACTTCCATCACCACATCTTGTGCTCTGCCTCTGACCCTTCTGCCTCCCTCTTAGAAGGACTCCTGTGACGTTCACGACACTTTCTGTGAAGTTTTCTTACCAAAAATTTGAACCTGAATCTACTCGGTCTTGTAAATGGAACCACAAATTTATATAGGAAATATAAGTGACAGAAAAACATGTTAAAAAGCATCAAAGGGTGCAATCAGCAAAATCCAAACCGTTGGAAACTCTAGAACAAATAACCCCGTTTCTTTAACAAGTAAAGGGCGGGAGTGTGTGTGTGTGTGTGTGTGTGTGTGTGTGTGTGTGTGTGTGTGTGTGTGACTATAGATTAAGAGAAACCTAAAAGACATATCAACCAGTTAAGCTGCAATATATAAATCCTTATTTGAATCCCGATTTGAAAAGAAAATTGTAAAAATTTTATCAGACAACACTATGAAACAATACAACTACTAGAAGAAAACATGGGTGAAATGTGAACACCGAACAGATATTTTGTGATACTAAGGATTAACTGTTAATTTTTTCAGTGTGATAATGGTATTAAGGATATGCTATAAAAAAAGAATACTTATCTTCCAAAGATAGACACTTAAATATTTATGGATGAAATACTTCTGAGATTGCTTTAAAATAATACAGAAGTAGGGAGTAGATATGGGTCCAAATGAGGCAAAGTTAGCATATGTTAGTCATTTCTGAAACTGGGCAACAGGGAAACAGTACACTGAAATGTTGTATATATCAATACTTGAAATTTTCATGGCAAAATTTATATAAAATGACAACAAATGTCTTGTTGGGGAGCACATGATTGGTATCGCCAGAATCACATCAAGAAATCCAGCTGTAAGGAATTCTGAGAAATATAACTCTAAGCTTTCCAGCCTCTGCAGCACACGTCAGAATCGGGGTTGAAATATGTGTGAGTGAAATGTTCAACATTGTCCACCCTCAAATCTATAACTCAAACCCTGACTTCTCTCCTAAAGGACCATCAAAAATATCCAACTATTTCCTTGACACCTGACTGGGATGTCTCATAGGACCTCTAAACTCAACACACCAAAACCACAACTAATGATCTCCCTTCAACTAACCCTCCCCTGCTACTAACCAGCTGTGTGACCTCGGAGAAGCCCCTTAGCTTCCCTAGTCTCTAATGTGTGAACTGAGAGAATGACTAAATCATCTCCAGGTCGTCGCTAGCTCCAGTGGTTAAGAATCCGCCTCTCAATGCAGGAGATACGGTTTCGAGCCCTGGTCCGGGAAGATCCCACATGCCGCGGAGCAACTAAGCCCGTGCGCCACAACTACTGAGCCTAGAACCCGTGAGCCACAACTGCTGAAGCCTGCGCGTGCCTAGAGCCTGCGCTCCGCAACAAGAGAAGCCACCGCAATGAGAAGCCCGCGCACCGCAACGAAGAGTAGCCCCTGTTGTCCACAACTAGAGAAAGCCCGTGGGCAGCAACGAAGACCCAATGCAGCCAAAAATAAATAAATAAATAAATAAATGAAGTAAAAATTAAAAAAAATAAAAGAGGAAGGCCATGATATTAAAAAAAAAAGGACTTAGGCTATATATTTTTAGAAGCAGCACTATCTCATGATAATCTTAGAGTCAGTTTAGCCATTAGTGATCATTTATTCAGTATCGGCGACTGCAGTATATTTGACTGAAATTTCAAATAGCCCATAATTGGTTTCAGTATGCGCGCATGCATCCCAGAACCAACCAGCCAGAAAGCTGCCTCTCTGTAGGCAAGGAGCTGTCTGTTGTGAAGATAATTCCGAAGGCTGGGTTTTTTTGTTTTTTTTTTGTTTTTGTATCTGTTTCAGAAATGTGACAGGTGCAATTTTTTCCAAGGCAAGAGGAAGAGACAGCTTTGACCTCTAGCGCCTGTTGAAAGCATCTGCAGAGGGTGACTTGTCATTTTTATTGCATAAGTGAGGGTACTCCCACAGTGAAGCGAAAGGGTGATAAATAAGATTCCTGGGGGCCGTTAAATGGCATTTAGTGGGAGGAGGCGCCTGAGCGACAGCTGTGCACAGCTCAGGGATCACAACGACACGCTCCTCCTTTCTGTGGCTCCCTACGCTGCATGCTGGTGGCGCTGCTGGACTTCATTTTCTCTCCGCTCAGATGGTTTACCTGATTTAACAGAGTAAAAAAGTCAAGTAAGCCTAATACAAAGGGGAATAAAAGGTAGTTGGAAAAAGGTGGAGAAAAAGTGGCTCAGCCTCTTTTGGCTAATTCAGAACTTCCCCAGGTGTAACAACAATGCATTTAAACTCAGTTTATCTTTTTTAAAAATGAAACTCTCAATATTAAATAATAATACAAGTTACAGAAGAATATACCATTTATATAAAAATCTTAAAAAAGAGAAAACCCAAATATTGTTTACTAGTGTTTAGAGAAATGTAGCAAACCCTAAAGAGAAGCAAGAGAATTGACAAATACAAAATTTTGGTCAGTGGTTACCTCTGGGGAGGAGGAGAAGAAATACAGTTAGGGAGGGACACACAGTAATTGATAATGTCTTGTTGCTTTAGCTGAATAGTAAATACATGTGCTTACTTTATCATTATTCTTTGTACCTTCCATATAGGTACTATGCATTTTTATATGTGTGAAATATTTCATAAAACTGCCAAGGTTCTACACCAAGTTCTACCTTCAAAAACGTTGCCATGAAATTGGTCAATGCTGTTCTGTGTTATAGAGAGGAGATAGTTTTAGACACATTGGAAATATGGGAAGGAATGAATGGATTCAACTGAGTTCTAACACCTCTGGGGTAAATATACTTGAAATGTGCAGATGACACAGATCTTCTGCAGCACTCTATGAACTGTTAAGTACCACAACCACCAAGGCATTGGAGGTGATTTACAGAGCAAACTTCTGAAGCTGTGACTAAACTCAGTCTATCTTTCCTCAGAGGCAATATGAGCCTCACATCAGCTTGGGCATCCTATCCTATCCTTTTTTTATTGAAGTATAGTTGATTTACAATATTATATTAGTTTCAGGTGTACAAATAGTATATTTTAATAGATTATACTCCATTTAAATTTATTATAAGATATTGGCTATATTCCCTGTGCTGTACAATATATCCTTGTAGTTTATTTATTTTACATATAGTAGTTTGTGTCTTTTAATCCCCTACTGCTATCTTGCCCTTCCTCTCTTCCCTCTCCCCACTGATAATACTAGTTTGTTCTCTATATCTGTGAGTCTGCTTCTGTTTTGTTATATTCATTTGTTTGTTTTATTTTTTAGATTCCACATATAAGTGATAACATAAAGTATTTGACTTTCTCTGTCTGACTTATTTCACTAAGCATAATACCCTCTAGGTCCATCCATACTGTTGCAAATGGCAGAATTTCATCCTTTTTTATGGCCGAGTAATAGTCCCTGTGTGTGTGTGTATACCACATATATATATATCACATATATATATACCACACATATATACCACATCTTCTTTATCCACTCATCTGTTGATGGACACAGGTTGCTTGCATCCTTTCCTGTCCTTGAGATTCAAAGGAAATGTGACTTGAACCTCCAGTAAACATACAGCACCATCGACCTTTTGGGTTTTCAGGGGACCGGCTTTTGTTTCTCCCAGTCCCCTCTAGCTCCACATCCTTGCTTCCACTGGACTCATTCTTTTTAGGGATCATCTCACTGCCCTGATGTGCTGTCCTGCCTCTGCAGACATTGCCAAGTGGTGGACACTGCCTGGACACCTTTACTTTCCCAAGGACCATCTCTACAGGGGTAGGACTAGCCTGCGTCGTTGGGAGGGGTGTCACACTGCACAGCATCATAGCTCAGCAAGCAGCTCAAAGTTGGATACCAGGCATCTAGGTTCTTAAAGTTAAGTCATGAAAATTTTCATCCATTCGCTGTTGTGTTTTTCATCCATTTACTATGTCATTTAGTTGCCATCTCTACACACCAAGGTGGGCACTCCTTCCAATATTCGTCAGGTGAGGAATCTAAGGAATCTGTTAGATAACTTTCTAAGGTTTCAGACAGTCTGTGGCAGGCCCGTGATGTGAATCCAGGCCTGGCTGACTGCACAGCTAGGGCTCTCCCCGCATCACATTGTGCCCTGTAAACGTCTCAGAATTTCGTGACATGCTCAGTTCATAAAGAATTCATATCCAAATTCTGAGGAGCCTCTCTTCCCAAGGAGGACCGATGGAGAAGGCAACCAGCAGCAGCAGCGAAGAGGCATGAAAAGCCAACACGAAAACAGATGCTCATCCAGGACCCACAGGGAAAGGGAGGATAGAATTTGGTAGGGGTGGTTATCCAGGATCCCTTTTGCAACTAAGTAAACCTTGACTGTACCCCTGACTTGCCCCAGAGATACAAGGAATTTATTTCACTTTCTCCTTGCAGCAACTTTCAGGCAGGTAGGTAAGGTGGCTGCTGTGCCTTTTAGATCAGGACAGGGAGTCCTGGGGAAAGTTCAAGGGGTGGCCTAGGCAGTGGTAAGGCTGGAACCAGAACCAAGTCTCCGGATGCTGTTATGGACTAAACTGTGTTCCCTCCCAAATTCCTGTGTTGAAGCCCTAACCCCCAATGTGACTGTATTTGGAGAGAGGGCCATTAAGGAGGTAATTAAGGTTAAATTAGGTCATAAGGGTGGTATCCTCATCTGATAGGACTGGTGTCTTATAAAAAGATGAAGAGACACCATAGATCTCTTTCTTTCCACATGTGCGCAGAGGAGAGGCCATGTGGGGACAGAGTGAGAGGGTGCTGTCTACAAGCCAGGAAGAGACCCCTCACCAAAAACCAACACTATCGGCACCTTGATCTTGAACTTCAAGCCTCCAGAACTGTGAGAAGATAAATTTCTGATGTTTAAGTCATGGGGTCTGTGGCATTTTCTTATGTCAGCCCAAGCTGACTAATACAGAAGCCAACACATGGCTCTCAGCACCAGGCTCTCCCAGCCCTGGCCCATCACTCTAAAGACACCCAGGCCACCAATGACCACTCATAATGACATTTTTTTAGGCCTCAACCCATCTTCCCTCTTTGCACCAACCACCAGTCAATGCTCCCTCTTGAAGGCTTCTTCTCCCAGATGAAACACCACCTTCACCTGTGTCTCCTGGTACCTCTCAGAAGGCTCTTTCTCAGACTCTCTTTCATGGGCTAGCAATCCCCAAGGTTCTGTTTTTGACAGCATTTTCTTACTCGGCAAATTCTCCCTGGGAAAGATGCCAAGAGACCTATTTCCATGAGGAACTTGGACAATCTCCTCCATATCAATGAATAAGTACCCAGCCTAGAATCAGCTTGTACTAACTATTTGCTGAGTGAATGAGTAAATAAACAAATAAACTGACTATTCCCTATGAGTTGATAATTCCTAAAACTGCATCTCTAGTTGAGATATCTTTTTCTGAGTTCTAGCCCTTCTGTCTTAGTCAGGGACTGCCCACAATAATGCTGCATAACAAACTACCCCCAAAACTCAATGACTTACAAGAAGCATTTATTCTCATGTACGGTAACCATGGTTGGGCTTGGCTGAGTGGATCCGCCCTGCGTTTCAGGTCTTGTATTGTCTGGGCTTGGCTTGAGGCTGTGAGTTGGATTGGGGTCTGCTCACTAGCACTAGGCTGTAGGGGCAGAGGCCAATCAGCACATGCTTTTCTCATGGTGATCACCAAACTGCACGAGCATATTTAAGGCCTCTGCCTGTGTTCGCACTCTCTAACATTCCACAGACCAAAGCAAATCTCAAGAAGCCCATCATGGATGGGGTGAGGACAGACTCTCTGCTCTTTGGGTAAGGGAGGGCAATAAGAGTGAGTGAATATTTACTGAACAATAATGCAAAATCCAATCTAGCACAACTAGACAACAAATGTCCTACAAGACATCTCCTCCTTAAATGTCTTACAAGTTCGTTAAATTTTCTATGTTTGCCAAGAACCTGCCACTCTGCCAATTCCCTCCTTCTGTAGAGTTGAGTCTTCATGTCCATAACCTACTAGCAGGGCATCCTGCTGAATTTGGGCAGAACATCCACTTCTGACTCGCAGCTCTTCTGAATTCTGAATCATCCACCTTCTGGAATCCTTCACTGTCCTGGCCCACACAGTTGACCAGCTCTCCCACCGCAGATATGTGCCTGATTCACTCCTGTGTTTTCTGTGCTTTTTGGACACTGTGTCCCTGGCTGCTCTCAACAGGATGCTTATTCCCCAGCTCCCACTTGCTCAGCTCTAGTTCTTCCTCTGCCTGTCGACCGCAGTTACCAAGGGCCCACCACGCCCTGTGAATCAGCTTGCCTAAGTTAGCAGGAGGAGACTGGACACTGGACGGTCCTTTCAAGCACTTGCCTCCTATACTGGAAACAAGCTTCTTTTTATCAGCTCTTCTCTGGGGACAGCACCACATGGACTTGGCTATGAGCCACCTCTCATGGAACTGACATTAGGACCTAGCAAAGTGGAAAGAGGTCAGCGAATAAATTACTGATTAACTTTTGTTTTCTTGGTTTAGATTATATTCAGGGTGCGTGTGCTCACATGCACGCACACACACACACACACACACACACACACACACACCCTATACTCAGTTCTGATCTCCTTGCTCATGTTTATTTAGGCTGTCACCATACAATTTGATAGGCTTCCTCAGGACAAATGGGCCCTGCTCCAGGGGCCTGAGGACAGGAATAGCAGGTCTGGACAGACGCACTTTGGCAGCATGAAGAGGAAAAGCTGTACAGGATGAATGTCACAGTATTTCTGGCTCTTGCTTGCTGAATTAATTTCTCCCTTAAAAGAAAGCTGACCCATTTTTCCAGCCCACAGCCCTAATGGACTCTTATTCAGAGGCCATCCCCCCACATAAAGAGATGTATTGTACTTTATGATAAGCCTTTTAATGGAATTGGCTATTTCTGGGTCTCTCTCTGGGAAACGGCCATTAATGAGCTTGCAAGTGCAAGGAAAAGCAGATGTTTGAGGGGTATGCTTCTCAAGGGCAGAGCACCCTGGGCAGAGCACCCTGGGAAGAAAATAGATGAAAATCAGTAACAGCTTCTTTTTCACTTCCTTGAAATTGGTTTGGCTTAACCTAAACTATGATCTAAATAAACTTTGTCTTCAAAATATGAAGCTATCACTCCTCATGCAACCCACCCAACCACATCCTATCTGCATGATCCTTACTGTCCCCACAAATGCTTCTGTAATCCTAATCATAACAAAATCATCAGCAGACTGCAAAGCTAGACCAAGACACGTGGGTAAGCTAGCAGGCTAACATCTATCATTCCTTCAAACCTGCAATTGGTCAATGCCTATTTAAGAGACTGAATGCAACATGAGGAAAAGGATGGAGCAGAACTGCTGACGGGAGATTAATCTTTCTTTAACTGTCTGGAGCAATTCAGCTCTGGCCCCAAACCTGCATATTTACTCAGCAAAACTGAAGCCTTGAGGTTAACCAGTGGTGTCCTCCTTCACAAAGCATTTTACTGTACTCCTCATTATTTCACAACCTCTTCCAAGTCACACCTAAACTGGAAACAGCCACTGAGGCATGCACAATACATCTTTTAAGGAGGGGTTTTGCCATTTTGGCATCCTTCTGCATTTCCTGTGATGTGATGGCACCCAGCGATGCATTAGCATCCCTATAGATGGGAGATTTGCTGGTGCACCCACGCTTTAATATGTCTCCTACTGTTACCCCCTGTGTCCTGGCATTAATGGAGGTGCTAAAGATATATTTAAAAGGTATAAGGCAAGGTCCTTGTCATCAAGGGTTTCACAGTTCTAAGTAATTCAGCTCATATTGTTAATATTATTGACAGCAGGACACTATGCTAGAAGCTTCTGGAAGTTCAAATATGAGGAAGGCAAAAGAGAGAGCCCTGATGATCCTAAAGGCTTTCTCAAACTGTAGTCCACAACATCACCTGAGCTTGTTTAAAATGCAAATTCTCAGGCCTTACCCATGATCAAATGAACAAGAAATGTTGCAGGTGTGCCTAGCCATTTGTGTTTAATACTAACATTTGAACAGCACTGGCCTAAAGAGCTCCTAGAGAAGCAGAAGAAATAAGACAAACACACAGTCTCTCTGCTACCAGACAGAGCAAGTCCAGGGCCAGGCAACAGACCTGGACATATTATATAGACCAAAGGCCAAGGACCCATTGCAGTGATTTTAGAGTCAGGCTAAAGTCACAGTCACCAGTGGAGCTTTTAAAACGCATAATTGCCTGAGCCCCACCCAAAGGTTTTAATGCACTGGTCTCAATTTTTGTTAAAAATGCTCACTAGTTGATTCTGACAATTATCAGAGGCAAGAACCTCAGCAGGGTCTGAGAAGGAAGAAGCCTTTGGTAATGATGAAGAGGATATTGTGAAAGTTAGCCAATGGACCCAATTCCCATGGCTGCTATAACAAGTCACTACAAACTTGTGGTTTAAACCAAGAGAACGTTATCAATGGTGAAAAGCTTTCAGTTTTTCCTCTACAATCAGGAACAAGACAAGGATGCCCACTCTTGCCACTTTTATTCAACATAGCCATTAGCAATTAGGCAAGAAAAAGGAATAAAAGGCATTCAAATAAGAAAGGGAGGAAAAAAACTGTCATTATTTGCAGATGACACAATATTACATATAGAAATCCCTAAAGACTCCATCAAAAAACTGTTAGAACTAATAAATGAATTCAGTATAGTCACAGGATACAAAGTCAATATACAGAAATCTATAGCCTTTCTGTACACTAATAATGAACTAACAGAAACAGAAATTAAGAAAATGATCCCATTCACAATTGCATCAAAGAGAATAAAATACCTAGGGATAAATTTAACCACAGAGGCGAAAGACTTGTACACTGAAAACTATATGACATTGACAAAAGAAACTGAAGACGACAAATAAATGGAAAGATATTCCATGTTCATGGATTGAAAGAATTAACATTGTTAAAATGTCCAATCTGTCCAAGGCAAACTACAGATTCAATGCAATCCCTGTCAAAATTCCAATGGCATATTGCACAGAACTACAACAAATAATTCTAAAATTTGTATGGAAGCACAAAAGATCCCAAATAGCAAAACAAACTTGAGAAAGAAGAACAAAGCTGGAGGTATCACACTCCCTGATTTCAAACTATACTACAAAGCTATAGTAATCAAAACATATGGTACTTTCACAAAAACAGACATACAGATCAATGGAACAGAGTTGGGAGCCCATAAATAAATCCACACATATATAGACAATTAATTCACAACAAAGGAGCAAAGAACACATAGTTGAGAAAGGACAGTCTCTTCAATAAATGGTGTTGGGGAAACTGGACAGCCACATGCAAAAGAATGAAACTAGTTACTATCTTACACCATACACAAAAATTAAGTCAAAATAGATTAAAGCCTTGAACGTAAGACCTGAAACCATAAAATTCCTAGAAGAAAACATAGGCGATAACCTCATTAACGTGGACCTTAGTGATGTTTTTGTGGATGTGACTCTAAAGGCAAGGGAAACAAAAGCAAAAATAAGCAAATGGAACTACATCAAACTAAAGAGCTTTTGAACAGCAAAGGAAACCAACATCAAAATGAAAAGGCAACCTACTGAGTGGGAGAAGATAATTGCAAATCATATATCTGATATGGGATTAATATCCAAAATACATAAAGAACTCATACCACTCAACAACAACAAAAAAACCTGATTTTAAAAATGAGCAGAGGCTCTGAATAGACATTTTTCCAAAGAAGACATACAGGTAGCCAACAGGCACATGGAAAGATGTTCAACATCACTAATTACTAGGGAAATCCAAATCAAAATCACAATGAGATATCATCTCACACCTGTCAGAATGGCTATTATTGAATAGACAAGAAATAAATATTGGTGAGGATGTGGAGAAAAGGGAACCCACTGTTGTTGGGACTGTAAACTGGTGCAGCCACTGTGGAAAACAGTATGAGATTCCTCAAAAAATTAACAGAACTACCATATGACCCAGCTATTCCACTTCTGGGTATTTACCTGAAGAACATGAAAACATTAATCTGAAAAGATATATGCACCCTGATGTTCACTGCAGCATTGTTTACAATAGCCAAGATACAGAAACAACCTAAGTGTCCATAAATGAATGAATGGATAAAGAAGATGGATACACACACACACACACAATGGAATATTATTCAGCCATAATAAAGAATGAAATCCTGACACTTGGGACAACATGGATGGACCCTGAAGGTATTATGTTAAGTGAAATAAGTCAGATGGAGAAAAACAAATACTGTATGATTTCACTCACATGTGGAATCTAAGAAAACAAAAACAAAATAAAACAAAAGCAAACTCATAGGCACAGAGAACAGATTAGTGGTTACCAGGGGGAAGAGGGTTGGGGGCGGGTGAAAGGGTGAAGGGGGTCAACTGTATGGTGATGGATGGCAACTATACTTGTGGTGTGATCACTTGGTAGTGTACACAGATATTGAATTATAATGCTGTACACCTGAAACCTATTTCTTTTTTTTAAACAGAGCTTCATTCTATCACAGTCCTGGAGGTCAGAAGTTCAAAATCAAGGTGAATGCAGGCCACACTCCCTCCTGCCACTTCCAGCTTTTGGTGGCTCCAGGTGTTCGTTGGCCTGTGGCTGCATAACTCCAACCCCTACCTCCGTTTTCACGTGGCTTTCACCTCTTCTGTGTCTTCTCCTCTTGTGTCTCAAACCTCCCTCTGCCTTTATCTTCAAAGGACACTTGTCATTGGATTTAGGGCCCACCCAGATAATACAAGACGATCTTATGTCAACACGCTTAATCTTCAGAGACCCTTTTTCCAAATAAAGTAGCATTCACAGGTTCCAGGGATGATATCTATTGCAGGGCTATTTTTTGGTCTACCACGGCTACTATCAAGAGAAGACAGCAAGTGCCAAGTACACAATTAGCACAAAGCTGTCAAAGACTGAATAATCTCTTGGGTTTGCATTTTAACAAAATGAGAGTCTGAAGTTCAAGGGGTAAAGCTATATGCTAGCTGGTCAGGATTCAGCAGGCAGGGGCATATCTTTTCAGGAAAATTTTTCTGCCTCGGCTGGCTGGGAACAACATTATTCCTGAAGATAACATCAAAGATTCACAAGCAGTTCTTTCTGTTTCATATTCTGAAGGTTCCACAGCTAAGCGAAAGGCTTCCTCGTGAGATCAGGGACAGATCGGGGAGAATTGCTGGTGTGTTTATTGGTTCTGCTGGGCCCATGAGCCGTGAGAGAGATGCTTGTTTCTCTAATGCCTTGAGCAACCTGGGAGCATTTTCCAGGTGTATCCTTTTACCCTGGAGGCTCAGAATATAGTGAGTAACTTCAAATAGGTCCATTAAACAGTCATAATGTGAGCTGACAGCCTGGGCCTGTTATTATGCCACTATAGTTTGAAAGTAATTACACCATTGTCTCTGTAACTATGAGTGTTGCTCCCACAGAACTGTTCCAGTGTTCGGATTACAGGAGAAGAGAGTTGTAGAAAGTGCCTTTTTTTTTTTTTTTTTTTGCGGTACTTGGGCCTCTCACTGTTGTGGCCTCTCCCGTTGCGGAGCACAGGCTCCGGACGCGCAGGCTCAGCGGCCATGGCTCACGGACCCAGCCGCTCCGCGGCACGTGGGATCTTCCCGGACCGGAGCACGAACTCGTGTCCCCTGCATCGGCAGGCGGACTCTCAACCACTGCGCCACCAGGGAAGCCCGTAAGTGCCTTTTAAAATGGCAAGCTTTGTAGTTAACAAGTAAGGGTCTCCGTACATCTTGTCTATTAGATTTTTTTTTTTGTCCGTGCCGCACAGCTTGTGGGATCTCATTTCCCTGACCAGGGATTGAACCCAGGCCACGGCAGTGAAAGCGCTGAATCCTAACCACTAGACCACCAGGGAACTCCCTATTAGATTGGTTTTAACTAATAGATAAATATTTTTCCAGGTCGCTTTCTTCCAGTTTTCCTGATATTCTTTATGGGAATCTACCTGTAACAAAGGTGAGTTTTGCTCATAGAAATCTGTCTCAAGGAAATAATCTAGCAAGAATGCAGGGATACAGTCTCAAGAATGTCCATCACAGTACTGATTATAACAATGAGAAACTGGAATCAACCAAAAGTCTACCAATAATAGTCCCTACGTATCTCAGGGAACCTTTCTTGACCCCTCAGGTTGTTCAATGTTTTTGTACTTCCTACTTGGTAGCATATCAAAATTGTATTTATTTTTGTATAAAAACAGTAGAAGCTCTTTTAACCAGTCTCCATTCAGCAAACATGTGATAACTTAATACGCTTCATTCTTCCTCTGGAAAGCCACCACACTTCTCACACTAATTGTCACTTGTCTGTGCCAGTTTATTTTCTATTATAATTATGTGATTTAACACCACACTAGGTCAGTTATATATGAATGTAAAGAGTACGTTGTTGTTCCAATGAAAACTGGACTGAATGCTTTGAAAAGACTCAATAAAGGCAAGTTGCTAGAGAAAAAAAGGAAAAACGTGGTATTCAATTAGCTGTGACAGAGAAGTGAAAAGTTTTAAAGGTTTAGAAGGATTCTGAACTCAGATTGTTCCACGTGTATTTTAGATTCTCATTCTCCACTTTAAAGACACCCAAATGGTAAAAAGTACATATGCATTATGGGCAGGGTGACCTTACATCCGGTCAGGCCAGGACAGTCCCTGTTTAAACCTGTTGTTTCAGCGCACTTTCTGGTTGAGTGCCCCCTTTCATTCTCAGAAGTGTCTCTGTTTGGATGATAAATTAAAAGGTCACTCTAACTATAGCTGTAGTTTATACAAGACAAATTAGGTAAATGTCAATCATCAGGCCATCCCAAAGAATTGAAACTGAGCCTCACATGAAATGATTAGTGAATGAGTGTTCACCCACATGTTTTAATTAGAGATCCTCACACTTTTTTTCTGTAAAGGGCCAGGCAGTAATTATTTTAGGCTTTAGTCAGTCTCTGTCACAATGATTCAAATCTGCCATTTTAGCACGAAAACTACCTGAGACAATCTCTAAGTGAACGTGCATGGCTGTGTCCCAATAAAACTTTATTTTGGACACTAAATTTGAATTTCAGGTACTTTTCATGTGTCACCAAATATTGTTCTTATTTTGTATTTTTTTTCAAAATGTAAAAACCATCCTTGACTCGCAAGCCATATAAAAATGGGCAGCGGACTGATTTGGCCTGGGACTTGGTTTGCTGACCCTTTTTAAAAAAATTTTGGGTGAAGTAGAAAAGAATAGTTTCATTTGCTTTGCCAGGCAAAAGGGGCCACAGCAGGCTAATGCCCTCAGAACTGTGTGTCCCAACCTGTAGGGTACAGTGAGAAGTTTTATAGTAATGGTTGAAAGAGGGCATGATCAGCTGGTGGACATTCTTCTGATCGCTTGGTGGTGAGGTAAGTGGGAGTCAATATCATCAACCTTCTGGTTCCAAAAAGTCTTGGGTCTACTTTCTTGTGGGCAGCACACAGTTAACTTCTCCCAGCTTGCGGAGGTTTCAGTTTCTGCAAAACAGCTCAAAGATATTGTTGTTTGTATCCCTTGAAGGGAACCAGGACCCTGCCCCAAGGCTGTACTATTGTTTCTCTTGACTGTTCCTCCCTTGTCTTGCGTCCCCTCCCTTCCTTAATCAACAACTGTTTGCACCTGCCCACTGGAACTCAGTGCTGACACCTGTTTTAAGTTTAAAAAGTTATGTATGTGTTAGGTTTTTTTCTTTTATAGTTTTCATTTTCAATTATTCAAAATGTTCACATGACATTGAATAGGAGGGCTTCTATTGTATTTGAGAGCTTCTTTCTACTTCTCTCTGTAAGGTCCATGAGATAAGGGATTTTACCTGGCACGTAAAAGGCACTCAGTAAGTGTGTCATAAATGAAAGAAGTTAAATTATGCAACATTTATGCAATAGACTATTGATACAACCATTAAAAATTGTGTTGAAGGGTTCTAGATTTACTGTGAAGGGGAAAAAACCCAGGTAACACAATAGTTATGTGTGATATAACTCTCTTTTTAAAAATTACATGTCTATATTTGTATGAGAAATCAGATAGTAGGCTCTGCAAAAAATGGTATTAGTTATTATATCATTGTAGTTATTATGGGTTTGGGGATACTTTAAAATCTTTTTCTTTTTGCTTCTCTGTATTCTTGATTTTTCTAAAATGGTTGTGATTTCTGTGTATGATTGGTCACCGTTGTTTTTATTTTACCTCATAATTCTAGTGTTCTGAAGGAATGTGGATCTGACCATATGGAGGCACCAAGTTTGGTCCAACCCTGTGTCTGTGGTCAGGTGCTGGGAGTGACTAAGTCAGATGTTGGCCTGGGAGGGCATGGGGTATGTCCACTTATTTGTCAGATTTGCCAGTTCTCCATTGTGCTCAGAAAACTAGAAATTAGATGCTAGCACCTCCTGAGTTCTGGCCTTGAGAAAGGAGCCTTCCCACTCTCCCATAAGACGACTGTACCTAGGCTGTGTTTGAAATGTGCTATTTTATCCTAGGAGCTGCGGGAGGTCCAGGAAGAGTTTTGTTCATTTAGTCCATCAACGAACACTTGCTGGGCACCGATAACTAACCAGTCACTGTTCTAGGCACCAGGGGGTATAGGAGAGAACAGAGCAGACAGAAATTTCTGCCCTCAAGGAACTTCCTTCGTGGGGAAGAGAAGGCCATAAATAGATTAACAGATAGAGGAAAAAAATGGAAACAGCAGATGCAGCTGAGGAAATCTCATGGTCTAGGTGAGCAAGGAGGCCCTCCCTGAAGAGACATCTGAACCAAGCCAGGAGCAGGCTGAAGAAACCATGAGGACAAAGGCTCCAGGTGGCACCAGCCTGGCACATCTGAAAGCCTGAAAGAAGGCCAGTGTGGCCAAGGAGATGATGCTGAGAAGTAGACAGCAGTCACCTCAAGTGACCATATTAAAGAATTTACTTTAGGTGAACCAATTTTATTCCAAGTGAAATGAGAAGCCATTTGTGGGTTCTAAACAGAAGAATGGCATGCCCTGGTTTATACTGTATAAGATAATTCTTGCCGCTGTGAGCGGGGGCAAGGGTAGACCACGAGGAGGCCGCAGCAGTGGCTGGGGGCCAGAGGGGAAGGCGGCTTGGACTAGGGCGGAGGCGGAAATGCAGAAGGGAGGTGGACTGACTCGTTGCGTTTATGGGGTAAAGTCATCAGGACTTGCTTCAGAACTGGATTCAAACAGGAGAAAATTCAGTTTGTTTTCGTTTCTTTTAATGTTAACAGCTTAACTGAGATATAATTCTTGAGACCAGACAATTCACCCATTTAAACTGTACAATTCAATGGCTTTCAGTATATTCACAGAGTTGTGTAACTGTCACTAGAGTCAACTGAAGAACATTCTCATGACTCAAAGAGAAACCTTGCGTCCCTCAGTCGCTACCCCCATTGTACTTTGTACCATATTTTATTTATCCAGTCTTCGGTTGATGGACATTTCATTTATTTCCGTTTTTTTTGGCTATTATGAATAATGTTGCTCTGAATACTGTGTACAAGTTAATTTATCTTGGGTTTATACCTAGGCATGGAATTTCTGGCTCATATGATAACTCTCTGTTAATTACTTGAGGAATCACCAGACTGTTTTCCAAAGCAGCTGCAACATTCTACAGCAGTGTAGGAGAGCATGATTCAATTTTAGTGTCACTCTGGCTGCTGTGTGGAGAAAGGATCGGAGCAAGGCCGGGGGGAAGTGCAGAGATCAGAATGGTTACGCAAAAGTAGAGGCATCTTACTAGGGTTCAAAGACACCCAATTTAAGGTGTATTTCATCCTGTTTTATGGCAAAAAGATTTCTGTGAGATAGCTGTCTGTACACCCTATAAGTCACTTTGTTAAATTAAAAGATTCCAGCAGAGAGGGCCTGTGAAAACAGATCTGCAGCTTTCAAATCTAGAATCCTAAAACAAACTGGTATGGAACTGTTTAAACATCTGTCCCTACACAAGCTCCTGCAGGCAGGAGGGTATTTTCAGAGAAACTAAGGGAGTCAGTGGGTGCGATAAAACTTCCACAACTTCAAGCCATAAAAACACAGGGCTCAAGGGGCAGCCTGCTGCTGAGGACTCGTGTGGCAGTAAGCATCACTCCTGCTGCCTGGGACACTGCCCTGGCGTCTCAGTCCAGAGAAGGCCTGGCTTTGTTCCTAGTTGCTGGTTTTGACAACTGGGCAGTGGTCCTGTCCCTCTGCAATTCTTCGAGCTCAGCAAGGGAAGGGAAACCAACATCTATCAGGCTTACAATAGTCCCTCCGCCGGGTGAGATGCTCCACTTACCTTCCTTAAGTTAGTGAACCCTCACAACAAATCACCAAGGAAGAAAGGACTATTTTTCACAATTACAGATAAAGCAGGTTGGCCCCTTTGGATTGGAAAGCCAGAAAAGTCTCTCTGAAGAGATAGCATTTTAGCTGATACCAGCCATGCAGGGATCAGGAGTAAGGGCGTTCCAAGAGCAACCCCCAAATTGTTAGCTCTCCAGGTGACCTCATTTTTATTCACATTTAATTTTCTTTTATATTCATTAGTATAAATAAGAGTAAGAAGCACCCCTCTAGAGATAAATCAAGTTTAAATTCATTTAAAAGATAACCTGGGGGCTTCCCTGGTGGCGCAGTGGTTGAGAGTCTGCCTGCCGATGCAGAGGACACGGGTTCGTGCCCCGGTCCGGGAAGATCCCACATGCCGCGGAGTGGCTGGGCCCGTGAGCCATGGCCGCTGAGCCTGCGCGTCCGGAGCCGGTGCTCCACAACGGGAGGGGCCACAACAGTGAGAGGCCCGCGTACCGCAAAAAAAAAAAAAAAAAGATAACCTGGAGTAGAAATTATAATTCTTCTGATTTTATACTCAGGGTCTATTCTCCATAACAGCATTCCCCCTACCCCATCCCTAAACAATCCAATATCTCCCCTCAACATCCAATATGACTGTCCCCGCTAATGTGTCTCCATAGACCTCAGTAAGGTTCTGGAACGTGGGGAGACACAGTTCGCTTGGTCTGGTCGTGCTACTGTGCCGGGAGTGGTGACTCTGACCTCCAGAACCTCCCACGGAAGGAAGGATCTACAAATAAATACTACACTGCTACTCAAAGGTCCCCTGCTCTCAGGTGAGGATGCTCTCCCAGTGACAGAATTCGTTTTTACTATAACACTTTACCAAATTCCTCAAAACGGAATTCATCCTAAGATCTGTGTGGTGGGTCTTTAGGAAAGCCCAATAAACAAACCCCTTCTTCTCCAACGAACTAATTGAAATACAAGACCAAGGCGTGAGGCTGTTTTGAGACCAAAATAACACATTACCGATATAATATTAAAGAATGTAGGGGCTCCCCTGGTGGCGCAGTGGTTGAGAGTCCGCCTGCTGATGCAGGGGACGCAGGTTCGTGCCCCGGTCCGGGAAGATCCCACATGCCGCGGAGCGGCTGGGCCCGTGAGCCATGGCCGCTGAGCCTGCGCGTCCGGAGCCTGT
>NC_041220.1:99504247-99523078 GCF_002837175.3 Physeter macrocephalus | reverse complement strand
CCCCGCAACGGGAGAGGCCACAACAGTGAGAGGCCCGCGTAACGCAAAAAAAAAAAAAAAAAAAAAAAAAAAAAAAGAATGTGACATACCCACGGGCAGGCTGCATTCCTGATATTTACCCACCTAGTCACAATACTGGGCCAGGGCATTTCTTCCTCCCAGAACCGCACCTACCCCTGTAAAATCGACGGCATGGCTGACAGAGCAGAATGTGTGCTTCTTTGGGCAGATCACTCCATGAGAAACAAGGGAGAAAGAGGAAAGAGCTCTGCAGACCCAGCTCCGGCCCTCAGCCTCACTGATTAGATCTACATTTCCCCTCGCCTGGGAAAGAGCACTAAAGATGATTGAGAGAGGTTACAGAAACACAAGGATGACCAGGGAAGAAGCATCACCCTCACACACACACCTAACACTGGGTTCTGGATGCCCTGGTTCTGTCACTACATCCTAATGTGACGTCAGGCAAGAATACCGGCCCTTTCCTGGGTCTCAGATATTAATTCTCTCAATTAGACATGGTGCTCGTCTCCTTGCCATGCAGAACTGCTGTGCACACAGAGGATGAGTAAGTATGTCAAAGGCTTTGCAAAGAACACAAATACTAGGGAATCATAAGGCATTACTAATGTGCAGACGTTGCAGGCACTTGATTCCACCGTAGCCCTTACAGGGTCTTCCGAGATCCTGGCAGACATCATTTAGGAAGGGTGATGGAGCGGGTCTGTCAGGGTTATCTTACTTCTTATACTTTCAGCTTGGCAGCTTCTGGCACTAAGAGGACTGCTCATTGCCTCCTGGGTACTTTTCCTCTAACTGCTCCAGATGAGAGGTTGTCCCATGGGTATATGGAGTCATTCTTGTGGGCTGGGCTCCCAAGAGTCAGCCTTCAGTTCAAGGGAGGCTTTATGGAGAAGGAACATGTGCTTTCCCACTCATTTTCACGTTCTAATATAAAAGGGTCTTCGCTAAACTTGTATTTGGGGAGCAAGACACTCCATCCCACCTTGCAAATGGGAATTGGGGAATCTCTGGGTATGAGGGATGCTAACGCTTCTGGGTATGAGGATGTGGAGAGACCTGCAAAAGGAAAAATCAGCTGGAGATTTCTGGGCAGGTGCAAAAGCAGGGACTGGCTGAACGGGCCCAGGGACAGGGCTGGGCAAACATGCCTGATGCTTTCAAGACCAAAGCATCCCACAGACTTTAAGGGGAAATGGATTTGGAACCTCCTGTTCTCCCAATTAACTCCTCTGTGCCCACTCTACCGTTTAAACCTTTAGTTGTTCTAAACTGGTGGTTCTCAACACTGTGTGAACATTAGAGGTCTTAAGGGGCTTTAGAAAATAGCAGTGCCTGTCACCTCTCTCTCCTCTCCTTCTGAGATGGAGCCCGGGGCCTTGTATTCCTTTTATTTGTTTTTAACTTTTATTTAGAAATAATTTCAAACTTAGGAATAAACTGCCAGAAAAAGAATAGTACAAAGAACATCACATACCATTTACTTAGATTCACCTCTTCTTAACATTCTGTCCCATTTATCATTTGCTCTCTTTCTATTTTTATTTTCTCTATTTTATTTATAAAATAAAATTCTTTGAGAGTAAGACATCACACTCACCTCCTTAAAAATAAGACATAGTTCAAGGTGCATTTTCTTAGAATAGGATATTTTTCTTGCGTAGTCATGGTATACTTGTCAACGCCAGGAACTTTAACATTGATACAAATACTTTAATTTTCTCTATCATCATATTCAATTTGTCAACTGACCCAAACCATCTCTTTGTAGAATTTTTACCTCCAGGATACAATCCAGTCTAGGATCAGGCATTGCATTTAGTTATCGTCTCACTGGTGTGGTTTCAAAAGCTCTCCAGGTGATTTTAATGTGCATCCTGGACTTTGGACCACCGTGTAAATGAATATTTATTTGCTACACTAACACATAATGAGGGCGTCCCTGGTGGCGCAGTGGTTGAGAATCTGCCTGCCAATGCAGGGGACACGGGCTCGAGC
The DNA here is from genome assembly GCF_002837175.3 of Physeter macrocephalus. Classification (NCBI taxonomy): domain Eukaryota; kingdom Metazoa; phylum Chordata; class Mammalia; order Artiodactyla; family Physeteridae; genus Physeter; species Physeter macrocephalus. The sequence continues at coordinate 99,521,059 of NC_041220.1, read as the reverse complement.
CCTGGTCTGGGAAGATCTCACATGGCGCAGAGCAACTAAACACCCGTGCGCCACAGCTACTGAGTCTGCGCTCTAGGGCCCATGAGCCACAACTACTGAAGCCTGTGCACCTAGAGTCTGTGCTCCACAACAAGAGAAGCCACCGCACCACAACGAAGAGTAGCCCCCGCCCACCACAACTAGAGAAAGCCCGCGCGCAGCAACGAAGACCCAACACAGCCAAAAATAATTAAAAAAAACAAAAAACCCCAAAAAAACCCCACATAATGAGTGTTTACCAGGTGCAAAGGATTGTGAATAAATTAAGGAGCTTATTATCTTAAGGGACATACTATATACAAATCAACTATAATATCAGACGGATAAGCATGATGAAAGAAATATTAACCAAATCCGTAGGTGGAAACTTTAAATTTAGGACACGGGCTCGAGCCCTGGTCTGGGAAGATCTCACATGGCGCAGAGCAACTAAACACCCGTGCGCCACAGCTACTGAGTCTGCGCTCTAGGGCCCATGAGCCACAACTACTGAAGCCTGTGCACCTAGAGTCTGTGCTCCACAACAAGAGAAGCCACCGCACCACAACGAAGAGTAGCCCCCGCTCACCACAACTAGAGAAAGCCCGCGCGCAGCAACGAAGACCCAACACAGCCAAAAATAATTAAAAAAAACAAAAAACCCCAAAAAAACCCCACATAATGAGTGTTTACCAGGTGCAAAGGATTGTGAATAAATTAAGGAGCTTATTATCTTAAGGGACATACTATATACAAATCAACTATAATATCAGACGGATAAGCATGATGAAAGAAATATTAACCAAATCCGTAGGTGGAAACTTTAAATTTAACAAGCTTACCGAGGGTCTACTACGTGCCAGACATTGTACAAACTTCTGGAAAAGCAGATTAATAAGAAAGAAATAACCAATATACAATTAGTGATTAATGAATACATGATTAACTACAAAAGTGAGATTTTTTTCAAAGATTTTTCTTGGGGGAAGTGAGACTTAAAAGATAAGTAGGATTCAACTTATAGAGATGAAGTCATTTCAGGAGAGGAAATATCAGAGGGAAGTGAGTGCACAGAGGAGGTAAGGGAGAAGTACACTTCACTGTATTTGAAAACTGGGTGCCTGGGGTGGTCCTTGATCCTCCTGGAAAAGTAGGCTGGAAAAAGTAAGATGCACAGTCACTTCGGAAAGTCATTTGGCAGTTTCTTAGAAAGTCAAACATAAATTTACTATACAACCCAACAATCCCATTCCTAGGTATTTACCCAAGAGTAACAAAAATGTGTGCGCAGGAATGTAATGTTTGTAGCAGCGTGATTCATAATAGCCCCAGAGTGGAAACAATTTAAATGCCTATTAACTGGCAAACATGATCATCAGAAAATGGTGTATCCATACAATGGGACACTACTGAGTAATAAAAGGGAATGAATGAATGACATATGCTGTAACAATTGAACCTCAAAAACATGATGCTGAGATTTAGCAACTAAGTGAAAAAAGCCAGATGGAAATTCATGTTGCATCGTTTCACTGATATGAAATATCTGAAAAGGATAAATTTATGAAGACAGAAAGTAGATCAGTGGTTGCCTGGCATTGGTGTAGGAACAGGGACTGACTACAAATGGATACAAAAGATGGTGATAGAAATGTCCTAAAACTGGATTATGGTTATGGTGCAACAACTCTGTAAATTTACTAAAAGATGGTGAATTGTATGTTTAGATGAATTTTATGGTATGTAAATTATACTTCAATAAAGCTATAAAATTAAGAAGTTATCAAAATCAGACAGAAAGGAAGCAAGAACAGAAATCTTAGAAATGAAAAATGTAATTCTAAAACTTAATAGATGGGGCTTCCCTGGTGGCACAGTGGTTAAGAATCTGCCTGCCAATGCAGGGGACAAAGGTTCGATTCCTGGTCCGGGAAGATCCCACATGCCACAGAGCAACTAAGCCTGTGTGCCGAAACTACTGAGCCTGCGCTCTAGAGCCCACGAGCCACAACTACTGAGCCTGCGTGCCACAACTACTGAAGCCCATTCGCCTAGAGCCTGTGCTCTGCAACAAGAGAAGCCACCACAATGAGAAGCCCGCACACAGCAACAGAGAGTAGCCCAGTTCTCCAGAACTAGAGAAAGCCCGCGTGCAGCAACGAAGACCCAATGCAGACAAAAATAAATAAATAAATAAATTTAAAAAATAAATAAAACTTAATAGATGGGAAAAACTCTGGATTGGACATATTATTTACAGGATTGGGAAATAGGAAGACAGGATTAAGGAATTCACCAGGACACAATAGAGACAAAAAGATTTTTAATAACATTTTAGGATATGGATGGAGAGGCTTCCTTAACTCACCTAATGGCAGTTGCAGAAAACTGAATGGAGGCAATGACAGAGAAACAATATCTGAACACAAAATCATTGATAATTTTCCAGAATTAAAGAGAGCACCTGAGTCTTCAATAGAAAGTACATTCACTACCAACTAGAGAGTTCTAATGAAACTGCTAAACGTCAAAATACACATACACAAATGCTACCAATAGAAAAGGCAGATTATCTACAAAGGAACGAAAATTTGATTAGCAGTAGGGTTTTTACCAGCAGCAATTAGTATCTGAAGACAATAGAACACTATCAACACTGTGCTATGGGAAAATAGCTGTTCACTAGAATTTTTAAAAATTTATTTATTTTTGGGTGTGTTGGGTCTTCGTTGCTGTGCATGGGCTTTCTCTAGTTGCAGCAAGCGGGGGCTACTCTTCATTGGGGTGCATGTGCTTCTCATTGCAGTGGCTTCTTTTGCAGAGCACGGGCTCTAGGAGTGCGGGCTTCAGTAGTTGTGGCATGCGCAGTGTCTAGAGCACAGGCTCAGTAGTTGAGGCGCATGGGCTTAGTTGCTCCACAGCATGTGGGGGGATCTTCCCGGATCAGGGATCGACCCCATGTCCCCTGCATTGGCAGGCGGATTCTTAACCACTGCACCACCAGGGAAGTCCCATCACTAGAATTTTATACCCAAATAAACGACCATCCAACAGTGAGGGCAAAATACAGACATTTTCAAATATACAAAGAATTTCTTACTCCACCAAGACCCCTATGGAAAGAACTATTAAATGATGAACTTCAGCTAGAAGAAAAGTGAACCGAAAGAGAAGGCTATGGATTCAAGAAAAAAATAGGGAGTAGAAGCATTGGTAAAATGTCAGTAAATTTAATGAACTGAAGTATAAAAATGATTGTAAATTTTAAAAGGTAAAAAACTCTAGACAACAATGACAAGATGGGAAAGGGGAGGGCTGTTAAATGGGTAAAGTATGCAAAGCTCCTTTGTAGGGAGAAAGAATTATGTGATAACTTTGTTAGAAAAACTATAGTTAAATATGTATGTGGAAAAATAAAAGACAAGGCTGAGAAGAATAGGAATAATGCCAGAAGCCCTCAAACCAGCAGTGGAAAATGAGGGAATATAGATCATTTAACTAATCCAGGATGGTAAATGAAAAACACAAAATATGATGGAAGAATAAGTCCCAGAATGTTAGTTATCACAGTAAATGCACATGGATTAAATTCACCTATCAGGGCTTCCCTGGTGGCGCAGTGGTTGAGAGTCCGCCTGCTGATGCAGGGGACACGGGTTCGTGCCCCGGTCCGGGAAGATCCCACATGCCGCGGAGCGGCTGGGCCCGTGAGCCATGGCCGCTGAGTCTGTGTGTCCGGAGCCTGTGCTCCGCAACGGGAGAGGCCACAACAGTGAGAGGCCCGTGTACCGCAAAAAACAACAACAACAAAAAATTCACCTATCAGAGATACAACTAAAATAAAACTTACAGAAAGATTAAATATAAAGAGATGGAAAATATCACCTACAAAAGGTAGCCAAAAGAAAGGTGTCATATCAATATCAATATTAAAAATGTCTAATTTAAACAATTAGCATGAAAAATGGTAAAGAGAGGCCCTACATAACAAGAATCAACTGTGATTTCTAATGCAGAATATACTTTGAGAAACACTGCCTACTATGCACTAGGGATCATAGCTGCTTTCTTCACTGCCGTATCCTTCACTGCTTGGCACATAATAATTGTGCCAAAATATCAATATTAATGGGCGGAATGACTACCATTACCACATTATATTGAAATGATCTGTTTATGCATTTGTCTCATCACAAGGGCAGGGTTCCTATCTTACTCAGTTTTATGCCATCAATATTTAGCACAGCGCCTGGCACACAGTAGGCACTCCATAAATTCAAACTGAGTTCAGGGTTCATCTCTTCCATAAAGTCTCTCCTAAATGTTCTTACCCATAATGACTTATCCTTTGTTTCTACTTCTATAGCACTCACAACTTGAAACATCCAATTTAGCAACTGATTATAGAGCAGTGTCTTTTAGGTTTCTCTCCAACCTTGTTTCTCCAAAAATATTTTAGGTTCTTTGAAGATGAAGATGCCTTATACTGTGCCCAGCGCCTCAAATCAATACCTTTTCGGGTCGATGTCACTATTTGGATGACTCCAGATTAGATCAGTGGTGCCAAGCAGCACATGCCAAGGCCTCCAAGGAGTATCTCCATTCCCCTCTTTCCATCCTTGACTAAAGAGATCACTGTTTGGATACAGGCTCATTTGCAAAAAATGTGGAGAAGTTAATGGGAGGGATAGGAGAAGGCAGCTAGTGTCCAATTCCAGGTCTCTGTGCTCTCTTCCTTCTGGCAAAATAGTCAGGGAGGAAAATGCCTGTGATCCCACAAAAAAGTGGGTGTGGGAAGTGAGAGAAAGATAGTTGGGGAAGAGAGTATGTCCCATACACAGAACTTGGACCGGACGTTCCACTAGCAGGCATGTTATCAGGAGTAATTATTATTAGATCAAAAGGAAACCCCAAGGCAACTAGCTAAATTCAGGCCCTCGGGACCTTGTATAAAAGACAGAGAGGGATGTTGTTTTCTGTCGACACAACAGGCACAGGAGGGGAACCTACCACAAGGAGCTCCTAACTGGGAAGCTGCAGGGGGCTAACACAGGACAGGGTGTCCATCTTCTTGCTGGTCTTCATAAGGAAGACACCACAGTTCCTTGAGGTTCAATCAGGGCTCTGGGATGAGGTAGGGAGATGGGGGGGCTGACCTCCCGAGGTCCTTTGTAATCCAGTAATTAAATGGTGAATCGTTCACTTCCCCATTTATGTTCTGTACCCAGTTTGATAGTAAGTCCCCTGAGCTGCCTTTCAGGTTTACTACGGTGACACGCAAGCTGCTGGCACTCAACAAATGAATCAAATGTTTAAATAGCCCACATGACCTCCTCCCCGCCTGTAAAGTACGGCGATGAATGAAATCACAACATTCCAGGCACTATCACTTGAGCAGAGCCCTCAAGGAAACACCCCCACCCCCCCTCACACACACAGCACTGATTCAACTCGATTCACATTCCCACCCTGGGAGCACAGACCACCTGCTCAGCGCGGAGGCTGTAGGAGTTTCCTTGGCAAGGATCCTTTCTCTCAGCTGCTTTAGGATGGTGCCTCCAGAAGGTCACCAAGATTTAGGACCACTTCCCTTCCGCGTTGGCCTCCGAGGCAAAGTTTCAGCTCGGATTCTGCCTGGGCCTCCCTCGGGCGCGTCCGCACTCCCTCCCCGGCCCGGGGCGCCCCGGACGCGCAGCTGGCCGGCCTGCAGCGCCTCACTTTACCTTGGTGAGCTGGGCGATCTTCTTGCACATTTTCACGTGCATCTCGGGATCACAGTCCATTCTCCAGCCGGCGCCACCTCCGGCATCGGCTTTGGAGCCCGGGCAAGTCCCGGGCGCGTGAATTTTGCTGTTGAGGGCAGAAGCCATCGCTGAAACGCGTCCGGCACTCAAAGCCTCTCGATGGCTCGGCTTCTCGATGCCCACGGTGTGCAGGTGCTTGCGCGCGCGGGCGTGTGAGTGTGTGGGCTTTCTCGGGGGAGGTGGCACTGCAGTCCCGCCGCCCGCGCCACCGCGTGGCTCCCGCGCGCCCACCCTTCCTCCTCCCGCCCTCGCTCGCTTGCTGGCTCGGCGGGCACCCGCACCCTGCGGCGAAGCGCCGAGGACCCGCACGTGCCGCTCGTGACCCGCGCGCAGCTCCCGGGCCCGTGCGGGCTTCGCCTGCAATCAGCTTCAGGGACGAGGAGCCAGTGGCCTTGGAGAGGTTTGCGCCGGTCAGGCGCGGCGCTCTGGGACATGTGGGTGGCGCCGGGCTCCGGACTCAGCGGCGACGGACCCCGCCCGTGGTGGGCATCCCAGGCCAAGGAGGAAGAAGAGCCGGCCTCAGCCTCGGGCAGCTGGGGCGTTTGGTGTGGGGAAGGGACCCTGGAGACGTGCTGCTGGCGAATGGATGGCGAGAGACCGGGCACCTTGACGGGTGCACTCAGCCAGCGACTCCGGAGCCTCGGAGCTGGGCGCTGAGGGCTGAGAGCGGGAGCAGGGTGCCGAGAGAGGGGCGGGGAGGGGAAAGCGAGTCGCGGGGACGCAAGGAGGTGCAGGGACCCGGGCATACGTTTTGGGCCCCTGCCTGGGCTGAGGGTGGGAGCCCCCCTTCCCCCATTTTAAGAAGGACCCCGGACGTTGCGGGAGAATTGCCGGAGATTACCAAAGGGAAGAAGCCAAAAGGGCTGCCGAGGAGATGGTGACCGAAATCTGGGACGAGAAATCGCAGAGTACGTAGCGAGGGAACGTGTATTGTAAGAAAGCAGAGAAAAAAGTCAAAGACAGGTGTAGAAAGGATGGTGGCAGGTGCGAGAAAGGAGGAAGCAAAGAGGAATGGAGGAGTAGGTGAGTAATAAATGGAGCTGAAAGTCTGAGCAAACCGATCCCAGGGAAAGTGAAGCGACTCATCCACACACCTGGCCACCGGCCACCCGGAGCCAGAATCCTGTCAAGTCTTTGGATTACGAGCTTGTGTGTTTTTCGTTTGTTTGGTGAGTGGAGGGGTTAGCGGGCCAAATTTCTTCGTGACTTGCTTTTTCTGGTTTCAAACAGTGGGCTTTGGGGAAAGTGACAACATCCTGATCAGAATTTCCTAAAGTGTGAATAATAGCATCAAAATAATAAGCAATTTGCATGGTTAATATATTTCATTTTACAAACTGCTTTATATCAGAAGTTTTAATAATCTTGAAAAAAAACCAAGCAAACCCCAAGGGGTCTCAGAAACCATGATCCCATCCCTCCACACTGCAGGTAACAATACCCATTTTTATAGATGAGGAAATAGAGAAAACTTGTACCAAGTAAGGCAATTACAAGTAGCAGAGTTGTGTCTGAAACCGAGATATTCCTATTCTAAATTCCTTACTTTCACCCCAATACATTATACTACATAGGCATAGCCAACCTGGGTTTTGGTTCCTAGTTTATCCTCTTAGGTTCTCTCTCCAGGACAACTACCCCCTCCCCCAATTCAATTAGAAACAGAATGCCTGAATCAGAATCATTGCCAGGATGTTGATGTAGACTCTTGGTCCTATCTTAGATTCCATGAGTCAAAATCTCTGGAGGTGAGGATCCAGAATCCACATTTTAAACGAGCGTCCTACTTAATTCCAAATTTAGAGTATTTTCTGCAGGGTCTTAATATATAATACATTTTACAGGAATTCAACCACTTTGTAAACTAGAAGAAAATTAGCCTTTTTGATTCAGAACTTTATCAAAAGTTGTTCACCTCTGTGGAAAATCACATCATCAGTGGCTTTGTGGCTCATATTTAGTTGCTGATACAACACACTTGTAACTGCCACATTCATGGTGAGTCTGCCAATATATGCAAGCGTCTGAGTACTACATTATGTCATAAAGTTAATCAAGCCAGAGCATTTCCATACTGAAATGATTTAATTATAATTGCTTTCCTTTTATTTCTCCTTTCTATTACTGTCAAGAAATTATACTGATTTTTAAAATGTGTTTACTAATTTAAAAAATTATCTATGAATTTCAAGATAATAACATGAACATTATAGAAAAGGTGATATCGGGTGTGAACAGAATTGAGAACCACTGCTCTCGATGATCTTATACACAATAAAGTTTAGTAATACTGCTTTCTAACTCCAAGTTTTAGTTATTTAATTATGATCTTATTAAGTCTGGGGGCCAAAACATTTTCCAGTTGGATATATTATACTTGCAACTTTATAGTGGCAGACAGTGGGGAAAGCAGATTCCCTTATCAGGCTTCGTTGGACTGCAGTTACTGTAATCAAGGTACCACAAGCTGGCCTGTCTTGGAAAGAGTCCTTTGCAGTTTGCTGGGGTTTTCTAGCACCATGACTAGTAGGTCTTTTCACGCTATCAGGAATGAAATAGAGGGCAGAAGAGGACTATGTGCTTTGTCTAATACAGGGCATTTATTAGCCCACTAATGTGGTCTTGGAATTATGCCATGCTCTTTGCACATGTTCTCACCCCCACTAAGGCACTTATTATTCTCATTCTACAGACTAGAAAATTGAAGCTAAGGGAGGCTAAGTACCCAATTTTACACAGCTAGTAAATGGATCTGAGTCTATCCAACTTCAAAGGCTGTTCTTCCCAGAGCACAGGGAATCCGAAACTTTTTAAAACTACAATCGATTTGTTTTTTTCTTTAGATTATAAACATTTAAGCTTCTTTTAGTTACCCCTCTCCTCAGTCTCACCTGTAATAATACAAAAAATGGGTATAAGAAGAAAGCAAAAATCACCCCAAAGCCCACCCTCAAAGAAAATTGCTGTTAATATTTTGAAGATTCTTCTAGACATCTCTCTGAAAACACCTAGAAAATGTTAAGTACATATATGTATTTTAAAATAAATGAGATACTGTAATAATGTTTTTGAACGCTATTCACTCAATCTTATTTTCCTTTTGCCAATAACAATCTACATTCCCATTTTATACAGCCAGTATTACATTATATACAACATATTTACCCCACCCATTATTGAACAAGTCTTTTATTTTTTTATATTTTAAGCAAAATGTTTCATATATGTTTATAATGTTTGCTGTATTATGAGAATATTCAATTCTGTTCTAAAGGACAGGAAAACCAAAAAGGATATATGAAACTTATGTTGGATAGAATTCTTAAAATGTGTTAAGTACAGAGTGTACTGTAAGACAGGATAAAGATAGAATGGAATATATGTAAAAAGGAGGGAACGAACAAGAGGGTTACTAATAGGTGGAAAAAGATGGAAAGACCAAAGATGTAAGGTAAAGATGATGCCACCTTCAGGCTGACAGCTGTATCATCCCTAAAATGCCATTTGTTGTTGACACTCATTCTGGCCCCGTGAATGTCCTGCCCCAGAAACACAGATATAAAACATGGCTCTCAGCAGGCCGTTAACCAGGCATACTGCCTTTGCACATTTCTAACAGAGCAAGCACGTATTGACTCTAGTCATCCTCCACCTGCTGAGCCCCTTTCAATTTCAACTGTGGTTCTCAAAACTGCACATTCAGAAGTCAAGGCTGCTGCAGCAGACAGGACAACCACACTGCATACCCCAGGATTCAGGTAATGTGGTCCTCCCACCTCCCTGGCACCCTATCCTAAATGTCTTAACCTTCACTATACTTTCCAATTGACTTCTGTTTAAAAGTGATTCAATAAACCATGGGATTTGAGCATCTTAATTTGGGCTGTAAGGATTTGCTGTCCTTGACATCTGGGATAGTCTGCCTGGTAGTGTATTTGGAGATTACCATTGCATCAGGAAAACTTCCTACACGACATTATACACGGATCTTTGCGCAGATGTGCAAGTATTTCCATAGGAGTAAATCCTAGAATAAACTGGTTTCAAAGAATGCAAATTTTAAATCTTTATATATTCTATACTGTTCTGGAATAGTTATTCCAAATTATACTCATTAATAGTACTCAAAAATGTGTGTTTTCCCATGCTAGTGATCTTGAAATATCTTCCAATTTAAAAGGGGAAGAGTGTCTCCCCTACACCATTTGTTTGATTACTAGCAGGGCTGTTAAAACACCTTTCCACAAATTGATCAGTCATTGGAATTAAACTTTTTGTGCACTCTTTTTGTCTGGCTGTCTTCTATATGTTGAAGTAACTTTCTAGACCCAAGATGGGGCTGCTACTGTGTAGGGTGCCATGTCAGCAAACCAACACCTAGATAACTTTTGTGTTCCTGTAATGCTCTGTGCGACCAGAAACACAGTATATCCAGTCAGCCAATCCCCAAACACCAAGCCAGCTCTGGGCTCTCTACTTAGTTTCTTCTTACTCGAAACAAGGTTGACTAGGTGACCCCAGCCAATCAGATATTTTCTATTTTTCTCTTCCTTGTTCTTTATTCTTTATCCTATAAAATCTTCCTGCCTTCCACCCCATTTTATTCCACTTCATAAAGTGCTAAAGTTTGTATCACCAAAATTGTCATCTTTAATCATTTTTTAACAGTTATTACAAGATCTTTGCAGGGGCTTTTAGCACTTTACTTATCATACATATTGCAAACATTTCCCCCAGTTAGCAATTTACCTTTCTTATGCTCTATAAATATCTTGAATTTTTACGTAGGTAAATCTGTTTATCTTTTCTCATATTTTCTGGCTTTTGCATCATCCTTAGAAAGGCCTTCCCCATCCAAGAATAGTTTCTCCTAGCACTTTTATGGTTTCATTTTTCTTAAATGTTTAAATTTTTGATCTAGCTGGGATTTATGTTGATACATGGAATGAGGTTGGAATCCAAGCTTATGTTTTTCCAGATGGCTAAGCCATTGTCCAACAGCTTGGATAAATTCATCTTTATCACACTAATCATCTAAGTGCAGCCTTAGGTGATTTCTTCCGTAGTAATTTACTAAAGCAATCTTTTATCCTTTGCTTAGAAATTTTCTTTCCTAATGAGTTAAGCAGCATGGGTAACTCTATTGCTACTATTACTGCTCATCTAAAAACAAGATCATATTCTTGAGTATTTCACTTAACTCCTTTACCTGCAAGGCTATTTTCCTCACCCTGCCTTATTTCTACTGATCTTTCAGACTAGTTTGCACGTCCCTAAAATATGCTCTCATGGCTTTGCGTTTTTGTGTAGCACCTATGTCATATTTTATTTTTAAAAGCTAAAGGTTTTTTGGCTTCTGCAGAATTCTGAAAAATGCCAGGTTTCCCCCCTCCTTTTCCATAAAACATATTTATATATCGTTATTAGGAGTACTTTCTGAAAAGTACTTCATGTTTTTTTAAATTGCCTTGTTTGCCTTCAACTTCCTTAATTTTCATGGTTTACACGGATGTGTGTAGAGGCTATATTTGTGTATATACCGTGGGTTGGGGTTTCGTCCATTGCATGTGTTGGTTCCATGGACGTATAATCCCCACAAGCTGTGGGAATGATTGGCCAGGCCTTGTTTTTTTGTTGTGTTTTTGTCCTTTCGAAGAGGAGAATGCTATTTAGAAAATAAACTGCATTACAAAGCTCTTACCGGCTCATATGAGAGAGCAGACTCCTGCCCTTGAACACACCGGTAAGTTGTATCATAATGTTTTAAAAGAGTTTTGAGCATTTCTTGCTTTAAAAGAACTTCACCAGGAACATGACACACAGAAGTTCTTTTGGCTTTCCTTTGATGTATGGTGCATACAGCATTAAAGATTTCTTTCCCTCCTTCCTTTGGGAGCCCCCAGGACTCTGGGCTGGCCTGGCCTCTTCTCTGTCTGAGGGCTGTGAGCTGCTTTCAGTGTGACAAAATTATGATGTCGTTTGGAAGAATTTGCCAGGACAGACTGATTTCTTGGTCAAGGATGGCTCGTGTACACTTGGCAGCATTGTAAAATGATCTTGTTTGAAGCCTTTCATTAACACATTTACCATCAAGAACAAAATGTTGGCCAAAGTCTAACCCGTGATTTGAAAAAGAAAATGCTGATCTGCGGACAAAAGGAAAAGTCTCTTTCCACTGCTCAAAGTAGGGTCATTTAAATCATCTTGCAATCATGTGTGAGTTTGTTTTATTCGTGTGAAATCTCTTGCTGTGCACTGTAAGTCATTTATCCACCAAGCTGAGTATCCTGTGGGGAAAGGTAAAAGTTAAAAACACAGCCAGCCCTGTGTGCTGTTAATAGCGTGAAATTTTCATGTTAAAAAAAAAAGAACAATAAGAACCAAATGTTACCTTGTGCATATTTTAACAGCTGAAATTCTTTAAGGCTACTGATGAATGATCCCTTAAATCAGTCTTGTCTTTTGATGGCTGCATACAGGAAGAAGTTTTCCTTTCATGCTGTCTTGTTTTGGGGGTGGGGAGGTTATCAGCACAACTATTCATTTTGACATTACAGGGCCTCTTGTGGGAGCCTCTCTACCACAGACATTAACATCTGAGCAACAGCACACGTACTGATCGTATCCACTCACCGATGACGATTACATTGAATGTAGCTAGCTTATTTCCATCACTACAGTTTTTTGAGCTTGCTCTTATGTTTTAAGAGGTGCCAGGGGTACATTTTTGCACTGAAATCTAAAGATGTTTGAAAAAAACACTCTTCACACAAAAAAACACACTTTTCACTTTTCCTTTGTCATTACATTATTTACTCATGTGTTTGTACATTTTTGTATGTTAATTTATGAGATGTTTTCAGACAAAAGACATATTCAAGAACCAAAAAAAAAAAAGATAAAGGTGTTTTTTTTTGGTCAAATATTCCCCTTTTTTTTCGAGGGAAGAATGCAAGAAATGAACAAACACACAGCTTAAGGTTGGCACTATGCTTTTACTGTCATCCTAACACATTAAATAGTAGCAGGGTTTTATTAAAGGTAGCCTCATAACAGGTTTTCCATCTCATCTCCACAGGAGGAAAATAAAAACAAAAACCGCTTGTCACAAAATGGCAACATTTGCACTGAGATTACAGTATATCAACATAACACTATGGAACATGACATTTTGGAATAAAATGTTTGGTGGCAAAATTTTAGCCAGGTTATATTAAATATTGATATGATCACCATAAGTGCCACAAATTGTTTTGGAAGCAGCCAGTGGGCAATGAGTCTAGTAATGCAAGCATTGGTAGTCATTTTTCTCACCTTCATACCTTAAAATCCTGTTAGTGGTAACAGAGATGTGAAGCACAGGGATAAAAGAAGAGTTGAGTACATGGGCTAAGAGCAGTTAATCGCACAAGTAGTCTTTCCAATACCTGAAACATTTAACAGCCAGTTTGCAAAGTACATTTGACTTCACCTTAAACAGGCAGAAAGTGAATCTGGCCACTCAATGCTGTTGCCTTTCTGGTCTTTTTCTAGAGTTCAAAGGTAACTAAACAATAGAACTCTCCAACACTGGAAAAAGGAATGGAACTGATGCTTTTAAATTCTCTTTATTACATAGCAGTAGAGTGCTCTCTACTTAATGGAAACGAAAAAGTTTTTTAACTGAATTAAGTATTGGTAATAGAATGACCTATGGTTCAATTTTTCAACCTAGCCAAGTCATTTTTCAATTTCCCTTTCTGGAATTCACCACTGTTTTTGTTTGTTTTGTTTTGTTTTTGTTTTTTAAGGTCATCTATGGTGTCTCTGCAATACAAATCCAAGTATCACCTAGAATATGTACATGGATTTAGAATTTCTCAAATTTTGTTAAACATAAAAATTATCATGAGCTTGATAAAAATGAATAATTCTGACTCCTTACATCAGAAATTTTGATTCAGGTCTGAGTAAGGCATTTTAAACAATCACTTCAGTGATGCTGTTGTGGATGGTACCAGACCCCAGTTTGAGAATTTCTTTAATGTCCCAAACAAGCCTTAACAGTTCCCTCTATGTCGTCCTGCTTTATTATGTCCTCCTCATCCTTTCTTCTATTCACATCCTATCAGCCTTCATGTCTCAGCTCAGGTAGCACTCAGAGGGAGCCCTGACCTGACCACTCCAGTCAGAGATGCTCTCCCTGAGCTCTCATGGCACTTAGTGTACAGCAGACGTCTCTAAACTTTGATTCAGCAACCGATCAGCAGAAACTTTTTGAGCATGCATTCCAATAATGTACTTCTTAACCTATGATTGTACTGTTCTAATATTTTATATATACTGTAAAATATACCCAAAAGAGAAAGTTAACAGGTGAATTAAAGAAAATATGACAAATTATTGTTAATTTGACAAAAATTTTGGTATATATTATTAATATATTGTGATATAGTATTTTAGATGAAGCAATTTAATTGAATATGCTTCAACATTTTAAAAAATCTTGATTTATCATTTTAGGATATTGTGATTCAGAGGTCTAATTCTAAGTTCAGTTTATGTCAACATTGATTTTAATAGCTGCTATAACTGAAGACTATGAAACTTCATAGATTCAAGGGATGGATATCATTAAAGGTACTTACTAAACTATGGTTATCAATTTTGCAATCCCATACACCAATTTTCATAAAGGATTTTGCTGAAATTTTGTTGAAATTTAGTAAAGTTGTATCTTCCCTGATACCAATCAATTCTCACAAGCTAATCATAAAATGTTGCATTTCTATATGTATTTTTAAATAGGTAATTATTCATATGGTACAATATTCAAGAGTGAAAAAATGAAATGACTTCATTCCACCTCTGTTTCTAGCCACTGGTTCCACTCCTGCAGAAGCAACAAATTCTATTCCTACATGAGCATAAAAAGCATGTATATATTTAATTTTCTGACACATTTTACACTTACTACCATACTGAATGAGGAAGGATGTGGTTTTCCTACACCATATCCCTTCCACATTCCTCAGTCTTATTTTATCAGAATTCCAATAGTAATCACTTAATATGATAATGTAAATATGGTTCATGGGCCAAAGTGTGCTCAAAATTACTCCTACTTTCTTATACAATCCTTCTTTGTCTTCTTCTTTTTGAATTCACTAACTGCTAGGGATAGATTTAAGTGTGTGCTGGTTTCAGTATTCAGCAAAAACCTGCTCTTAGGCTTTGGCCTTGCCCTTTGGGAGGTTGAAGAGCTGACTACCTCTTTCACTATCATTTTTGGCAACTCTGAAATTGTACCAGATCAATGATAATGGTTCTTTTTTCCAGATGAACATCATACCTATTCAGATTAACAACATCTGTATTATTAACAAGGCAAGTATATTAGTTATGGTAATGTTAATTACTAAAATAAACAAACCCTACATTTCAGTAGCTTAACACAGTAGAGTTTATTTTTTTGCTCACATGAAAGCCTGAGTTACTTGTCTTTGGACCCCCTTCCTATCTAAAGTGAATCAGCAGTTGGCTATTTCTATCTGTGCTCCAAGATCCTTCAGGACCACATAGTCATCTGCATTCAGCCAGTAAAAGGCAAAAAGAATATAGAGAAGGTATATCCACTTCTAAAATACCTTGGGGCCTGGACGTGACACACCAACTCTGTAGTCATTGGCAAAAACTTATTATAGGCGAGAACTAAGATATAAGGGGGTCTGGAAATATAATTCCTGGCTGGGTAGCAATTTCTCATAAGAACTCTACACTCTGAAAAGGGGAGCACACAATATGATGGACATAGAATTATCTATTACAAATAATTCAGACTTACTGTTAATATCTGAATATATATTTTCTAGTACAGGTAAACATTTGGGATATAAATTGAAGTGAAAAATCACACTGAAATGTAAGCTCCATGAAGGCAAAAATGTTTGTCTTTTTTGTTGACTGCTAAAGTCCTAGGGCTTAGAATAGTACTTGGCACTCTGTAGGTACTCAGTAAATATTTGCTGAATGACCAACTGAATGAATGTATTTTATGCGCTGAAATTCTATTAATCAGCTCAAATATTAATGTGTATGTATTGCAAAAGTAAAGTGCTGCAAATAATTGATTTGAAAACTGTTAATTTTATGTACAGAAACAGATATTGAGAACATTCTGGTAGCTGAATAACAGGGAAACAGATGAACATGAATATTAGACTAGATAACGTCTAGAATACCTTAAATGTATAAAATGTATAAAAATATTTAAATAACAGTACATGGCAGAATAATAGATTCAATTGTTTATAATTCCAATAGCTGTAGAATTGGTATGCTAAAATTCAAAATTTTAAACAAAGAACTAGTATTAGATTTTAGTTAATTTATACCATTTAGATAATTAATTTTCAAGAAAAAGTCTAATTTGGGAATTCTTCAGTCTTTTGAGGATAACTGAAAAATGGAATGTCAACTCTCCTACCTCAAATTTCATGAAAAGGACAAACTCCAAAGATATATAAACCACATCTATGATAAATGACCTTTAACCTGGATAAAATAAATATAAATGTTACCAAAAAATAAAAAGAAGATAGTAATAGAGAAAAATGAGATACCTAAAGTATTGTTCTCAGTAATTAAATTTCAAAATGTCAGTTGTAATAAGAATATTTTAATAAAGACAAATCCTCTTCGACCTCATATCATATACAGAATTAACTTGAGATGGATCACAGACTTAAATGTGAAAGCTAAAACTATAAGACTTCAAAAAAAAACACAACATAGAAGAATATCTTCATAACATTCAGGTTGGCAAAAATTTGTTAGAGCACTAACAATAATAGAAAAACAACCTGATAAACTGGATTTTATAAAAATTTAAAACTTCCACTCATAACATACCATTAAGAAAGTAAAAATAGGGCTTCCCTGGTGGCGCAGTGGTTGAGAATCCGCCTGCCGATGCAGGGGACACGGGTTCGTGCCCCGGTCTAGGAAGATC
>NC_041220.1:99472834-99504048 GCF_002837175.3 Physeter macrocephalus | reverse complement strand
GCCCGGCTACCGCAAAAAAAAAAAAAAAAAAAAAAAAAAAAAAAGAAAGTAAAAATAAAAGGCATAGACTGGTAGAAGATACTTGTAACACACATACCTATATCTGACACACAACCTTGTATACAAAATATGTAAAGAACACATCATTAAGAAAAAGAGCATAATTTACAAGTGGGCAAAAAACTTGAAAAAGTACTTTCAAAAGAGCTATCTGAAAGGACAATAAGCATATGAAAAGGTACTCAATATTGCAAATCATGGAAACATAAATTAAAGCCACGATGAGATACTACTATACAATACCAGAATTGGTAAAATTAGGGACTGACAATAACAAGTGTTTGTAAGGATGTGAAGCAACTGGAACTTTCATACATTGCTAGTGAGAATGTAAAATGATACAATCACTTTGGAAAGTGTTTGGCAGTTTTACTCTATGACACAGCAGTCTGGCTCATCCCCTAAAGGAATGAGTGCCTACACCCACAAAAAACACAGAAGAATGTTTAATTGCAGCTTTATTTGTAATAGCTGCAAATTGTAAGGAACTCAAATGCCATCTAACAGGTAAAGGAATAAATGAATTATGGCATATTCATACAATGGGATAGTCTACAGCAATTTAAAAAATGAACCATGGATAGATGCAAACTCCTGGATGAATCGCAGATATTATATTGATGAAAGAAGCCAAGTGTAAAACAATACATACTGGATGAGTTCATTCACATAAAGTTGAGAAAGCAAAATTAATCGATCTTTAGAAGAGATGAGTGGTTATTTCTGGGGGAGGTATAAACAGGGAAGAGGGCACTGGGGAATCAGAAATTTTTTTTTTTTTGCGGTACGCGGGCCTCTCACTGTTGTGGCCTCTCCCGTTGCGGAGCACAGGCTCCGGACGCGCAGGCTCAGTGGCCATGGCTCACGGGCCCAGCCGCTCCGCGGCACGTGGGATCTTCCCGGACCGGGGCACGAACCCGTGTCCCCTGCATCGTCAGGTGGACTCTCAACCACTGCGCCACCAGGGCAGCCCCAGAAATTTTTTGTACTTTAATCTGAGTGTATACATCTTAATATGAGAGTATGCATTACGTGAAAAATCAAGTACACTTAATGATTATTGCACTTTTTTTTTTTTTCTTTTGCGGTAACGCGGGCCTCTCCCTGCTGTGGCCTCTCCCGTTGCGGAGCACAGGCTCCGGACGCGCAGGCTCAGCGGCCATGGCTCACGGGCGTAGCCGCTCCGCGGCATGTGGGATCTTCCCGGACCAGGGCACGAACCCGTGTCCCCTGCATTGGCAGGCGGACTTTCAACTACTGTGCCACCAGGGAAGGCCGATTATTGCACTTTATGTATTTTAGTGTAGGTATGATTCTCCCTTACTTAAAAAAAGAAAAAAGAAAAAAAAAAGGCACATGGACAAATTGTCCTGGCAAGGTTTACTCAATAGATTTGATGACAGAGAAAAAAAAACATCACCACACATAATTATTTGCAGTTAGATCAAAATTTATTAAGTTATATAATAGTAATCTAAACAAAGTATAGGAAAAAAACCTCAATCATAATACATAGAAAAAAAATCTAAAGCATTATATGGGAATAACTATATCCTGATAGCAAAAACAGTACAGAAGATGAAAAATAATATGAAATTTCAGAATATTATTTGTAAAGAAGTAAATAACTCCTTATGCTTTTGAGTCTACAGAGGCTAAAATTTAAACAAAATGCTGGTTGAAATGATTGCTATGTATTATGCATCATTTCTTTAAAAAATTTGAGATTTGCTTAAGCAAGGGGCATAGTTCCTTTTACAATACAAGTCACTGAACACAAGTTTTTCTGAAAACGTCTTCCGCAGTGCACATCTTATTGAAGGTGAGCACCTATTGCAATTGTGGTGTATGATGCCTGAAGGAGCAATCTAATCGCTGACAATACTACAGTTTTCCTATATTTTAAATGTCAAACTTCTAAAATCTGACTACTGAAATTGTAATAGAATGATTACATTTTAAGAAATAAAATTTCAGATATATTTTTGTGACACAGAGACACTCATCCAAAAATTTGTATTTGCTGTACTTCGAATTGCTTCATTTTATCATTATTCTAGTTACCCTTGTACTTATCTTTTAATTTTTTTCCCTTGTCCCAACATCTGTTGCATTTTTTACACGTTCCATGTACTCACACACTTTGTTCCAAGTTTCCTAGAGACCAGCTTCCTGAAATCCCCACCCTACTTACTTGACACAGCAGTCATCGTGGGACTTTCTTTCATGGCATTCCTTTGTGAGATTGTATATTTTCAGGATCTCATGTCTTCTTACTTAGATTACTCCTTTGTTTTGGTGAAACACATCCTCCAGCAGCCTCCTAAAAAAGGGTACATGGTAGGATAAAATTTTGAGACTGTGCCAGCCTAACCTTTATTTTAGCCCCATACTTGATTGGACTGTCTATAATTCTGGAGAGAATACTAGATTGGAAAACATTTTTCCTCTTAGATTTGAAGACCTTGCTTTCATAGTTTTCTACCATCTTCTAGTGTTGCTACCAAGGAGTCAAAATGCCATTCTGAAAACATCCTTTTATGTAACCCTTGTTTGCCCCCTGTGGAAACTTTTAGGATCTTCTTTAACCCTGGTATCCTGAAATATCATCATATGCCTTTGTGTGTGTGTGTGTGTGTGTGTGTGTGTGTGTGTGTGTGTAAATGCATTGTACCATGCATTCAGTGGATCCTTTTAATTTAGGAGCCACATGTCTTACATTTTTGGGAGATGTTCTTTAATTTTTTATCCTCACCTCCTTTCTCTGTTCTCTCATGTTGGAGATCCTATTAATCAGATGTTGCATCCCATTCTGATCTAATTTTCTTTTTTCTTTGCTATTTTTCACCTCTGCTTTTCTGTTCTAATTTCTAAATTTCTTCAGCTTATCTCCCAACACATCTATTTCATATTTAATTTTGGCTCTCCTATTTTTCCAATATTCTTATTATTTTCTGATTGTTCATCTTTTATAGCACCCTGTTCTTAATTTTCATGGATGTAATATATTCTATGTTTCTGAAAATATCATAGCATCTTTGGGAGCTTTATGTTTTCTGCCTTATTTTCAGAATTTTTTTTTTTAGGTACTTTTCATTGTTTTGGTCTTCATCTTTCATTGTTGAAGGTATCTTCAAATGTCTAGTGATCCTTGGCTATCAGCTTATCATGACTTCAAGGGACTGAAAGCCACGTATGAGTGAGCAGGGCTGTGAACTCTGGGTTTCACTGTAACAAATAATCAAGTGGCAAACTGTTTTTTAAATTGTCCATCCTTTTAGATGGGCTGGTCAGGGCTGGGGATAAGCCCAGCTACCAGATTCTGTAGTGAGGTGGTGAAATGGCACTGAAGGATTATAATGTTCAGAATACTGACCTTCTCTCAATCATCCTGTTTTCAGAATAGCACCTCACTACCACCACCATTCCCCCCCCTCAGGTTCCAGTTCTGATCCATTTGGTTCAATTTCTCCAGAGAATAAGCCTCTAGCCTTCTGCTAGAAAAAGGGAAAGCTGCCTGGCTACAAAGGGAGAACAAAAATAAACTTTCAAATAATTCCCTTGTCTTCAACTTTGCTCCTCAACCTCACCTTCCAAGGTACCTTGTGCCCCCAAATCCTTGACTCTTTGGGGGCCTCTGGAAGGAAAAGATAGGTGTTCCAAATTTGTGGGCCTTTTCTGCAATGAAGAGTGG
Organism: Physeter macrocephalus; assembly: GCF_002837175.3. Taxonomy (NCBI): domain Eukaryota; kingdom Metazoa; phylum Chordata; class Mammalia; order Artiodactyla; family Physeteridae; genus Physeter; species Physeter macrocephalus. Next base: position 99,500,294 of record NC_041220.1, on the reverse strand, counting down.
CTGTGGGAACTGTGCTACCTATCAAGTTTAAAAAAAAAAATAGAAAGTAGTGCTACCAAATGTAAAATAGTTAGTGGGAAGCAGCCACATAGCACAGGGAGATCAGCTCAGGGAGATCAGCTCCGTGCTTTGTAACCACCTAGAGAGGTGGGATAGGGAGGGTGGGAGGGAAGGAGATGCAAGAGGGAAGAGATATGGGAACATATGTATATGTATAACTGATTCACTTTGTTATAAAGCAGAAACTGACACACCACTGTATAGCAATTATGCTCCAATAAAGATGTTAAACAAAAACAACAAAAAAGAACAAAAACAAAACAAAAAAAGATGTTAAAAAAAAAAAGTAGTGCACTTAATCTTTCCCTTCATGGTAAAAGAGAATGAGAAAGTAACTGTTTAAAATACACACAAACAAAAACCAACAAACCCCCAAACTACCTATTACTGAGACATCATTTTGAAAATTTGTACGTCTGGAAATGTTTTAACGGCTATGTGATAATTTTAGCCAAAGACAATGTGTCTCCTATAAAAGCGCTCATATCTGCAATTGACCTTCCTCTTTTATCTCTTAACAACAGTTCTAATCTTGGGTCAACTATGTGTTAGCCTCTCTCTTCCTGCACCAAGTATTTGCAGATAAAAAAACAACACATAATGGAAAGAACCAGAGTGTTCCCTGGGAACAACTACACGACTACAATCCAAATTTAACCAGTGTTACTCACACATTCATAGGGTTGCCAGATAAAATATGGGATGCCAGATAAATTTGAATTTCAGATAATTAATTTTTTTTCCTCGAATAAGTACGGTCCCTATTTCATTGTTTATCTGAAATTCAAATTTACTTGGGCATCCTGTATTTTTATTTGCTAAGTCTGGCAATCCAACACATTTACTTAAACAGTATATCATAAGTAGAAAGTGACCAACATAGAAAAACTGGGTTTAAAGAAGGAAACTGGGATCTGGACCAAAGCTATTCAAGCCACCAGGAAAGTCTACATTACTACCAGGCAGGTAGCCATGGGCAACCCCATATGCACCCACTTTGCAATGTACAATGCCTTGGCTGTGGCCAAAATTAATGCTTTCAATTACTATAGGAACTTGGATTCTCTAGGTAGTGTGGTCAGCCCCTTGTTTCACCAGAGCTCTGCCACTCTATCAAGCCATTTTGGTTGCTCAGGGTTCAACCATAAAGCTAATCTATGGTCTTTTTTGATGGACGATGGCCATACTCTTGGACAGTTCCAATTATCTGTGCACCTCCCAAACAAAGTTGCCCGAACCAGACCTAGATAATACACACACAGCAAGATATCAGTTGATGTATTGGAGTGTCAGGTCTCATAAGCTGACACCATGGATTGAAGGGTAGCATTAAGCATGGGTTTAGTAGTTAACCCAAATATAATAATTTCCCCCCAATAAAATATTACTAGCTCCTTCATTTATAAGCTGCAGTATTTTAAGACTGTTTCATCTGGTTTCTGTTGATATCTAGTTTGATACCGTACCAGCTCAGTTTCTGTGTATACTAGGAACTCAGTTATAATCTTGTTAGGCTGGCTGGGATCCTGTCTCCTAGGTGAATACTGGTTATGTCCTATGCTAGGGAATACAGCAGAACTTTCCAAATGATTTCAGGAATTTTCATATTATGTTTCAGGGTCATCTATTTCTTCCCAGATAAACTGCCCAAATTCCAGACTACTTGCTGTTTTATGCTCCAACCCTAAGCTGTCGCTAACATTTTTTTGAGCTTGAATTGTTTATTGTTCACTGTACAGTTTTATATACATTATCATGTCTTAAGTGGGTTATTAATAGATTCAAACATTTAAATACTTTGTATTGAATTGGACAAGTCACTTAATTTTTCTCATCTTCAGATTCCTCACCTCTAGAAATTATCTGAAAGTATCTTTCATAGTGTCATTTCAGCGGGTGCTATCAGATTAAAAAAGAAGAGAATAGATAAACATTAGTTATGACTTTGGTAAATATTGCCCAGCTGTGGAAGGTCACGTCCAGGTTTATAATGAGCTGCTGTCAATGAGAAATAAGCAATGATCAACCACATGCAGCAGCTGCAGGGGATGAGGGGAGAGGTTCCTCACAAAGGTCTATGCTCAATATGTAGGAAAAAAAAGGCAAAAGCCACAGTATTCAGGTTTTAGAAGAAGGTAGAGGACTGGCTTTCACCAATGCCCCGCTTCTCCCTCAGTTTGTGTGTGTGTGTGTGTGTGTGTGTGTGTGTGTGTGTGTGTGTGTGTGGTACGCGGGCCTCTCACCGCCGTGGCCTCTCCGGTCGCGGAGCACAGGCTCCGGACGCGCAGGCTCAGCGGCCACGGCTCACGGGCCCAGCCGCTCCGCGGCATGTGGAATCCTCCCAGCCCGGGGCATGAACCCGTGTCCCCTGCATCGGCAGGCGGACCCTCAACCACTGTGCCACCAGGGAAGCCCCTGCCTCAGTTTTGATGCTCGTTGCTTACAGGCTTGTTCTCTGATTCAACCCAAGCCCTGAAAGTGGTCCTTGAGATGGGGTAAGATATTATTTTTGCATTTAAACATAATATTAAGGGATTTTTTTTTTACCTGAGTGAAGATGTGAGTTGAAAGGAGTTTTAAAATTTTGCCACAGAAGTTTATTTTTGAATATTTTTTTTAGAAATTAACAAAATTCTCTTGGAATTAAATGGATTACATTTTTTTTTTTTTTTGCGGTACGTGGGCCTCTCCCGTTGCGGAGCACAGGCTCCGGACGCGCAGGCTCAGCGGCCATGGATCATGGGCCTAGCCGCTCCGCGGCATGTGGGATCTTCCCGGACCAGGGCACGAACCCGTGTCCCCTGCATCGGCAGGCGGACTCTCAACCACTGCACCACCAGGGAAGCCCAAATGGATTACATTTTATGTCACGTGTGGGCGGGAATAAAAGTGATTAAGTTCAGGATTGACATTTTAAATGAAACATGTATATTCCTAGTCCATTTGATAATGGGTCTTCATTGGAGGCTACATTTTAAACTGACTCCACAGTTTAGAAGCAACTCTAGCCTGCTACATTGTTATTTTAAATCATTATTTTAAAATCAAACATTCTTTTTCCATACCTTAATTGAGAATGGCTGGTCATAGCTCTTACAGCTAAGAGGAGCTGGGTAGATCAGATCACTGTGATACCTTTACCCTCTCCCTTTCCTTAGTCTCATTTCCAAAAATTTTATAGTATATAATCCCACTGCTGCCACCAATAGAAAGAGATTAGAAGATTATATACAAGGATCACACTTAAACATGTAGCCATTAACTAAATTTTGTTCAAAACTGGCAAAGATACACCACAGAGATTTTCCTTTTGATGACGGCAAGTAGACACAGAAGAAATACCTGGTGGTTGGTGTCAGTTAGTGTAGCTCCTTCAATTTTCCTCAGTCCAATGGATACCACTCATTAGTAGAACTTATGTGCCAGCAGATTGTATAAAGTTGTCTCATGAAGTCTGAGTAGTTATCCAGACTTTCTGGGCTTTTTTTTTTTTTTTTTTTTTTGTGGTATGCGGGCCTCTCACTGCTGCGGCCTCTCCCGTTGCGGAGCACAGGCTCCGGACGCGCAGGCTCAGCGGCCATGGCTCACGGGGCCAGCCGCTCCGCGGCATGTGGGATCCTCCCAGACCGGGGCGCGAACCCGGTTCCCCTGCATCGGCAGGCGGACGCGCAACCACTGCGCCACCAGGGAAGCCCCAGACTTTCTGGGCTTTTATACATACCCCAGCCATATGAGCATAACACGTCTGGTCCTGATCTTTGTGTGCCACTGCCTTGTGAATTTAGTATATACAATTTAAATCTGTGTATAAAATACCTATTTATTTTATGTATTCCCTTAGCTGACTACCTCTTGTGGGGTTTAATTGTTGGAGTGTGCTCTCCATCTGAATTCCCACTACACTTCGATGACTGTCTCATTTTCAAATATTTAAGGGCCAGTGTAAGGAGTAAGCTTATATTCTGTGACCCTAGCTCACAGTAAATGAGCATCAATGGCCAAAAGCCTTGGGGTAATTCACATTGGTTCAATTTATTTTAAAACTGATTTCTTATGTATATCATGATTTAATTTTGCACTCCCAGTGAGTGTCTGGATTATAGTAGGCACTCCATAATGTTATTAGATGAATGACTAAATTTCTATTTAAAACAAATGGGCTGCTGCAAAAGATATTGAATTCTCTAACAATGGAGCCAAAAGTAGAAAATCATTTATTATGTAAGAGAGTTTATGTTTTCAGTAAGAAAACAACCCAAGTGACTTCTAAAGTCCTAATTGCTTTAAGAATCTACTCTAATATCAAAACACTGTTTTCACCATAGAGAAAAAGTTTTAGATGGATAGTTGTGATTGGAGTCCCAGCAAAATAATTCCCTAAAGGTGACCTAACATCTGCCCTCCTCCTGCCATGTCTAGATTTCTTCTGTTAGGAAGCTGATGGCCTTAAAAAAACATGTTTATGGTCTTCTGGGCTCAAGGTATCTGGACTGCTTCAACAAAAAGAGACTATCTGCACCAAGACAGAATAATACCTTTAAATAACATTGATGTCTGTTGGTTTAGAAATTCTGTTTCCTTCCTCTTTTGATAAATATTTCTATAAGTAGGGAATAAACTCATCCTTCTTTATCCTAATTATGGGGACTGCATTTAACCAAAGGCCCATGGAGGGAGAGTGTGAAAGTGGTAAATTCACCCCTAACCCCACACCATGGCACACAAAAAGCAGTAAAGGCTTAAGGCTTATTTAGGTATCCATCATTTTGTGCAACCTGGAATTACTTATATACAAACAAATGGGTTCAAATCTGGGTCTTGACTGCATATCTGACACTTTCCTCTTCAAGTATGTTTCTTTTCTAGAGCTAACAAGTCACCTCCTATCAGATACACTGTATCTCTATGGACTCTATTCAACACTTGGTGAATGTTGAATATGCCTTAAGCAAAGCAGAATCTATTTCATTCGTGAAGAATAAATGACCATACTCTGTTCAGCATGTACAAAGCTGTTGGTTTATTCAGCTGGGAAGCTGGGGAAAGGCTTCCTTTGGGAATGAACAGCAAAAATGTGTTCATGAACAAGGCACTTTTACACACACACACCCACACACACCCACCCACACACACACACGAACATATTATGGTTACATAAACATCAACATATTTTAATTTTTAGACACCTCTTCCCACCTTCCCCCCCCACAAAAAAAAAAAAAAAAGAAACAAAGAAAGAAAGAAACAGGTTTTTGTAACATTTTAAAAACCAACTTCATAGAACATCTACATAGGAACAGTTACTGATACATTCAGTTACACTAACATTATATGGTTTCAGTTCAGTAACAAATTTTCCATTAACAAATATTTTTTTCTACCTACTATAATTCCCTCCTTTTTCCTTAAGAGGAGACAACTAAGGTTCAGCAGAAACTATAAACATTCTCCTCTCTCATTAAAGTTGCTATACATTTATAGAATTTGTGATTCCATTAATGCTTCAATTTTTTGATGCCACACTGTATACAGCACTTAATTATGGAGAATAGGAAAAAGCAACACTAAAATAAGGAAGGATATATGATATATCTTTAACAATCTGTTTTCTGATTCCCTTTAGATGCCCAGTCAACCAGGATCACACAAAGGTTTCACTCTTTATTGTAGGTGTGTGAAAAGACTTACTGGTCTCATGCATTTTATGTATGTTGATTTCTATGTTTTGACTCATCTAAATAAACACAGCAAGACTCATTTACAAGGGTACATATGCTTTCTATTCAGCCAGAAAAAAAATATAAAGCTAGATGTAGAAAAACAATGATGCTAAAAAACTCTTCAACTTCAGACTGTATTAGGCTGAGATTTTCTGCAGTAAAGTTCCTGAAGTTTGCAATGGACGTGGAAAGTGCATGAAGTACTGCTCCAGGGAACATCATACAGATGAAATACTTTAATCCACTAACATAAATGCTCTCTTAATTTTTTCCCATTGGTCTTTGGAATGGGTTTTATTTGCTCTTGACTAAGGTCTGGATGCCAAGATGCAGGAAATATATTGCCTACAGAACATGTGTCTGTTTAATCCCCAGGTATGATCTTATAAGCCACTTTAGCTAGAGACCAGGGAGCCTATAAAATGTTTATGCTGTAACTGCAGGTTCCATAATAGGTTTGGAGCAGTGTAGGCTACTACTACACCACTGCACTCCCTCCCCCCAAAATAGGAACTCGTAAAGGGTGCCATATGTAGGCCTACCAATATAAAAAGTGGGAGATAAATCCATATTCCCACCATTTTCTTTTATCTAGTTATTCAATTTAACTCAACTACCTCCCTAGAAATGAGTATCAGAGAAAAGTATGCTCAGAAAGGTGTTACTGGGAGCAGCTAACTTACCACTTTCCACAATGGCTATTCTGAAGGTTAGGTAACAAATGTAGTGGCCTCCTTCTCCTTCCCATTAATAATTAGGTATCTAGTTAAGTCCATTTAGACAGGCAGAGTAAACTGCGGGGAGAACTAAGTGTGGAGAATAGTCAACTTATCTCTTGTAATAACGTCCCTTTTGACTAATTCTCTACTGAAGTTCTCATTTTAACCACAGGGTCTTTCAAAGGGAATGCTCACAATGCACATCTTCTGTAGTTGAGTTACAGGACTCTTGGGTATTATATGCAGTACTTGATCGTATTTTGGCATATCAGGACAGTTTGGTTGAGAAGATGTTTGTTAGTTTCTCAACCGTGGGCTGTGTAACTGTATTCCTTTCTCAACCGGCAACACGAGAGATATGAGAAGGAACGGTGGATCTTTATAGTGATGCAGTTAGGAGTTTGTTAACTGCCTTTTGGAAGTCAGTGTAGGAGTAAGTAGTGTTGATGGGTTCAGTGCGGGTTGTTTCCTTAACTGTTTTAGTTAACCAGCCACAGCAACAACCAGAAACACATGAATTAGGAATTTGTTTTAGGTACTCAGGTATGGGAGTGGCTCTACTCAATGTTCGGCTTAACTGTTTGGTGGCAAATTGCAGTGCCCCATTTAGAGTGGCATGATCTCTAGAAAGCCGGCTGGGACTCATAAGGGGCTTTTGAAAAGGTGGGACTCCACAAGAAGCTAGAGGAGGCCATTCAGGAATTGGTTCCAGTTTGGGTACACAATGGGAGCAATGGGAGAGTCTTAGTCCTATTTCTCGTAGTATATGGACTGGTGTGCTAGCATCCAAGAGTTTAGCATGATACAACCAGGAATTAGGATTTAAAGGTTTCCAAGTTGTAGAATATTTTAAAAGGCACTTAACCTGCCAGGCAAGACTCTCAAGAGGTGTTAGGTTGGGCACCACAGGGTCCTCTTCTTCAGAGGAATCCCACTCTTCCCCAGAACTCTCATTTAGGTAGTTAGCATTTTCTTCTTCCTCACTTTCTGATTCTGATAAGGGGTCAGGAGAGGGATTTCTAGGACCCATTAGAATAGAACAACAGTATAGAAAAAAAGGTACCAGAAAAAGGTAACAGTCTAAGCCAGTAAAACACTAACACTGGCAAACAGAAGCAGAAGATGAGAAATCCTTTCAATAGGATTCATTTGTCTGTTTCTCAGTCTGTTACACACACACACAGTATGCCTCTGGCTCGCACCACTGTGCAGTTCTTCAAGATTATGTTGTATATTCTTCACTTACAAAGAAGACAGCTCAGTTCCCAGGACCAGTTCAGTGTGTAAAATTTAGTCACTTACCAGTGGCACAGGTCAGAGTCTCTCCTTCAAATCCTGGCTACCCAAGAAGAGAAGGGGTCCTCATCTAGGCAAGCTGATTTTCTTAGCATGGTCTCAACTGGTTGTGAAATTATGAAGAGACACTTCGTGTACTCTTTTTTGCTGGCAGGGATATTATATCTATTTCGAAATGAAAAGAAACTCAGTGGTCGCCTTCTTTGTCCGCTGGTGCAGCAACTTTCGTGCAGGGGGATGGTGGGACGAGTTGTCAAGGATCTGTCTGGTGTGCACGGATCCGATGTTTTCCATAGGTGGTGCAAATGTCCTTGGAAACTGGTGACTTAGTTGTTGGACTATCTGGAAAGGTAGCCTTAACCTGTGAATGAGAAGACTAGAGGCATGATATTAAAGCCTGAAAGCACTGGGTAACATTATTATCCATCTAACTTCATAGACTATCCAAGCACATTGATGTTGAGCAAGAAGCCTTATCAGCTTTCCCATCTCTAGCACATAGGTTTAGGCAGAGTTTCCTACTGGGAATGGATCCTACCATGACAAAATTGGTTAAGGAGAGCCTGGGGCCACTTTAATCTTTTGTTGGTACATATCTGGGCTAGTTTGTTTTTTTATCATGCAGTTCTAGCCCAGGAAATTACTTCTGCAAAAGCAGATATGCTCCAAACTCCAAATAGGGAGCTATAAAAGATATCTTTTTTATCTTTAGAGGTGCTTGTTGGGATTAGTTCTAGGGGACCTGTGCTGATTGTAGAGTTCTATACGTTAGAACTCTTGCTGGGACCCCAGAGGTTGTGGTCCTATGACCATACTCTACAGATAATGAGGGAAGATGGCAGGTATAAATCTTAATATAGCAGGAGTTACAATGAATATAAACAGCTTAAATTGACAATTAAAAGGCAGACACTCAGGCTGGATCAACAAAACAAGATTTAACAATATGCTGCTAACAAAAGATATTTTAAAGCAAAAAGAACCAAAAAAGGTCAAAGCTAAAAATATGAAAAAATATATATCAGGTAACTGTGGACCAGAATAAAGCTGGGACAGCAATCTTAATATCCAACAAAAAAGATTTCAAGCCAAAAATATATAAGGGACAAAGATTGATGATAATACTAGTAAAAGGAAAACAATGAAAGTGATACACTCATCATAAACATCTATGACCCTAAAAGCACATCCTCAAAACTTCTCTAGTAACAACTAATAGAACTGACAGGGGAATATAAACAGGGATACAAGCATTCTGAAAAAGTTAAAATATTAATATACTTTAGGTATTATATTATTTAAGTATACAAAACTCTATACCAAATAGAACAGACATTAAGTACACACATATACACATACACACACACACACACACACAAATAGTTCATGCATTAGGTTATAAAGTATAACTAGATTCCAAAGGGTCAATTTCATTTTGATTAAATTCTCTGACCATAATGCAATAAAAGTAGATATTAAAGGTTAAAAGTAATGCTATGTTAGGAAACTAAACAGCTCATGAATTAATAAAGTGGAAATCATAAAAGATATTAGATATAAAACTGAATAATAATATAACCCCACAAGCAAAAATTTGTGGGGTATGGCCAAACCAGTACCTAGAAGAAATTTATAGCTTTGAATACACTGATGAGGAAACAAGGAAGTTTAAATATGCACAAGTTAAGCATTCAGTTCAGGACAATGGAAAAGCGCAACAGCAAAATAAGCAGAAAGGAAATAATAAAGGCAGAAATTAAATAGTCTATAAAAGAATAATAGAGTGATAAAACTGAAAGACGGTCTTCTGAAAATATGAATAAGAAAAACAAAACTGGTGAGAGTTATCAGGAAAGAGATTTAAAAACACCCCCCCAAAATTAAAAACATAATATACGCTAAAATGTGAAAACCTAGATAAAATGGCTAAATTCTAGAAGAATATAAAATACTAAAATTTGTACAGGAAGAAATAGATAACTTGAATAAAACAGACCAGTATTAAAGAAACTCTAAAGGTAACAACCTCCTATTAAAAACACCAGGTGCAAATGGTTTTATAAGAGAGTTCCACTAAACTTCCAAGCAAGGAAATTAATACATATTTTATATAAATTGTTCCAGAAAAAAGAAAAATAGCATAAAACCCCTTTTATGAGGATAATAAAATATTAATTCCAAATCTAGAGATGAAGCAAATAAGAAAGGCTCATTTCACTTGCAAAAATTTCAAATATTACCTAACAAAATGTAATAGTGTATTAAAGAAAAAAAGAATGTCATAATCATGTAGAGCTTATCATAGGAAAGCAAGAATATCTCAACTTCATAAAATTTATAAGTCACTACAGCAATAAAATAAATTAGATAATTTTATTGACTATGGATATTTAACTGTTCTTAGTTCTTGATCAACACCTATTTATGTTTTAAAAAACAAAATGCTCTTACCAAACTAGGAAGAGAAAGTTACTTTCTCAACAAGGTAAAAATTATCTACGAAAAACTTTCAGCAAATATCCTAAATGAGAAACTTCAGATATATTCCCTTTAAAAATGAAATTAGGGAATTCACTGGTGGCGCAGTCGTTAGGAATCCGCCTCTCAATGCAAGGGACAAGGGTTCTATCCGTGGTCCAGGAAGATCCCACATGCTGCGGAGCAACTAAGCCCGTGCGCCACGACAACTGGGCCTGCGCTCTAGAGCCCGCACGCCTAGAGCCCGTGCTCCACAAGGAAGAACAGCCCCCGTTCGCCGCAACTAGAGAAAGCCCGAGGGCAGCAACAAAGACCCAACGCAGCCAAAAATAAATAAATTAAGTAATTTAAAAAATGAAATTAGATAAGGATGATAAGGACTGATATTGTGTAACAAAGTACCAAAGTCCTAATCAATGTTTTTTTTAAAAAAGGTGTGAGAACTGGAAAAAAAGATACAAAACTACTAATTTACAGATGATATGGTCATCTAACATTAAAAAAGCCTAACTTATAAACTATTAGAGCTAATAAAAGAGTTCAACAAAGTTCCTGGATCTGAGATTAACCTATGACTATTCATTAATTTATTTATATAGCACTTACAATTTTCCAGGTACTATTCTAGGAACTGCACAAATGTTAACTCATTTAAAATTCTCCTAACAATCCTATAAGATAGGTACTTTTATTGTCCCCATTTTATACATGAGGTTTAAGCTACCTGTCCAGGGTCATATATCTACTAAGTGATAGAATCTGGATTTGACTCCAGGCACTCTTAACCCCAGCAATACTAACCATGAAATGTATTACATACATCACTTGCACAATAGGGGCAAAAAAAAAAAAACCTATAAAGGATTTAAGAACTAATCAATATGCGAGACCTCTATGAAGAAGACTGTAAAATTCTAATGAAGGACATAGTAGATTTAAAATAGACAGACATTCCATGCTCTTGGATGGAACAATGAATATTATAAAGAACATTTTTCCAAATTAATTTATACAATTCCAATATGTTAAGAATAAAATTCCACATATAGCTAAACAAACTATTTAAACAGAAGAGTAAAGTAAATATCATGGCCTGCAGGATACTAACACATATTATTACACATGTTACAGAAGCCACAGTAATCAAAATAGGGTGGTTAGTGTAAGAACAAATAGTCCAATGGAACAAAGCTCAGAAATAGAGCCACATAAGATTTAAGAATGTAGTATACAGTAAAGTTGGCACATAAATCAAGGGGGAATGAATGCATTTAGTATATAATAATATTGGTAAAAACTGGCTCATTACATGAAGAAAAATAAAACTGTATACCTATATAATGCCACATACAAAGGAGGACTCATGACAGGTTAAAGACCTAAATGAGAATTGTAAAACTATAGAGTTAATAGAATATAATGCAGGAGAATATCTTTGTGACTTAGGGCCAGAGAAGCACTTCTTTAAAAAACATAAAGCACAAGACCAAAATACGATGAATTCAACCACATCAAAATTAATATTTTTGGATTGAACTACACACATCAAGAACAAAGTTAACTATAAATCAACAACAACCAAAAAGGCAGCAATCTCAATAAAGAAATGGACAAAGGACAAAAATATCCAATCTACGGAAGAGAAAATCCACAGGCCATTAACTATATGCTGAATAAAGAGATATCACATTATTCTATTATTTTGGTAAAAATTAGAGAGCTGGACAATGCCAAGTGTTCGTGAGGGGACTAAAGGAACTCCCTTAGAAACCAGCACTACTGGTGGGATTACAGACTGGGGTAACCTTTCTGAAGAGCAATCTGGCAGCACTGCTTAGTCAAACTTTTTGCACAACTCATGATGTAGGAATTCCACTCTTGGGTATATATAGCAGAGAAATTCCCCATAAGACCAACCTGTACTCTGAGGAGTCATCTTTGATGGTAAAGAAATAGAAGCATTCCAGGCTTCCATCACTGGAGGAGTGGATAGGTAACATGTGTTAAAAGCACATTAGAAGTATACATAGCAACATGGATGGACTAAAGGCATAGGTTTGAACGAAAAAAGCAAAACCAAAATATCAAGATCCCACTCATGCCATTATGTAGGAATGATTTCCAAAATGAGTTAGTAAACATCTCTAGTTTCAAATACACACTGAAGTGGATATGGTCTGGCTTCGTGTCAGTACTATTCCTCTAAAAAACATTTCCCTGGCTTCTACTCATTCTTTATCTAATTTAGTTCTCTGCAGTGTCTGGCACGTTATTAGGGGCTTAGCAAATTTTTTGGAAAAAGTAGTGAGAGAATGATGAAGGCCTGCTCTAAGTAACTATACAAGCATGTTTCACTTTTATTCTGGGGAGACAAAAATTCCTAAATTATATTCAGGTGATTTGGTAGTATGTTGTACAAAGACAAATGAAATAATTTTTTTAAACAAGATCAACAAAGATAATGCTACTAAAGCAATATAAAGGTCACTGCTTATAACTTCATCTTTAAGAACGTGAGTGCAAATACTTTTAAAAGTTTATATTATTACCTACTTCAATCTGAAAACAAAAGGAAAATTTAAAACATACCATAAGTATTTTATTGAGACAGGTGTTAATTTTTTTTTAAAAATTAATTAATTAATTATTTTTGGCTGTGTTGGTCTTTGTTGCTGCGCCCGGGCTTTTTTTAGTGCGGTGAGCGGGGGCTACTCTTCGTTGCGGTGCACGGGCTTCTCATTGTGGTGGCTTCTCTTGTTGCGGGGCACGGGCTCAGTAGTTGTGCCTCCCGGGCTCTAGAGCACAGGCTCAGTAGTTGTGGCGCACGGGCTTAGTTGCTCCGCGGCATGTGGGATCTTCCCGGACCAGGGCTCGAACCTGTGTCCCCTGAACTGGCAGGCAGATTCTTAACCACTGCACCACGAGGGAAGTCCCCAGGGGTTAGCTTTTAATTCTTCTGTCTTCTTATATTTTTACTATTCTCATTTCAACCAGATTCCATTTGCATGATTATTGATTGGCTATACTTCAGTAATTATGTTGCTCAAAGCATTCTTTAAAAGGCTCACTCTACTTTTTTCTGTTAAGCAAAAATAAGACAAAGTTTCTTTGAAGGCATATGTAAATTCTAGAGTGAACCCATCACTGTTACCTCTTTACATTCCATGAGTAATAATACCCTCATATCAAAAGTGAATTAACCACTTAACTCTGTACACTCCCATGCATAATTTACTTTGAAAGAACCATTTTTCTGTAATTTCAGAACTAAATAGCCTTACCATACGAATTAGTTTGCTTAGTTTAGTTGCTACAATGTGTTCTTTTCCCTATAGCATTAAAAGAAAAAGTCAAGACACAGGTAAGCTAAAGGCAGTGAGTTTAAGCTTAATATGGCATCTTTTTTTTTTTTTACCAGTTTTATCGAGGTATGATTGACAAATTACATATATTTAACATGTACAATGTGATGCTTTGATATATGTATTCACTGTGAAATGATTACCACAATCAAGCTAATTAACATATCCATCACCTCACAGTTACTATTTCTTTTTTTTTTTTGCATGTGATGGTAACACTCGAGATCTATTCTCAGCAAATTTCAAGTATACATGATCAACTATAGTCACCATGATGTACATTAGGTCTCCAGAAAGTTTGTACGCTTTGATATCTATTTCGTCCACCTGTTAGCCACTGATAACTCCCATTCTACTCTTTATTACTATGAGTTCAACTTCTTTTTTTTTTTTTTTTTTTTGTGTGTGTGGTACGCGGGCCTCTCACTGTTGTGGCCTCTCCCGTTGCGGAGCACAGGCTCCGGACGCACAGGCTCAGTGGCCATGGCTCACGGGCCCAGCCGCTCCGCGGCACGTGGGATCTTCCCGGACTGGGGCACGAACCCGTGTCCCCTGCATCGGCAGGCGGATTCTCAACCACTGCGCCACCAGGGAAGCCCTGAGTTCAACTTTTTAAGATTCGACATATAAGTGGGATCATACAGTATTTGTCTTTCTGTGTCTGGTTTATTTCACATGGCAGAATGTCCTCCAGGCTGACCCATGTTGTTGTAAGTTGCAGGATTTCCTTCTTTTTAAAGATTGAATTGTGTATGTATATAAATGTCACATCTTCTTTATTCATTCGTTCATTGATGGACACTTAGATTATTTCCATATCTTGGTTACTGTGAATAATGCTGCAATAAACATGGGAATGCAGATATATCTTTGAGATAGTAATTTTATCCTTTGAATATATACCAAGAAGGGGGATTGCTGGATCATATGATAGCTCTATTTTTACTTTTTTGAGGAACCTCCATATTGTTTCCCACCAATGTGTATAAGGGTCCTCATCCTCACCAACACTTGTTATCTTCTGACTTTTTGATAATAACCATCCTGACAGGTGTGAAGTGATACCTTATTGTGGTATTGATTTGCATTTCCCTGATAATTAGTGATGTTGAGCTCCTTTTCATATACATGTTGGCCATTTGTAGGTGTTCTCTGGAAGAATGTCTATTCAGGTCCTTTGCTCATTTTTAAAGCAGGTTATTATTAATTCTTTTGCTACTGAATTATATGAGTCCTTATATATTTTTGATATTAACATATTATGGGATATATGGTTTGAAAATATTTTCTTCCATTCCAAAGGCTGCCATTTTTGTAATCTAGTATCTTTTTTTTAACTTTTCAGATAATGTTCCAAAAATACTGAACAAAAACATGTTATTAATCCCCCCTGCCCAAGCTGGTCAAAATATAGTTAGGCTGACCTCTGGTGGCCAGATGCCTCATCCTTCAGTAATGACAAAATGGTATGAAGTCACCTCTCATTTGTGGGTAACCAAATAAAATATGGTAAATGAAATAATATTGTTAGAAACTTCACAGTTAAACAAAGCAACAAAGGTATCAGGCACCCAAAGCATAAGGAGAGCTGAGCAATTAAAGGCCACAAAATAAGAAAAATGCCTCCAAATATTAGTTTGTTCTAACTTTTAGTTCACCAGTTGATTTTACATGAAAAACAAATGGTATATTCAGTGGTTCCCAAAGTAAGAATAGTTCTACACTATCTAATACTGTAGTCACTAGCCCCATGTCTATTGAGCAGTTTGAAATGTAGCTAGTGTAAAATAATTCCCAATTCCAAAGACTGAATAGGAAAAAAAAAGAATGTAAATTATCTCATCAATATAATTTATGTTGAGTACATGTTGAAATGATATTTTGGATATAGTTGGTTAAAAAATTAATGCCCGTTCTAGGTTTCTTTCACCACAGCTGTCTAGGCATTCTACATTTTAGCTATAGTGAGATTATAAATGTTATCAAGTATATTCCATGCACTCTTAAACCTCTATGCTTTCCCTCTAGCTGATTAACCTAAAATACCCACCCCTCTTGCCTTTTCAGAAATTAGACATCTTGATAATTTTGAAATTATGGGACTATGAAGAGAATAGATGAATGAATTATGGCATGCTCATACAATAGAATTCTAGAGCAACCTATATGTACCTCAGTTTCCTCTTCTTAAAAAGACAGAACTTACAAGGGTTGCGCCTAAGGATTAAATGAAGTATAGTGCTTAGAACAGTGTCTTGGCATATAAGGTGATGAAATAAAATTCATATTTTATGGCAAGACGAGAAAAATTTAAACATAAAATTTTTCTCTGCCTGTTTGGGCCTCCTCCCTCCCCTTTAGTGTGTGTTGTGTATCTGCACTAACCAAACCTCCTTAGGAGATAACCTTCCTTCTTAATCTTGTAACGGGTCAAGATGACCCATGACCTACTACTCCCTTTGTAACTATAGATCTGGATTGTGTAAACTGTCAATAATACATCACTTGATGTATAACCCTTTGTCTCAAAAACATATATTACTATGCTTAGACCTCAGAAGGGCAGGACAGTCCTCAGAGCTTCCTGAAAGACTGTCTCACAGGTTATAACCCTCAGGTTGTCTTGAATAAAATTTTCCATTTCTTTCCTAGATCAACCATTGGTTAATTTTTCCTCGACAAAGGGTCCAAAAGGTGTTGTTATTGTTATGAAAATATCAATATGAATAAACCTCAAAAATAATACTGAGTGAAAAAAGCAAGTTGCACATAGGATCATTCATATGTTAGAACATGAAAACAATACAAGATACTTATTCAGAGATTTATTCATATATTAATACATAAAAATTAACAGTAAATTCAGAAAATCCATTGCTGCTGGGGAGGAAAGGTAGTTCAACAGGAAAAAAGGCGTACAGGCTGCTTTGTAATCTATTTCTTTAGATGTTAATTTTTGTCTCAAATAATTCCATTAAAAAACAGTTTAAAGACTTAGTTCCTGCCGGAAGGCACTCCAAATTTCTTTATCTTACCATTACCCTAAACTCTTTTTCCAGTCTGTGCTGAAAACATTGCCGTTATGCACCTCTGTAAACAGGCCTCGAAAGCAGGTACATCTAGAACAAGCTGTACCTAAATTAACCCGTGCCTCTCTTCCCATACTGCCTTCTACGTTTGCAGACTCTCCACCAGACGCGGACCTAAGGCTTAAAAATACTGCGGCCCGCCTCCATCTGGAGACCTCGGAACATCCTCCTTTTCAGTAGAAACCGGGCCGTCGCCCAGCACTCCCGCACGTCCTAGCTCTCCCTTCTGGACGGATCTCCGAACGAACCCCTCCTCCCCTTCAGCGGGAGCAGGGATTCTTCCCCTCAGCAGATTCCCTTTCTCACCCAAGGAGGATCCGTTCTTCTTCCTCGCCTCACTCCCAGCCGCAAGACCCGACTAAGCCTAGCGCCACCAGCTCTGTTCCAATAGTCACTCCGCCGCAAGGCTCGCACTCCGGTGGATACCACTTCCGGGGGCGCCAATTCCTCCTCCTCTTAGAAACGCCACTTCCCACTCGGAAAACGGTTTAAAAGACCCTAAGCGCAAGCGCCCCATCAGTGGGGTTGAAGGGGGCGGATCCATCTCTTCCCACTCTCGCTGCTCTAAGCTCTCGCGATAGTCTCGCGATAGTCTCGCGTATTTCCTTCTCCCGCGGGAGTTATTTGAACGCTCTGGCGGTTACCACGACCTGGGCTGTCGGCCGCCTGCTGACCGGAGTCTGAAGCGTACCTGTGGAGTCTCCGACCGTGGTCAGTCGGGCCAGCTGCAGCCGAGCGCGGACAGGCTTCGTCACGACCGGGTCCCGGCGCCATGGGGGCGGAGAAGAGGCTGTTGCCGATTAAGGAGGCCTTCCAGCTGGCGCAGCAGCCGCACCAGAACCAGGCGAAGCTGGTGGTGGCGCTGAGCCGCACCTACCGCTCGGTAAGCAATGCGGCCTGCGGCACCGCGCCCCCGCCCCTCCCTTCCCCGGCTCGGCCTGGCCTCTCCCAGGGGCTTCCCGCGACCTTCCCGACTCCGCGCACCAAGACTCCAAACTCCTTAACTTTCCCGACCCGGTTCGGAGAGGCACCCCCACCTCTCCCCGCCTCTTCCCAGCGGCCAACGGCGCGGACCGTTAATCCTCTGGCGGTGAACTTGGAGAAGAGTTTGCGCGTACCGGGGCGACCGGGCATCTAGTGTAGGGCCGCAGCGTGGATCCTGAACGCGGTGCTCCAGCGGCTGTTGTCCTTCAGGTCACCGCCCACATTTAATTACTTAAACCTCGCCCCACTGTTAATTTGTATCAAATCACCAATTAGCAAATTAATCGTTAGGACCTGGCTCTTCTTAGTCATGTAAATACTGTTTGTTTCGTTTTTAAATGAAACCTCAAGAAGAATAGGACCATGAATTTCGGGAGAATAAATTATCTTGAGGTCCGAGAAAAATTGTAAGTCAGTATAGGGCTTGAGGATATGAGGTAGGATGTGAAAGTTATATCAAAAGGAAACTGCTGTGTAATATTAAGGGTAATACGGTAAAATGCAAAAGCTGTTGTTGATTTTGGGTTGTTCATGAAGAAGCAGATTTTTACTAAACTTGTACCAAGGCATCATATTGAGAATTCAAGGGTGTTAAAAAAAAAAATCAGAGGAATCCTTTCACTGTCAAAATTCATGTTTGTTTTCTTCCTGGGAGAAATAAATTTCTCTGGAGAGAAATTTGTGCAAATTTATTTCCCCTTTGATGGTTTGGATAATTGAGAGTTTACTAAATAATGATTTTAGTTTGTTTGCGTTAGGGCTGGTGTTTTCAGTGTCTTAGAGTAATGTTGAGAAAAAAGGATTTTATCCCTGCAGTTTGTGAAGGGTTTCTTTTCTCTTTCAGGTGGATGATAAAACAGGTTTTTATGAGGAGTTTGTTCATTACCTTAAATATGCTATGGTGGTCTATAAACGAGAACCAGCTGTGGAGAGGATAATAGAATTTACAGCAAAGTTTGTTACTTCATTTCACCAATCAGATATGGAAGATGATGAAGAAGAGGAAGATGGTGGCATTTTAAATTATTTGTTTACTTTTCTATTAAAGGTATACGAAAACTAGAATTTCGAGGGAGTATTGTGGAAAATTTTACTATTTTAAAAGGGCCATGGGAGTTTGTATATCTTAGACAATGAATATCTGGTAATTGAGAAAATGTCTGAACGAATCTGCCTTTTATAGGAAATATTAGAACTGTCATTAAGATTAAAAAGTGAACTTTTAAAAATAACTCCAGCATTAAATTTTTAATGACCATTCTGAACCAGTTCTTACATACATTTGTTTGAAATGGGTTCTCTAGTTCAGAAGTAGAGTTCCTCCAAAGAGGAAGATGCTCTTGTAATTTAGCAGATACTTTAGACTGTGTAGTTTGAGACATTATGTTATATAATGTGTATTTAGCATGCATATATGGATCAAGGTAGCATTATATTTTTTCTGCAAGGAATGAATTATTGCTATAAATTCTTGAATTCTAAACATATAGAATTCAAATGGTATGTCATTATTTAGTAATGGTATGTGACTTGGAATAAATTTTGTTTTGTTTCTGTTTTAGTCTCATGAAGCAAACAGCAATGCAGTTAGATTTAGAGTGTGCCAGCTCATAAACAAGCTCTTGGGAAATATGCCAGAAAATGCCCAGATTGATGATGATTTGTTTGATAAAATTAATGAAGCCATGCTTATTAGATTGAAAGATAAAATTCCAAATGTAAGGATACAGGCAGTTCTTGCTCTTTCGCGCCTTCAGGATCCCAAAGATGATGAATGCCTGGTGGTTAATGGTATGTATAGCTCCCTAAATCCTTTTTCAGTTTCACTGACTTTGTTAAATTCTCAGCAGATGAATTTTCTTATTATGAAATATTATGGAAGAGCATAGTTTATATATACACACGCACATATATATATGTAAAAATACATGCTTAAAAAAAAATACCCAAGTAGCCACCATCCAACTTAAAAAAAAATATAGCATCATCAATACCTCTGACGCCTATCTTATGTCCCTTTCTAGTTATATCAGTCTCCCTCCGAATTAACAAGTATCTTGAATTTTGGGTTCCCTTTTGTTTGTTTGTTTAAATGGTTAACCACATGTATATACTTCTAAATAATGTTTAAGTTTTGCCTATCATTTTGTATGTTTTGTGGATCATACTATATTTTTCTGTGCTCTCAACATTATTTCTCATTGTAACATTCATCCATGTTGGTATATTACTGATATACTGTTCTGTTGTATGAATGTAAGACAATTTTATTGTTTCTAATATTGATGGACCTTCTAGTTGTTTCCAGTTATTTTCCTCTTAAAGTACAGTGTCGTTGCTATGAACTTTCTTACACAGTACATGGCTTCTGGTGCACAGTTTTTCTAGGATATGTACCTAAGGGTGGACTTGTTGGGATATGTGCATTCAGCTTTATTAGATGAGGTACAGGTGTTCTACAAAACATTTTATCAATTTATATTCCCAGTAACAGTGCATAGAAGTGTTCATTGAGCCATATCCTCTCTAGTGTTTGGTACTGTCAGATTTTTAAATTTTTGTTAATCAGGTTGTGTGTATCATATGTCATTGTTATGCATCTTTTCATATATTTAGCAGCCAATTTTATTTTTTCTGTATAATGCCTATTAATGTGTTCTGCTCATTTTTCTATTGGTTTGTCTTATTAATTGGAGTTTTTTATATATTCTGAAGGGAAATCCTTGGGTTATATGAATTGTTAGATCTTCCTGCTTCAGCTGGATTATTTCACTGTCTTCACTATGTCTTTTGTTGGGCAGAAATTCCTAATGTCAAAATGATCAGTCTCTTCCTGTATGATTTGCACTTTCTATCTTTTATTTAAGAAATCTTTCTCTGCCTCTGGGCTCATAAAGATAGTCATATTCAAGTTTTCCATATATGCCTAGGTTTATTTTGGGAACTCTTCTGGTTTGTTTTTCTCTTTGTCTCTGTTACTGCCTTTATAATTTTGATAACTGGTGGTAGTTGGTATTTTTTGGTGTTAAATGAGGGACATAATAATATGTAAAACATATGTTTAGTAGTCAACATATACTTGATTATAAAGCCTGGGAAAATCTGAGAAATAGAGGTGAATAAATATTTAAATACAGGAAATGAATTTTGTTCAATGAGTAAAATCAGAAGTTATTTCTTTTTAGGATTCATTAAAAAGCAAAATAGTGAGCTCTTTATAAAGCCATATCAGTTTAAAATAAACGGGCTTCCATCCTAGACTTGTTTTTAAATCTTAAAGAGTAGCAAAGACATAATCTGAATGATGGATTTTCCATGATCTTTAGGGTTGTTTTCGGTTTTAGCCTTCCTGCCCAGTCCATTGACTAATTTCTAATTCTGTCCTTTTTAAGGGATGTTGGCAGAAAAAAATCTTCAGCTAAAATTAAATGTGTAAGACTAAAAAATGATTTTTATCATTTTAAAGATTAAATATCAAAATGTGGGTTATCTATGACTATGGCTAACTAAATAATATGTTGTTAGCGTACTAAAATGTATTGCTCTATTTTTAGCATATGCTACTTTGATTGAAAATGATTCAAATCCAGAAGTTAGGCGGGCAGTGTTATCGTGTATTGCGCCATCAGCAAAGACTTTGCCAAAAATTGTAGGGCGCACCAAGGATGTGAAGGAGGCTGTCAGAAAGCTGGCTTATCAGGTAAATAAGTCCAATATCTTATATGGACATGTTCTTAAAAGACAAGAAGCTGTATTCTTAAAATACTTTTGAAAAACATTTGGCACATAATAATTCAGTTGCGATTTTTATGGACGGGAGAGTGTAGATAATTTAAGTAGAATCTTATTGCATAAATGTGTTACCAGATATTAATTTTTTTGGAAATTCTGGATAATTTTCTTAGGTGAAGGAGATATTACTAGTTATAAAATACATAAATTATATTGAGATTAATGGCCATTTTTTTATTATCATCTCTTTAAGGTTTTAGCTGAAAAGGTTCACATGAGAGCTATGTCCATTGCTCAGAGAGTAATGCTCCTTCAACAAGGTCTTAATGACAGATCAGGTAAGTTAGATATCATTCTAAACAAAACATTAGTAGATTTTGAGGTTAGATTTAAAAGGTTTAGGAAAGAGTGTCCTAAATTAGGTCAGGTAAGCCTGTCATTCCCACAGCCTGTCAAAGTTTATCTACGTGTATTGTATAGAATACATTTTCTAGGGTTAAAGGGCTTGGTACTTAGAAGTAGCACAGTTTGTTTTAATTTTTCTGTGTTTTATGTATGGAGAAACTAGAGCTTAAGGCTATAAAAATAACATCAGAAGTAGGGCAAGATCTCTTTTTCAGTCCTCTTGCTTCCTTTAAAAAAAATGCTGTCTTATCCCGTTTGTGTATATCCTCCTATGAATGTGTTCTGTGTATCCGAAACAATTAGAAATGGTCAGACCAGTATAATTTTTCTAGTTTTTTTTCCCCCTTTTTCTCTCTGTTACAGCTGGAGAATCGACTTACAGCAATGATATGAAGAATGATATATTTTAAATTTCCAAACCCCATGAGAAGGCTAAGATGGCTTAATTTTGCTGTAGCAAGAAAACCTGAGTTTGAAGGGCTAATGACTAGGATGACTTTAAAAACTAAGAATAAGGTTTTTCAGTGATATATGCCTATATGATTCACTACTGCACATATCAATCATGTAATAAATGGATGAAGTCAGGCAACAAGTAAAACAATAGGTATTATATATAGTCTAGACTAGTACCTGAAGCCCAGTGAACTCGGGGGAGAAGGAATGCAAAAATATTTTTGTAGGCTGTGGTAGTGGTTGTGTCTCTGGTTCTGACCTCTTCCATTTTCATATGAAAGTGAGCATCACAGTGACTTTTCACTTTTTACAATATCATTGTACTTTTAATTTTTTCTTTAGTACGCGTTGTTTTGCCTCTGTCTGGTCCCATTTTTATAGTAAATGTCGACTTAAGTTAACATTGATCTGATAAGAGTTCATTAAAACAGACAAAATATAGGAAATGGAAGCTAGAGGGAGACTTTGTTCACCTGTGTTTCAAATGACTTAACAGATGCTGTGAAACAAGCAGTGCAGAAGCATCTTCTCCAAGGCTGGTTACGTTTCACTGAAGGAAATATATTAGAGTTGCTTCATCGTTTGGATGTGGAAAATTCTTATGAAGTGGCAGTCTCTGTTCTCAATGCCTTATTTTCAGTGACTCCTCTTAATGAACTGGTAGAAATCTGTAAAAATAATGATGGCAGGTATGTAAAGTATTCATTATTTGAAATATGATACTGATGTACCTCTGCAATTAAAATTAGTCCTCTTCCGCGTTACGTAAGATTGTTATCAGTACCTTTTATCTACACCTCTTTTGTTTTCTTTAGTCTGGTGGCTGTCTTTTTTCCCTTTTTTCCTCCTTGTGTAAGAACTCACTACTTTATCATAGACTACTTTAGCTGCATTTTTTGTTTTGTTTTGTTACTTTGATTTTTGCATTAGCTTACCATGGAAAGTCCAACAGCATGGATCCCTATTGTGTTTGCTCATTTGATCTTTTTTTTTTCTTTTGGTTTAAATATTTTCATTCTTTTTTGTGTGGATAAGTTAATGACTCTGCAGTTAAAAGGATGGTGGTTATAAATCAAGTCTGCTTTTTCCCATTTTTCTACTCAGTTCAGATTTTTACTGGATTTTAAGATATATTTTGTCTCCCTTTTAAATGAAGGAAATTGATTCCAGCAGATACATTAACTCCTGAAATTGCTTTGTATTGGCGTGTCCTTTGTGAATATTTGAGATCAAAAGGAGATGAAGGTGAAGAATTTTTAGAGCAGATTTTGCCAGAGCCTGTAGTATACGCTGAGTATTTACTGAGGTAAAATTGTTTTCTTTGGTTTGGGATGTACTTGTGTTGTACTTGTGTTGTTGTATGTGTTAACTTCCCAGCCCCCTCCCTCAAAGCCATGCTTGATTGAGAATAAGTTGAAAACCATTTTTTTGGACAGGCAAGGATAAATAGGTATACACATTGAGTCTAAAGAATATCCTGTGCTGGTCAGTATACTGAAAGACCAAAGTCAATATGTTTTGGGACATTTCCTTAAAACTGGTAAGATGTAATGATGCACATTTCTCCATAAAGTTGATAATGATGATGTGTTGCTCTTTGAAATTGGTTGGCAAACTTTTTCTAAGTGCCAGACGGTAAATATTTTAGTCTGTGGGCCATGCTCTCTGTCACAATGACTCAGTTCTGCTGTGGTACTGCAAGAGCAGCCACAGAAAATATGTAACGAATAAGTGTGATTGTTTTCTGATCAATCTTTCATCAACTTTTATGGACACTAAAATTTGAATTTCATATAATTTTCACATGTATCTATTTTTACACATATATTTACACATATATATCATTTAAAGATGTAAAAATCTTACCTTGCAAGCTGTACAAAAACAAGCAGCAGGCTCTATCTGGTGCATGGGCCATAGTTTTCCAACTGACAGGTGGACTTCTGGCCAGTTTTAGTATTAATTAAAACTGTTACTGTTTGGCTTTGTTTTTTAAAAAGTTTTTTCAAAATACCTTTTTCTTAAATTATTTGAATTACTCTGGTTTCTACTTAGTTCACTTTAAAATTATACAATAAAATTGTACAAGTAAAACATGAATGCATTCTTGTCAAAATTCAAATACAGAAGTATACAGAATAAAAATGTGGTATTTCCTCTTACTCCTAATTCCTCAATCCCATTAATCGCCTTGGAGTTAACATCTAAACAATTTGGGGTATACACTTTCAACCCTCTTTCTCTACATTCCATACACATATACTAAATGCATGGTTTTTAAAAATATAACACACTATACATATTTTTGGGTTTTTTCAACTACTATCTGAGATCATTATATTGGTACATATCAGTACAAATCTATCACAATCTTAATAACAGCCTGTCACTCCATAGTACGGTGGTAATGTTTAATTTACCCTTCTGTTGATGGACATTTAGGGTGTTTTCAGTTTTCACTGATGAAGGTGTTTTAAACTTCCTTTACATTTTTATGTATGTTTGGGATTTTGTAGGGTTGATTCCCAGAAGTGGATTTGCTGGGCCAAAGGTTATATATTTTTTTTAATCGATATTGGTGTGTAGATTTTTAACTTCATGATTTTGATGCATTTTTTAAAAATCTTTACATATTATATGGATTATGGGCCTGAATTCTCTTGGTGTGAAATATAGTGTCCTGCTTTCGTGTATAATGGCCCCACATATAAGTTAGGGAGCAAAGCTAAGAACGTATTTGAATTTTGTATGCAAAACATTGAATCCATAAATATCTTAAATGTGAGCCAATATGGTGACTTATAGCTTGAGCTCATAGTAACATGAAAAACGTGGGAATCTACTTAGAGTTTTAAGGGTAATTATTTCAGGCTTTAATATTTAACTGGAGTATTCATTATAATGCTGTTTGGACCATGTTGAAATATACCCAAAAGGAATGAATTTTGATGCAATGCTTAATAATATGTTTCTATGAAAGTAATAAGTGCTCATAGAAGATTGAAAAAATACAAGGAAATATGAGGAAATGTTAAATATTATATTTAAATAACAGGGTGAGCATCTCAAAGACTGGTTCTCAGATTGATTAATTCTTAGTTACTGAAAATTGACATGTAAAGAGCTTGGCTCCTCTAACTTTAAGAGGTCAGGGATTCTTATATTTCCTTTGTCACTTAATCTGTGAGTTTTGAAATAAGTTACTTGGATCAACTTGTTTTTTTCACATATAAAAAGGAAAACTTTAAAGATCATATTTAATTATTGAAAGAATACTTAAGAAATAGAATGATTTTCTTTTTGGAGCAATGTCACTAGATAGGATTCGTTTTCTCAAGAACAGAAACAAAATTAAATGGAAAAATTGTTTCTTGATAATCTCAAATATATTCTCAGGCTTTTTGTAGCAGGAAGAGTTAGTGACTCAGAATGCTGATACGAAATGATTTCCTGTTAATTGAGGTGTTCACATAAAGAGAGAAATCGGGGATGTTAAATGAGGCCTATCAAATTTGAGTAAGAAAAAGGGATACTAATAGAATTTTAAGAAAGCTACCTTAAATTCTTAGATAGTTTAAAAAAAGATTTTCTTGAGTGGTCTCTTCATTATAATGACTACCTTTAAAAATGGTTGGAAAGAGACGATTTCATGGTAATTAAAATTGGTAGGTCGATTTTAAGTTGTATTTATGCAGTTCAGGATTTGTAATTATTAATGAAACAACTACTCTGGGTATTTTTAAAAATAAATTCAAAGTCTTGATACTATGCATTGTGCTAAAGCTGGGATGGAGAAGTAGGAGGGATTCAAAGGTGAGTGAAGGTTTCTTAGCTTGTCAGAAATCAGTAACTACTGATTTATTGATTTTGATAATTATCAGTTTTGTAGCTTTTGTTTAGAATCCAAAGGGTGGCTTATGCCCTTGAAGGTCCTAATATCATTGCCAGAGATTAATGAGCCTTTATTTACTCTTGGCTGTCATTTTATGAGTCAGTTCATTTATTCATCATTATTCTGCAGTGTTTATAACTTGATTTTTGTTGACAATTTAAAATGACATTTTTCATCAGGATTATCATTTCATATATTACTCCCAACCTAAAGGCACCTAGTTGTATAGGTTTAAACTCTTAATTCTACTTAAACTTTTAATTCTGCTTTTAAGTAGCTTTTTTTGTTCGCACAAAAAAGGAGACCTTCTGGTAGACTCTTGAATGTTATCTAGGTGAGGGTTGTAAAAGGTGTTAATTTGGGCAGTGTTAGTAAAAATAAAAGGGTAGTTGATGGTGCTTGCTTAGTAGCACCTACACTAAAATAAGAACAATATAGAGATTAGTAGGGCCCCTAAGCAAGGGTACTACAAATTCATGAAGCTATCTGTATTTTTCTGATTTTTTTAAAAAGGTCATTGTATTCATGCATTACTTATGTAATTACTATTTCTACTACTATTCTTTTAAACAAAATAATGGTTAATTAAGGATGATGAGGGAAGACTAGCTCTTTCTGAATAATTGGATTTTTGGAGAAGGGACTTAGAACTTTATATTGAGAATACTAGTGACATTGAAATAATTAGTTATTTTGAGAGATACAAATATGTACCTTTTGAAAATTTCCCATAGGAAATTTGAATCTTTAATGAAAACATATTTTCCAAATTCTTTTGAATCAAGCCAGTAAGTTCACAGAAGTTCATGACAATAACACAGAAGTTACTCTGTAGATCAGGATTAGTATAACATGGTATAAATATCCATATATTTGGACTGATATGAGCAGAAAATGACCTTTTCTGACGTAATGGGGAGCTGTTTGTTTCTAAACAGATTCTACATCTTATTAATTGTGCTTGTTTTAGTTATATTCAGAGCATTCCGGTTGTTAATGAAGAACAGAGAGGTGATTTTTCTTATATTGGCAATTTGATGACAAAAGAGTTCATAGGTCAACAATTGATTCTAATTATCAAGTTTCTGGATACCAATGAAGAAGGAGGAAGGTACATTTAAATGTAAAACCCTTGTTCTAATTTTTTTTTTTTTTTTTTTTTTTTTTTTTTTGTGGTATGCGGGCCTCCCTCTGCTGCGGCCTCTCCCGTTGCGGAGCACAGGCTCTGGACGCGCAGGCTCAGTGGCCATGGCTCACGGGCCCAGCC
>NC_041220.1:99462905-99472798 GCF_002837175.3 Physeter macrocephalus | reverse complement strand
CGCGAACCCGGTTCCCCTGCATCGGCAGGCGGACGCGCAACCACTGCGCCACCAGGGAAGCCCCCCTTGTTCTAATTTGCGCTTCTAATTTTGTGTGTTGAAATATAGTCTTGTTACAATATGATTAAATATATTTAACCTAGCTCCTTAAAGTGTTATATGAAGTGTTCTCTTTCCTCTTGTATAATATATATGGAGTTTGTAAGAGGAAATATATTTATATACTGTCTCTGTTTCTCTTTCTCCTAATTTCTATATGAATATATGTATATATGGAAATATGAGTTTCTAATGCAGTTCCTTCAGAATAAATCAATAAAATTGCAGGTTTTTGCTTAAAAATTTGTGTTAGTATTACTAGTCCTCTCTATAATAAATACAGTCTAAAAGATTTGATTCACTTATGGTATTTTGTCATTTCATCATGTTAATTTATGAAAGATTATAGGGCCATTTATAAATTTTTTTTCAGAACGTGAATTTTGGTCTAAAGTCTGTACATATATTTTTGTACCTATAGTGATAAATATAAAAAAGAAGACAAGTCTGTAATTAAGTCTGGAGAATAGGTGAAATGTTAGAGATATAATGTGTTTCTACTCTTGTATTGAAATTAAAATAGTTCTTTTTGAATGCAGGAAACTACTGCTGGCTATCTTGCAGGAGATTCTTACTCTACCCACCACCCCAATATCCCTAATTTCTTTTCTTGTTGAGAGACTGCTCCACATGATTATAGATGATAATAAGAGAACACAGATTGTAAGTAATTTTCTTCATTCTTGATAGAGATAAAAGGTTTTGGTCAATAACATTGAGGGTTGTCTTATTCTCTTTTCAGTACTTTTGGCTTTATTTGTCTTTAATTGCTTTTGTTTTAGTTTTGTCTCTTTATCAAGTCTTTAAACTTCTTAAAACCAAATCTCTCTCACACACACATTTAAAAAAATATCTCCTTTCTTTTACCATACCTATCGTTGTGTTGAATCAGTTTGAAATGGAGCAGGTTAGGGAAGAGGTGACATATAGGCATTGGTTGCTAGAAGGTATGAGGGCCGACTGAATTTATACATACCTGGGTTCAAATCCCCTCGGATGCTTTCTGGATTTGTGGCTTTGCCTGAGTTATTTAATTTAGAATTTTTACCTGTCTGCAAAATAATAATAACGAAATTTATCTTTCATTGTTCAATGAAGCAATGTTCATAAAGTGCTTGATAAATACAGAAATAAATATTATCTATTATTTTACTATATTCAAGTGTTATTTTCTCTGGGGTAGCCCAAAAAGAGAGGCCTGTATCGTTGATTTTCGTAAAATCATATAGTCTTGGAGTTGCGAGTTAATTCAAAGGTTGTCTTTTCCACTCCTTCCTTATATAGATATACTTACACATAACATAAATTCTTTCTACAACATCCCCAGTTAGTGGTTATCCAGCACCTGCTTAAGGTACCTTCATTTGGGATGCAGCTTTTTCCTGAATTGGCCAACTCCAATGCCCAGTGGCTCTGAAAGGAAAGTGTTTAATTTGCTGTCATTATTTATGCCTTGTATACCCAAATGAAGAATAAAAGAGTATTCTAATTTTTTATATTCCACTCCCATTGGAGCTGAACAAGGGAGGGAGTTGAGGATTTTAGGCAGAAAATTTTAGTTTTATGGTGCCTAAGATTAGATGCTATTTTCATTTTTTCTGTTTTAGAGTACTATATGAAGGAGAATTTATCTTCAGTGTCTATGTGCCTATTTACCTTCCCATAATCTTAAGAGTTTTTAGTCAGATGTATTGTTTGGTCATTTTTTTTCTAAAATTGTCTAGCAAATAGAATGTGTGCCATTTTTGCTTGTATATTTTGCTCTATTTTTCAAGAGATTGTGGATACAGTTTGGAGTTTTGTATAACAGTTTGATGTCATTTTCTGATGTATAACATATATTAAAGCATGTATTCTGAATTATAACTTATCAGGTTACAGAAATTATCTCAGAGATTCGGGCACCCATTGTTACTGTTGGTGTTGATAATGATCCAGCTGATGCAAGAAAGAACGAACTCAAGGTAACTGTCTTCTAAATTAAAGAAATGCTTGAGTATATTGTAGTTGCGCAAGTCGTTTATTTTTTCTTGTACATTTTCAAAATTGCACAAAGTCAAATTATTGATTAACTATTAAACTATATAAGAGTATCTAAAATGTTATCAGATTATGTCAGTCTGAAAGATTTGCCAATCTCTGTTTCAGGAATACTACCACTTTTTCTGTATGTACCTGACTGCTTAACTTCTAGATGGTTGAAATGGTTCTAAATAATACTCTTTAGTTTGCTACGGATTTCACATTAATAGTTTTTGTTTGGTGTTTACACAATTTATATCTTTTCTTAGATGGCTGAAATAAAAGTTAAACTTATTGAGGCGAAAGCAGCTTTGGAAAATTGCATTAACTTACAGGATTTTAATCAAGCATCAGAATTAAAAGAAGAAATAAAAGCATTAGAAGATGCCAAAATAAACCTATTGAAAGAGACAGAGCAACTTGAAATTAAAGAAGTCCACATAGAGAAGGTATAGATACATTTTTCATATTAAATTTCAGCTACTGTTAATCATCTCAACTAAACCTTGTTTTCTTAACTCAGCTGCCGGAATATATTCACTTAGGAGGGATTTTTAACAATGCCATGAACTAATACAAAAATAATATTTTTCCTCCTGTTCCTTTCTATTTTGGACTTCGAAAGGCTTTAATGAACTTTAATTATTGTAGCTAGGACTTTATTTGATTTGCTCCCTTGTCATGCTAATCCCTAGAATCTGAAGTCTTTCTTCCTTGCCAAGGAAACCTGCCTTCCAGTGGTTTCCTTCTCTTTGTTTTGTTTGTCTTGAATGGTTTGGAAAAGGAAAATGCATCTTTCCCTTATTTGTGGAAGACTCATGACCTTTCCACTGCTAGGAAAAGAATTTCTATAGTAACAGTGCCATTATACAGATATTTTTTTAAAGTTTAATTACTCGTTTTTAGAAAAAGCTAAGTAACTTTGTTATTTTAAATGAAATACTGTATAAAATAGATAACTAATAAGAACCTGCTGTATAGCACAGGGAATTCTACTCAATACTTTGTAATGGCCTATATGGGAAAAGAATCTTAAAAAAAAAAGAGTGGATATAGGTATATGTATAACTGATTCACTTTGCTGTACACGTGAAACTAACACAACATTGTAAATCAGCTATACTCCAATAAAAATTAAAAAAAAAAGAAATACTAGACTTATATATCTAATAACATTTAAAGCTTTGTTTCAGCAGTCTTTTTAAATTAACTTAGTTGTATTTGATACACTAATATTTTAATGTAAGGTAGAATGGTATCAATTACTATAATATTTGCTATTAACTTTATTTATTTATTTATTTTTAACATCTTTATTGGAGTATAACTGTTTTACAATGGTGTGTTAGTTTCTGCTTTACAACAAAGTGAATCAGTTATACATATACATATGTTCCCATATCTGCTATTTAACTTTAACTCAGGAGGTCTTTTAGGATCTTGCCTTTTGTAGTAAACATCATTTATTACTGTAGTTTTGGTTTGGGGAGTGCTGATTATTCTTATAAAGAGAATGCTGGATAGGGAAGAGTTTACTATACAGGAGAGTTTTGTAAGTTATGTCCTTGAGCTCTGCAGCCATAGACATCCCTGCTCTAACACCCCACCTTCCCAATGGATATGCCTGAATTTTATTTTCATAGCTAAGTAGCTTATTTCTTTTGTTTGATCAAGTCAATGGATCATTATAGGCTCTTAAATTTGAGGAGCAAATTTAAAGTGAAAAATGAAAATATAAACTGAAAAATGATATAAACTGCAGGTCTGAATTAGGAAAATTTTAACTAGGGTGATCTATCATGATTAATATTATCTGTTTAACTTTACTTGCTTTGACCATTTATCTGTTCATTTGTCCTATTTAAGGGTTATAAATCTATTACAGTATAATTACAGTATAGTATAATAAATGCTATGTTCAGGTAAGTATAGGGGTTTTACAGAGAGGGTGGTATTGGCTTCCCCAAAAGAAATGTTTCAACTTGAGATTTGAATAAAAATAATATAAGCAAGTAGTTATAGGATCCTTTTTTTTGTGGTATTCACAAGTATAAATTCATTTGATTCTCATTATGACCTAACGGAATTGGTACAATTATCCTTACTTTATAGAAGGCAGGTAACTTGCCTGAAGTTATACAGATAGTAAATGGTAGAGGCAGGATTCAAACCCAGGCAAGTGGCTTTGATTGTGCTTTTAATGCACTCTGTGTCATCTCTCCTCTTTGAGTTGTTAAGGGAATGTTATAGGCAGATGGAATGACATGTGTGAAGGCCTAGAAGTTAAAGAGTGCCTGTTGTGTTTAAAAACTTCAGGTGCACATGACTAAAGAATTGAGGCGGAGAGGTAAGAGATAAATCTGGGGGAAGAAATTAAGGGCCAATTCATGTAAGGCCTTGTATAAACAATATTTTAAAAATTGTCCCTTACCCAAAGATCATGGTGAACCACTAAAGATGAGATTTATGTCTTATAAAGATCACTGTTACTCAGGAAATGAATTGCAGGCAGGCATACTAGTTTGAAGACTGTTACAGTAATGTAGGATTGAGATGAGTGCAGTCTGAACAAGATAATGATGGTGGATATGGAAAGAAGTGATGGATTTGAGAAGTATTTAAGAATTAGTAACAAGGAGAAGAGTGAGTCAAGAATGTATCCTAGGTCTTTTGGTTTGGACAGCTGGGTAGATGGCAGCGAAATTTATGGAGGTAGCACAGGAGGAGGAATTTGGGTAATGATTGGTTAGTTCCCTTTTGGACATTTTGAGTTTGGGAAGCCTGTGGACCATACAGGAGGAAATGTCTTATGGCAGTTTTATATATGAATCTGAAACTTAGAAAATAGTTGAACCAGCTTATAAATGGTAAATTTTGTGACTGGATAATGTTGTGCAGGGAATGTGTATAGAGACAACATGTCTTGGACAAAAAACCTCGAGAAAGTAAACATTTAAGGCATGGGCAGAATATATTTTTACTAATGCTGAATATTTTGTATTTCATTTTAGAATGATGCTGATACACTACAGAAGTGTCTTATTTTGTGCTATGAACTGTTGAAACAGATGTGCACTTCAACAGGTATAGGTGCAACCATGAATGGCATCGTTGAGTCTTTGGTATGTTGGTGCACTTTGAGGCTTTATTTTAGCTCACGCCTTCATCATTTTATAAGTAATATGTTCCTTGGGGTTCGAAAGAATGGAAAGACCATTTTAAACATCTGATACATATAAATGGTAAAAAAGAAAAAATAATACAGTGGCTGCTTCATATTGTGAGGATTAGATTAAGATAATGCATGTAAAGGACCTGGTATATAAGTTATAATTATTCCTTTAGAAAGTTTGAAAAAATTATTTTATGCTGGAAAGAGGTGCAGAATATCTTCATTTTTTGAATAGTAAGAGGAAATACTGAGATACATAAGGAATATTTAAGTACCAGAATCTTGCTATGTAGAAAGACTGAGAAGGTTACATTTTAAGCCCTGTGAAAGGAATTTGTTTATTATTATATATTTAAGGACTTTATTAAAGTAACCCTTCATAGGTAATCTCCATTTTACTGACCAGAGGGATATAAATACCACAAGCCTTTAGAACCACATTGTCTGATAGAAATATAATGCAAACCACATGTAACTTTAAATTTTCTAGTAGCCACATTTAAAAATTAAAAAAAAATGTGAAATTAATTTTAATATACATTAATTTAAATATATTTTAATATATTTAACCCAGTATACCCCAAATATTATAATTTCATCATTTAATCAATATTTTATTGAGATATTTTAAATTCTGTTCTTCATACTAAGTCTTAAAGCACATTTCAGTCTGGACTAGTCATATTTCAAGTGTTCATAGCCACATGTGGTTAGTGGCGACAGTATTAGACATGCAGCTTTAGAGTATTCTTTTTAATAGTGCTACTTACCCAAAGCAAATTTTGAATGTATCCAACCTCTTCCAGGATTCTCCCCAAATTGTTTTTACTTGGGATTAGTGAAAAACAGCCAATGAATGTGATCTAAAATCTAGTTCCTTGGGTTGTCATGAGTTTAAAGACCAATTATTGTTTTATAACAGTCTAGAGCTGATTAAAACTAGATCTGTTAAACCGTTAGAATTTAGTTTTATTTTTAACAAAGCAGATGTCTCTAGTGAAAAGTGATACTTTTAAAGTTCTGCTTGTATACTTTATGTCTGGTTCTATTGCAAGAGAATGATAAATGATGGTATAATTAACTGCACAATTGAAGTAGTAAATATGAAGACTTAACGTATATATGTGGGGAAAACAATATTGAGGGAAGAAAGAACACAAAATTAAATGGTCATAATGATTTTAAGTATATAAAAACAATCTGTCTAAAGATTGAAAGAGACTATAGCGGGATGTAAATGAGTAAGGTATTTAAATATAGGAGTTATAATATTTTAATGAAATTACTGTGCTTTAAATAAAAATCATATATTAAGTGAACAAATACTTGTTGAACATCTATACACCCAGTGCTGGGGATAGAGTATACATGGTGTACAGAACACATGCAGACTACCCTTTTTGGATCTTCTGGTCAAGTGAGGGGGGGCATCAATCAAATAAACAAGTGAAAGCTTATGCCATTGATAATTGCTATGAAGAAGAGCTTTATGGTCATATGTGAATTTATGATAATGAGATTTCATCTGTTTATGGAAGGTGACCTTGAGGTGATGTTTGAGTAGACATTAACTATGTGAAAAAGAGGGAAGAATGATCTAGACCTACTCTCTTCAGTATGGTAGCCACCAGCCACATGTGGATATTAAAAACCTGTGGCTATTAAATCTAGTCCAAATATATATATGTTTATACATATTTATAAATGTAAAACTACATTGGGTTTCAAACACTTAGTACTAACAACAGAAATTATCTCAATTTTTTATAAACATGAAAAAAGCCACAGCTAAAAAACAAATCTCAATGTTTTAATATTGATTACATGTTGTATTGATAATATTTGGTCTATATTGAGTAAAATAAAATGTATTAAAATTAGTTTCATCTGTTTCTTTTCCCTTTAATGTGGCTACTAAAAAAATTTTAAA
The DNA here is from genome assembly GCF_002837175.3 of Physeter macrocephalus. Taxonomy (NCBI): domain Eukaryota; kingdom Metazoa; phylum Chordata; class Mammalia; order Artiodactyla; family Physeteridae; genus Physeter; species Physeter macrocephalus. Next base: position 99,465,575 of record NC_041220.1, on the reverse strand, counting down.
TGACAATACTTGGCTTGCATTATATTTCTAGTGGACAGCACTGAATGGGAGGCATTGAAATCAGCTCAGTTGAATAAACAGAGAGCAAGAGATAGCATGGTATAAGGTGATACTGGGAAAGACTACACAATGAGGTGTATCATATATTATGTTAAGGAGTTTTATCTTTTCTATGAGCATTGGGAAGCCATTGAGTCAGTTTTGGCAGGTGGAGGGAAGGTATCTCATGATCAGACTATATTTTGCTCTGACTGTATTCTTCTGTTTTACTGATTTAATATTTACCTTTTTTAAAACCAAAAGTTGACTTTTTTGGGTTAATAGACTACGTGGAAATGAAGTAGGTCTGCGAAATCATACAGAAATTTGCATTTTTTAATATACTATTGTAAATTTCTTATCCTAGTCAAAATTATTTTAATTTCTAATTCACTTTAGATTCTTCCTGGGATAGTAAGTGTTCATCCTACAGTAAGAAATCTGGCTGTTTGGTGCTTGGGATGCTGTGGACTACAGAATCAGGATTTTGCAAGTAAACACTTTGTATTACTATTGCAGGTAGGATTTATCTTGTGATTAAAATCTTGATTATACTTCTTGAGATAAATAGTCTGTGGTGATTTTGCTAGTATTATTAAGTTTAATCGATTCCAGGGCTTGTTGATGATGATGATGATGATTATGGATGACTTTTAAGGGCTCAGTTTTCATTTTTTTGTTATTAAAACTTTTTTGTAGCAGAAAGATGAAATGTCAGTTATTTAAGGTATTTAAAAAATTAATCATATAGCAGATATTTATTGAGTACATATTATATGCCCAGCATTATTATAGACTTTAGAAAAAAATAAGATAGGTAATGAAAAACATGATAAAAGTTGCTGTCCTAATGGAGCTTACATTTTAGAAGAGGAAATACACAATGAAAAAAAATATGTAGTATGTCAGATGGAAAAAAATAAAGCAGAGAAGGGGAATGAGGACTGGAAATAGGGAAAGGGAGCAGTTTGGTTTAGAAAGACCTCACTAATAAGTCAAAATTTGGGCTGTTACCAGAGGGAAGTGAGAATTAACCATGTAGATCTGGGTAAGAGGTTTCCAAAGAGAGGGAAGAGCAGGGGAAGGGGTCCATCAGTAGGACTTTGCTTCACATATTAAAGGAGCAGGAGCTCATATGGCTAGGCCAGATTGAGCAAAGGGGAGAATAGTAGGAGAAATGATTCGCAGGCAGCTGGTCATCCATGTCTTCTAGGGATTTCTAGTCTGTAAAGATGTACCCTTCACAGTGAATGAGATGGGAAGGAATTGGTAGTTTTTCTTTCTTTTTTTTAAAAAAAAATTTATTTATTTATTTGGTTGTGTCGGGTCTTAGTAGTGGCATGTGGGATCTTTTGTTGTGGCGTGGGCTCTTCATTGCAGCACGCAGCCTTCTCTCTAGTTGTGGTGTGTGGGCTCTGAAGCACACGGGCTCTCTAGTTGTGGCCTGAGGGCTCTAGAGCACATGGGCTTAGTTGCCCCGCTGCATGTGGGATCTTAGTTCCCCAACCAGGGATCAAACCTGCATCCCCTGCATTGGAAGGTGGATTCTTAACCACTAGACGACCAGGGAAGTCCCAGAATTGGAAGATTTTGAGTAGGGGATTTTTATGCTGTGACTGGATATAGTGTTGGTTAGACCATGGGTTGTTTTTTTTTTGTTTGTTTTTTTGGTGGTACGCGGGCCTCTCACTGTTGTGGCCTCTCCCGTTGCAGAGCACAGGCTCTGGATGCACAAGCTCAGCGGCCATGGCTCACGGGCCCAGCCGCTCCGCGGCATGTGGGATCTTCCCGGACCGGGGCACGAACCCGTGTCGCCTGCATCGGCAGGCGGATTCTCAACCACTGCACCACCAGGGAAGCCCCATGGGTTGTTTGGCAAACCTTTTCTCTAAAGGTCTAGAGAGTAAATACTGTAGACTTTGCAGGCCATATGGTCTGTCTCAACTATTGCTTTGCTGTGGTAGTATGAAAACATCCATAGATGATACATAATTGAATAAGCATAGTTGTAGATCAGTAAAACTTGTATTTATGGACACTGATACTTAAATTTCTTATAATTTTAGCATATAATGAGATATTATTTTTTAACCATTGAAAAATGTACAATTATTCCTAACTTGCAGGCTGTATAAAAACAGGCAACAAACTGGAATTGGCCCATGAGTCATAGTTTGCAGATCCCTAATAGTAACTATAGGGATACGGTATGGAAGGAAGGATACTCATAAGGAAGGTATTGCAATAATCCAGGAAAGAGGTGATGATGACCTGGACCAGTGTTGTGATTATTTGGGTCATGAGAAGTGATGGTAATTTAAGTTTGAAGACAATGTCTATAGAATTTGTTGATAAATTTGATGTGGTGTGTGAGAGAAAGAAGTGGAAGAAAACAGGATTTTGGCTGAAATAACTGGAAAGATGGAATTGCCCTTTCCTGTGATGGGGAAAACAGAACAGGTTTTATGGCAGGTAGTTGAGGTAAGGAGTTCAGTTTTGGACATGGTAAGTTTGAAGTTTGAGGTACAAGTGGATATATTGAATAGGCTTTTGTGTGTGTGTGTGTGTGTGTGTGTGTGTGTGTGTGTGTGTGTGTGTGTGTGTGTGTGTGTGTGTGTGTGTGTGTGTGTG
>NC_041220.1:99395395-99462895 GCF_002837175.3 Physeter macrocephalus | reverse complement strand
TCTGCGACATGTGGGATCTTCCCGGACCGGGGCACGAACCTGTGTCCCCTGCATCGGCAGGCGGATTCTCAACCACTGCGCCACCAGGGAAGCCCTGAATAGGCATTTTTATGTGGGTTTGGAGATAGGAGAGAGGCCCAGGCTGGGGAGAGGAATCTGGAAGTCTTTATAATAGTATCCAATGCCTAGAAACTGGATGTTACATGACAAATGAGTATAGTTTGAGAGGAGATCTCAACTTTATAGTTCCCTAGGGCTCGGGCAACATTTAAGGTTAGAGAGATGAAGAGGAACCAGTAAAGACCAAGGTGAAGTAGATAGTTAGGGGAGAGTGTGATGTCCTAGAAGGCAAGTCAAGATGGTATTTTAGAGAGGCCAGGGTGACCCAACTGTCTAATGCTGGTGACTGGTTGATAAGGATTCATAGTTGACCATTTCTGGCAAGTAAGGAAGTGTTTGGTGACTTTCATGTGCCCTAGTTTATGCACAGGGCAAAGCCTATTGGAGTGGTCCGAAGAGAATTATGGGAGAGGAATTGGAGACAGCCAGTGTAGACAACTCTTTCAAGATTTTATTTTGTTAGGAATAATGGAGAAATGGAGTGGTAGCAAGAGAGGATATGGGGTAAAAAGAGTTTTTGGTTTGGTTTGAATTATTTTAGGATGGAGAAAATTACAGCCTGTTTGAATCCTAATGAGAATGACCCATTTGAAAGGAAAAAATTGAATATAGGGAAGAGAGGGCAGCTGCTAGAGTGCTACTGAGTAGACAAGAGGGGATTAAGTCTAGTGTATCAGTGGAATGCATTTGACTTTTTAACTCCTTTGGACATCTGTTTTTAACATTTGGGCCTAGCTTTACTTGGAAAATATACTTCCCTCCACCTCCCCATGTAAAAAGACAGTGTGATTTATGTAGCCTCTTTGTGTTGTCAAATGTAATGGGATTAAAAAAGCTGCAAGGAATTTTAGTGCAAATTGCTTGCCAACAGGTGAATGGGAGTGCTTTGCATGTTCAACTTGAAAATAACACATGGCAACATGGATTATCATTTTTATGAAGATTATATTAAAAGACTCAACCAATAGTTGAGTCCCCCAACATAAATCCTTACCTTGAAGCATCCTTTAATGTTGCATATGACGTTGCCAAGAAAAAGAAAACATACAATTAGGGAGAACTTGGGGAAGTCATGTGTTCTGGAAATGGTCAAACTGTTTGTGACTTGTATCAAAGGAAGAAAATTAAAACCATGCTTTTGTCAAAAGGCAGTCCTCAGAAATTTCATTTTGTTGTAATTTCCTTTTTTGGAGTACTTGACATCTAATCAGTTCATTTAATGTGCAAGGATTAAATTCCTGACAGTGCTTTGTTTGTATTTATCATCCCATGCTTGTTATCAGAGAAAAATTTCTATTATTGTGAGATCCTTTGGGAAACTTAGAATGTCAAATATTATCTTTAAAATGGTGTACAGTTTCTTTTCAAACAAACTGGAAGAAAAATCTTGGTACTTTGTCCAGATGAATCATTTATAGTGCTTGGCCATACATCTGGTTTTGCTCCAAGATGAATGAATGAATCTCCCTGTGTTATACAAAGTCATTACTATTTATATCAGCAGGTACTGGCATCATTGATTCTGGTAGTAATTCTAAAGGGAGTCTTGTTTACTATTGTGAAATCTATTGGCTTTATACGTGCCCGGGAAATAAAATACTACATTTTCAAAGAGGTTTTGCTAAGAAATTAAACCAGTAAGTTCTCTATTTCAATTTCCTGGCTTTCTAGAGGATGGGTCATTAAGTGCTAGATTGACCCCAGGTCATTACTTTTTATTTAAGTGGAAGAAAAACCTTACTAGAACATTTGATAGTGAAGGGTTCATTTATGTCTAGCTTATTAAGTATAGCGCTTTTTACTCTGAAAATGAGGTAAAACGTTCATTAAGATGCCCTATATACCATTATGAGTACTTCTGAAAAATTGTATTGAGAAGTTGTTGCTTTCAAGTAGAGGAGATTAGAGTTAGACAACTATATAAAATTTCTAGTACTGCAGCAAAAGAAATACCATAGAACTCTTTCCAAAGGCACATAAATTCACTTGACTTTTAAAGACGAAATGTGGATTTTGATCCTTTTAATTTTTGCTGACATAACATCAATAATAAGTGTTTTGGTCATTTCAGACAGAAGAAATGTAATATGAATTTAATGTTTACAAGTGTCCTGGAGCAATAGGAAGTTATTTAATACTAACTCATACCCCATTTGACGGAGCTATAGGAGCCTTGATACTGTTTGCTCCTATATAATTTTTTGTAGTGAAAAAGAATTGTCAAAATCAAGTTCATGTGAAAAATAAATGAATGTTTATTATCAAGACCATTCCATAATTTTACCTTAATTTCAAATCAAAACAGTTAATAGCCTGTCATAGAATTAAAATTTTTAAAAATTAAAGTTTACCTTTTTTTAACTTTAAACAACTTTGATCTCTGAACTTTTTTCAGGGACTAGCTATTAATGTTTGCCTGAAAAAAATAGCTAGGTATAATTTTTTGTACATTAAAAATGTGAATGATACCAGATACAAATGTAGTAAAATAAATTGTATGTGGAATTTTGCCTATATTTTGAATGTTATTATGAGGTAGGCTTTTATTAGATCCTCAAAGGGGTTCGCAATCAAAAGAATTTAACCACTGAATAGATTCAATTACTTATCTTTATAAAGGTATTTTCAGAGCTATCATTGGAAGATTTTAGATTAAGGGAAAAGAGCAGTATTTTGGGGGAGTAAGGAATCAGTTTTTTTTTTAATCAAGTTTTAGTAATAGAAATTGACTTAAGAAATATATCCACACTTGTTAGAAAGGCAGGAGAGGGAAATTATTTCATTTAGAATTCTTTCTTTATCCAATATTGAGAGCTACTGCTAGCCAGTGAGGAACTGAGCAGGACAAGGAAAACCAAGATGCCGTTGAGAGTAGCATGTTTAGAATTTGTAGAGAATAGTCATGACAGTACATTCTTATAAATAAGCATTTGGCTTTGGCAGATTTGCAGGTCTTGCCATAAGAAAATATGTAATAGATGTGTCTTGAAATTTCCTTCGAAGTTTTGTAATTTTGAGCCATTTTTCTCCATTCATTTGACCAACTTGTGGGTGATTTTTCTTCATTCTATGGGCTAAGCTGTATAGCCAAGTAGCTTATCAGTGACCAAAATTTAAGTGCATTAAAAAATATAGTAAATCTTTTCATAGTAGAAATATTCAGCTCTATTTTTTTTATGGCTTTGAAATTTGGTATGTAAGAATTTGGTTTTCTTAAGTCAGGATAGACTCATACAAGCTGCTGGGTTTTATGGATTCAGGATAGACTCATAGAAACTGCTGGGTTTTATGGTTCACTTCCTTTTATAAAGAAGTCCAGTTCAATGAAAACTGAATTCACTATTAATGAAATCTGAATTTATTGAGCTAATAAGAGAAAAATTTCTTTAATGAAACTTGATAACCTAGAAGAGTACTGATGTTCCACTGAATGCTTTTCATTGGTTAGAATGTAATGTTTTTGTCTTGATAGATGGCCCCAAACAATTGCAATATATTGAACAGTTTTTCTAGATCTTAAAAAAATAATAAAATCATAGTTAAACATATACGTTTTTGTATATAAAAGGAACAAATAATATAATTCAGCTTGACTTTAGTTCAGGGAATTTTTTTGACTGAAGGCAATTTTTCTGAAGGAAATATAAAAGTGTCATGGTATAAATAAAAATAACTAAAATAAATCTTAAGTTTTAAAAAATATTTATATAGATTTGACACTGTTGTTGCAATTAGATTAATAGTAAGATATATGTTAATTTTATGTAGCATAAGCAGAATAAAAATATACCTAATTTGGTTTTGGTGGGGGATGTTTCGATTTAGGTTTTGCAAATTGATGATGTGACAATAAAAATAAGTGCTTTAAAGGCAATCTTTGACCAACTGATGGCATTTGGATTTCAACCATTTAAAACGAAAAAAATCAAAGCTATTCAAAGTGAAGGTGCAGAAGTAAACACTAATGAAGAGCAAGAGTCAAAAGAATCTGAAGAGGCTGATACAACCAAGAATGTTCTGAAACTACTTTCTGATTTTTTAGATAGCGAGGTAAGAAATAATCATAGCCCTATTATTGTGAAAGGTTATTGTCAGCATATATATGTTTATCCTCTTTGTATTTTTTAGGCTGAAGTTTGAACTTGGCTAACATTTTTTTTTAATTTGCATTTTGAATATTATAATTAAATCCTACTTTCACTTCTATTATACCTAATTTCTCACTATCAGATTACATTGTGTAGAGAATTGAAGTGTAAACAAAAATGAAATGACTATTGGGAGGGGTTGTTATTTTTTCATCTTTTGTCTCTGTCTTTGTGATCTGTGACTTACAAGTTTTCCCCTGAAGGGTCTTAAAAAATAATTGAAAATAATCTTACATTGGGTGGGTAGAAGTTCTAAGGTATGATATGGGATTAGATCTCTTTTCTTAGGGTACTCATGAACTACATTTTTATAACATGTAAACATTTAAATTATAAAATTTTAATTTTTTTTGTTGAAGTGAAATTGACATTACATTAACAATTTTAGAGTGAACAATTCATTGACATTTAGTACATTAAAAATATAGTGCAACTAGTGCCTCTAATTTTTAAAACATTTTCATTATCCCAAAAGGAATCTACCCATTAAGCAGTTGCTCCCTATTTCCCCTACCACCAGCCCCTAACAACCACCAATTTGCATTTTGTCTCTATAGATGTAACTCTTCTGGATATTTCCTATAAATGGAATCAGAAAATATGTGGCTTTGTGTCTGCTTTCTTTCACTTAGCTTGTTTTCAAGACTGTTGTGGCTTATATCACAAGCCTTCTTATGGCAGAATAATATTCCATTTTATGTATATACCAGAATTTGTTTAGCCATTCATCCATTGAAAGATATTTGGGCTGTTTCCACCTTTTGGCTATTGTGAATAGTGCTGCTGTGAAGATGTATTTGTCTGAGTAGCTATTTTCAATTCTTTTGGGTATATTTCTAGAAGTGGGGTTGCTTGGTCATATATTAATCCTTTGTTGTTGTTTTTAGGATTTTGTCCCTGATCCCTGTCCCAACTAGTTAATTAATACATCCTCACATATTTATCTTTTTTTTTTTTTTTTGAGAACATTTAAGTTCTCTAAGCAAATTTCAGTAATACAGTAGTGTTATCAGCTAGTCACCATGTTTTACATTTGGTCTCTAGAATTCTTTTTTTTTTTTTTTTTTTTTTTAAGTATAATAGAACTGATAGTATACCCTTTTCCATATTTCACCTACCCACCAGTCTGTGGCAACCATTTTTTCTACTCTGTTTCTATGAGTTTGACTTTTTAAAAGATTCTGCATATAAGTCATATCATGCAGTATTTGTCTTTGTCAGGCTGTTTCACTTAGCATAATGTTCTCAGGGTCTACCCCTGTTGTTGCAAATGGCAGGATTTCCTTCTTTTTATGGCTGAATAATATTGCACTATATATCTCACATCTTCATTCATTGATGGACACGTGGGTTGTTTCCATATCTTAGCTCTTGTAAATAATGCTACAATGAACATGGGCATGCAGATATCTCTTTGAGATTCTATTTTCATTTCCTTTGGATATATACCCCAAAATTGGATTGTGTTTTTAATTTTTTGAGGAACTTCATTCTGCCTTCCAGAATGACTGTACCAGTTTACATTCCCACCAACACTGCACTAAGGTTCCCTTTTCTCTACATCCTTACCAACACTTTTCTCGTGTCTTTTTGATAAAGCCATTCTAACAGTGTGAGGTGATATCTCATTGTAGTTTTGATTTGCCTTTCCCTGATGATTAGTGATGTTGAGCAGCTTTTCATGTATCTGTCAGCCATTTGTATGTCTTCTTTGGAAAAATGTTTATCAGTTCCTCTGACCATTTTTTAATCAAATTATTTGCTTTTTGCTATTGTGTTATATGAATTCTTTATATATAATTTTGGATATTAATCCCTTATCAGATATATAATTTGCAAATATTTTCTCCCATTCCATAGGTTGCTTTTTCATTTTGTTGATAGTTTCATTTGCTGTGCAGAAGGTTTTCAGTTTGATATAGTCCCATGTGTTTATTTTTGCTTTTGTTACCTATGTTAAGGAGCTTACTATCCTGTTTTTTGTAGGCATTTCATGATTTCATGTGGTAATTTCTTTAACTTTTTGAGGACCTGCCAAGCTGTTTTCCATAGCAGCTGAACCATTTTACATTCCTACCAACAAAGAACAGGGTTCCATCCTTATCAACACTTGTTATTTTAAAATAATTTTGTTGTTTTATTAATAAGAAAAAATTGTTATTAAAAATTTTAGCCATCTCGTTTTGAATTGCCTTTCCCTAATAACTAATGATGAGTATCTACATGTGTTTTTTGGCTATTTGTATACCTTGTTTGGAGAAATATCTATTCAAATCCTTTGCTCATTTTTAAATTAGGTTGTCCTTTGGAATTCTTTATATATTCTGGGTAGTAGATCCTTAAAAGATAAGTGATATGCAGATATTTTCTCCTGTAGTTTGTCTTTTCAGTTTCTTAAATAATGTCCTTAGATTTTTTAAAAGTTTTAAATTTTGATGAAGACTAATTTATCTTTCCTTTTGCTGCTTGTGCTTTTGGTGTTATATCTAAGAATACATTACCGAATCAAAAGTCATGAAAATTTATCTCTGTGTTTTCTTCTAAAAGTTGTACTCCTTTAGCTTTTAATTTAGGTGGATTGGTGCATTTTCAGCTAATATTTGTATATGGTGTGAGGTAGAGGTCCAACTTCATTGGTTTGCCTGTGGACATCCAATTGTCTCAGCACCATTAGTTGAAGAGACTGTTCTTTTCCTATTGGATTGTTTTAGCACCATTGTGGAGAGTGAGAGAATCAATTGATCATAGGAATATGGGTTTATTTCTAGACTCTCAATTCTTTTCCATTGTTTGTGTCCACCCTTGTGCCAGTACCTGACTGTTTTGATTCATGTAACTTCATAGTAAGTTTTGAAATCAGGAAGTTGAGTTTTCCAACTTTGGTTCTTTATTTTCAGTATTGTCTTGGCTATTTGGGGTATCTTGCAGTTCCTTATGAATTTGAGGATTGGCTTTTCCATTTCTGGAAAAAAGTCTATTGGAATTTTGATAGGGATTGCATTGAATATGTAGATTGCATTGGGCAGTATTGCCATCTTAATGTTATGTTTTCCAGTCCATGAGCTCTCGAATATCTTTACATTTATTTAGGTCATTTTTAATTTCTTTCAGAAATGGTATATAGTTTTCAGGGTACATGTTTTTTACTTCCTTGATTAAATTTATTCCTATATATTTTATTTTGGTTGCTATTGTAAATGGAATTGTTTTCTTAATTTCCTTTTTTGGATTGTTCATTCTTGTTGTATAGAAACTCAACTGTTTTGTGTGTGGATTTGATTTTGTATCCTGCAACTTGGCTGCATTCATTTGTTAGCTCTTGTACAATAGTTTCCGTGTGTGTGTGTGTGTGTGTGTGTGTGTGTGTGTGTTCTTTGGGATTTTTTCTATAAGACCAAGTCATCTGTGAAGAGACAGTTTTAATTCTTCCTTTGCAATTTGAATGTCTTTTGTTTTTCTTGCCTAATATCTCTGGCTAGAACTTGCTGTACAATCTTGAATAGCAGTGGTTAAAGCAGGCATCCTTGTCTTGTTTCTGATCTTAGGGGGAAAGTTTTCAGTCTTTAACCATTGAGTATGATGTAGATTCTTCATAAATGCCCTTTATCATTTTGAAGAAGTTCTCTTCTGTTTTTATTTGAGTTTTTTTTTCCAGTCATAAAAACATGTTTAATTTTGTCAAATGGTTTTTCTACATCAATTGAAATGATTATGTGATTTTTTAAAAAAATTGCTATGGTACATTACATTGCTTGATTTTCTTACGTTGAACCATCCTTGCATTCCTTGGATAAATCCCACTTGGTTATGGTGTATAATCTTTTTAATAAGTTGTTGGATTCCATTTGCTAGTAATTTATTAAGGATTTTTACATCTGTATTCATAAGGGAAATTGGTCTGTAGTTTCCTTGTATTGGTCTTTGTCTGCCTTTGGCATCAGTGTAATACTGACCTCATAAACTGAGATAGGAATTGTTTTCTCCTCTTCTATTATTTTGGAAGACTTTGAGAAAGATTCTTGTCAAGTCTTCTTTAAATATTTGGTAGAATTTACTAGTGAACACATCTGGTCTTGGACTTTTCTTTTGGAGAGGTTTCTGATTTACTTATTCAATCTGTTTATTGTTATAGGTCTGTTCAGATTTTCTATTTCTTCCTGAGTCTATTTTTGTAATTTGTGTGTTTCTAGGAAGTGGTTCATTTCATCTAGGCTGTTTAATTTGTTGGTATTCAGTTCTTATTATTTGTTTATAATCCTTTTGATTTCTGTAAGGTCAGTTGTAATGTCCCTGCTTTTATTTCTGATTTTAGTTATTTGCATCTTCTTTTTTTCTTTGTTAGTCTAACCAAAGGTTTTTCAATTGTGTTCATGTTTTCAAAGAACCAACTTCGGGTTTCATTGATTCTCCCTGCCCCACCCCCGATTTTCTATCTCTTTTTTAGTTCTTTAAAGTGTAAAGTTATTGATTTGAGATTTTTTTTTTAATGTAGGCATTTACTGCTATAAATTTCCCTCTGAACACTGTTTTTGATGCACACCATAAGTTTTTGTTTGTTGCATTTTTTTTTTTTTTTTTTTTTTTGCGGGGCTGTGTTGGGTCTTTGTTGTTGTGCTCAGGCTTTCTCTAGCTGCAGCGAGCGGGGGCTACTCTTCGTTGCGGTACACGGGCTTTTCATTGTGGTGGCTTCTCTTGTTGCGAGCTCGGGCTCTAGGCACGCAGGCTTCAGTAGTTGTGGCTTGCAGGCTCAGTAGTGTGGCGCATGGGCTTAGTTGCTCTGTGGCATGTGGGATCTTCCCAGACCAGGGCTCGAACCCATGTTCCCAGCATTGACAGGCGGATTCTTAACCACTGCACCACCAGGGAAGCCCCCATCTAATTATTTTCTGATTTTCATTTTGATGACTTCTTTGACGTTTGGTGTGTAAGAAGAGTGTATTGTTTAATTTACAGACTTGTGAATTTTACAGTTTTTATCTCTTGTTGCTTTTCAGGTGTATTCCATTGTAGTTGGACAAGATATTTTGTATAATGTCATTCTTTATGAATTTATTAAGACTTGTTTTGGGCCTAATATAGCCTCTGTTCTTGAATGTTCCATGTGCAGTTGAAGAATGTGTGGTCTGCTATTTTTGGGTGGAGTGTTCTATATGTTTGGTAGGTCTAGTTCATTTATGGTGTTGTTCAAATCCTCTATTTCCTTATTGGTCTGTCTAGTTGTTCTGTCTATAACAGAAAGTAGAGTATTGAAGTCTTCAGTTATTATTATAGAACTGTCTCTTTATCCCTGCAATTCTGTCAGTGTATGTTCATATATTTTGGGGCTCTGTTGTTTGTTGTGTATATGTTTATAATTATCTTTTTGATGAATTGACCTTTTTAAAATCAATATTTAATGTCTTTTGTATATTTTTGACTTCACATTTGGACTGCAAAATGGTGGAGATAAGTCCTTCCTTATCAATATTTTCTTTTATCTTTATTGGAGTATAATTGTATCAGTATTTTCTTAAATTTTGAGTTATTAGCCAAGTGATAGACTAACTTCTCGTTGGCAGTTGTCTAATGCTGTGGGCTTGCTGACATTGCATAGATGGAAAACTATTGCACATGAAAACTGTTTGACAGTAGATGAATGAATTTTGTTTTTGTTTTTTAAAATAGTACAGGTACATTAATCTTTTTTCTGGCTAAACTAGATTCTGTGGCTTTTATTTTATTTTTGTCATAACCACTAAAAAATCTTGACTTCCTTGACTGTCCTCTGGGCCATAAATAATAGTTTTTCACATGCTTTAAAGACTTGCAGTCCTGTCCCAATTAAAATCCCCATATTAGAAATTTTTAAAAAGACAGAGGGCATGCAGCCTTTGGAATTGGAGACTTAAAGATTTGTGTTCTGGTAGTGTCTGTGAATCTTCAATAAGGTATTTACTGTCTCTGTCCTGTTTCCTTATCTTTAAAATGAGAATAATGATGCCTATTCAGTGGGATAATTCTTTAATTTAGTCAACAAATATTTGAGAGCTATTTATGTGCCAGTCATTATATGCTCTTGAGAGTACAATGCTGAGTGGAACAAAGTCTCTGCCCTCATGGTTGTTGTGAGCCCTAAATGAGTTTGTATGTGGAAAGCACATGCCAGTACCCTGGCACTTACTTATTAATCTTATCAACCTCTACATTTTTCTTCTTATTTTTTAGTTTTGAAAAATTTCTGAAATAGTTCTTGTATCTGCTCATTCCTCTGTTTTTCCTCCTGTCGCCTCTAGTTTAGACGTGTCTTTCATTCCCAGATTATGGCCTGTCTAGATAAATTTCCTGAAATCTCATTTAAATCTTATCTCCCTACCCTTTCAAAAATCTTCAACCATATTTCTTTACCTAATTTTCGAGGTCTCTCTAATCTGATCACTGAGCAAACTTACTTTCTATCAATAATAATAAATAATCACCGACATTTGTTGAGGATTTACTGTGTAGATAGCACTCCTTAGAGCTTTACATGTATTATTTCTTTGTGTTTTTTGATAAGTAGTTTTATTATCCCTTTTTTTGTATATGAAAAAAGTGAGGCACAAAGAAATTAAGTAATATGCACAGGATCGGATCATGCAGGTAGGAAGTGTCAGAGGCTTGAATTTAATTCAGGCTCAATAACCAGTATTTTTAATTACTACTCTTTTATACCTGTACCTCCATTTGAATACCACTACATCTTTTCCATTTTCTTCTCAAGGTTTGTTTTGGTTTCTCTTTCTAGGAATGCCTTTTTCTACTTGTGCACCTTCTGTTCACATTTTACCTATTATTCACACACATTGCCACACCCACCTCTGGAGCTTTCATTTATAGGCACCTTCTCTGATGGCAGAGACCATTACTGAAGGTTTTCTATATCTTAGCACCATGATAAGTGTTTAATACATATTGTTTTGATTTCTGGTTTCACAATATTATAAGATCTTTTGGTTTTTCTAAAGTTTAAAAGGAATTGAAGTTTTCATAGCTAGTCTAATAATTTGTCACATAGCCTTAACCTCAAAGGAAAAAACAAAATCTTTTTATGTGCCTTTAAAATAATTCATAATAACAGGAATGATTTTGGATAGTTTATATAAAAATACTTATTTTAGGCTACAATGTAAGGCTTAAAAAGGAAATACAAATAAAAAATTTCTTTTAAATGAAAGTCATTTTTAATAGGTGTCTGAACTCAGGACAGGAGCTGCAGAAGGACTAGCCAAGCTGATGTTTTCTGGGCTTTTGGTCAGCAGCAGAATTCTTTCTCGTCTTGTCTTGTTATGGTACAATCCTGTGACTGAAGAGGATGTTCGACTTCGACATTGCCTAGGCGTGTTCTTCCCGATGTTTGCTTATGCAAGCAGGTATTTAGTCATATCGATAAATCAAAATCTAACTTGAAGTTAAATTCAGGCTCCCTATGAGTCATATCTATAGCATTTTGTTGTTAATGTTCTTTTTCTTCAGTGCTAAGTGTGGAAATGAGAAGAACGTACTTAGATTCTATCTACCTGAATTATTTGGCTCTTTCCTAGATGAATATGTACTGTATCTTGGTGGGGTGCATTTTATATATAATGTTGTTGTTGCTGCTTTTTAAAGAATCATGTTTTTTCTTTGCCAACATACTTCAAATTGTTTTTCAATAGGACTAACCAGGAATGTTTTGAAGAAGCGTTTCTTCCAACTCTACAAACACTGGCCAATGCCCCTGCATCTTCTCCTTTAGCTGAAATAGACATCACTAATGTTGCTGAGTTACTTGTAGATTTGACAAGACCAAGTGGATTAAATCCTCAGGCCAAGAATTCCCAAGATTATCAGGTAGATGAGTATGTTAGCCTGTGGATGGTCTAGGGATGGTAACTAGCATGCTTTGGCAAAATAATCCCTCTCATAGATTCTTTGAAATAGTGAGAAGCTGCATATAGATCTTGAGATTTCTAGTTTATATGGTAGCACATAACACAAAGCAAGAAAAAGAAAAAGATCTTTTGCAACTATGTGGGTGGACCTAGAGGGTTTTATGCTTTGTGAAATAAGTCAGAGAAAGACAAAAATACTCTATCATTTATATGCAGACTCTAAAAAGTAAAACGAATGAATATAACAAAACAAACACAGTTATAGAGGACAAACTAGTGGTTACTAGTAGGGAAGGGGAGGGGAGAGGGACAAGATAGAGATAGGGGATTAAGAGACATAAACTACTATGTATAAAATAAACTACAAGGATTACTGTACAGCATAGGGAAATGTAGCCATTATTTTATAATAACTTGAAATGGAGTATAATCTATAAAAATATTGAATCACTCTCTTGTGCACCTGAAACTAATATAATATTGTAGATCAACTATACTTTAAGAAAAAAATCTTTTGGGAAATGGGGAGATAATCATATAAAAATAGAAGTAATCAGTGCTAACATTTTTGCTACTGAAAAGAAGTTACCGAAAATTCATCATCCTTACTACTCCCTCCTCACCTAGTTCTGGCTGTTAATCATTCTGAATAATGACCTGTTATGTAGGACTCATTGAGTCCTCAATTGTTGGCTTACCTGCTCTGTTTCTGATACAAGGAAGGAGAATTCAAAGAATGAAACTCACCTCAAGCTTAGTTTTGTTTTTAATTCGAAGAGCATACTCGCCCACAAATTACATGTAAGCTGGTTTTTAACCCTTGAATATCATTTGATCAAACATTTACCATATTGAAAATTAATGAATTATTTCAGATGCCAGCTGATTAAGTTGAAAATATTGGTCTTCTGTTTTGTTATTTAGTGACTGCATACTTCATTTGAGTTACTATGTTACATGTTATTGGAAAGAAGATTACAATGGATATTAAGGCAAAATATATTAAGGGTCAGTGATATAGCTACTAAGTGCTTTAGCACTTTAGAAGATGGCAAGTTTCATGTGGTATGGGTGATGAGTACAGCATTACTAGTTTTAAATCTCACTGAGTAGAATTCACTTAGGCCTTGTTGGGATTTGGGGAGTGGTTTGGATAGAGAGAAAGACTTTTAGTAAAGGTGATTAAATGTAGCTGGTAGTACAAGTCATGTTGGGGAACTGTGGAAAAAATCTGTCAGCTAAGGATCCTGAATAGGCCTGGTAGGGAAGAAGATTAGGATAGGGAATTTGGAGTTGACTCTATTTGCAGGGCGTATAATGAAAGGGTTAATAAGATGACAGTTACTTAATTAGGAAGATTAATTTGGTGGTCAGTTTCATTAGGTGAGGTGAATTGGTAAGAGGAGTAGGGAGAGAATATTAATAAAGAGAGCAGTTAAAAGTTGATACAATTAGGAGATAAAAGCTTACAGGAAAAGAATAATAGAACATAGTAGTAGAAAGCAGACAGAAAAAAGTAGTAGAAATTGACATAGAAAAAAAATTGCAGGTAGAAAAGCCTAGAAGAAAGAACTTTGTGTGAGGCAAGGGAGATGGAGGAATCCAAGATAACTCTGAGGTCCTAAGTGTGGGTGACAGAAGACCTCAAAGAAGCTGTTGACATTAGGGCGTACTCTCATGATCAGCATCTTGGAGGAGTGAGGGAAATAGATTGGGCAGAGGAAGAAGTTGAACTGTCATGCAGTCTTAAGGTCCCAGCTGATCTCACAGAAGTTCCAGAATTGGGATAGTTCTTTGCTTTGTCCAGAATTGAAACAAGGCTGGGCTGTTGTACCTGTACATCTACCAGTTATTAAATGTGGACTAACCCTTGCGGGGGAAGTGTGACCTTAGGCAGAGCCCATTGTCTTCAGCTTGGATCAGTTCTACACCTGGGAACTTTTAGCCTCCATAACTCGTGGTAGCCTGCAGAATGAATGGTCAGTAGTAAAGCAGATGGATCTGGGCCCTGTACCACAGCATCCACTCTACAAGAAGGGGAGCTCACATGGGGAGGCCTATGATAATTTTGTTAGGCATTTTGGGATTATGTCAAGATAATTAGTTGGAAATGATAAGATGTGTCAGACTGTATTGTAATCATACCATTTCAGTTGACAAGGATTTTTCTCTTGATTTTCCAGGCCTTAACAGTTCATGACAATCTGGCTATAAAAATTTGCAATGAGATCCTAACATGTCCATATTCACCAGAAATTCGGGTCTATACGAAAGCCTTGAGTTCTTTAGAACTCACTAGCAGTCTTGCTAAAGATCTTCTGGTTCTACTGAATGAGATTCTGGAGGTAAGTAGTTTCTAGTTACTCTTAATGTGTATAAATTTTTATCAAAGTAGAATTTACATGATTCTATTAATTTATACATACATTAGTATGCTGTGACTGCTCATTTGAAGTAAAGATTTCCTTCATAAATTTAATAGGATTTTTAGAATGTTTTATTAACTTTATCAGTATATAGCGTTTTTGAAAGATTAGAAAATGCTGCATTAAAAAAAGTTTTCTGTTACAGCTAGTAAAAGATAGAACATGTGTGAGAGCTTTGGAGAAAATCAAGGTTCAGTTAGAAAAAGGAAATAAAGAACATGGTGACCAAGTTGTAGCGGCACAGGATGACAACACAACTACAACTGTTTTTCAAAGTGAAGATGGTAATGACATACTAACCTGAGTATTTATAAGATTCTGTCCTTTTCATCTCTACTGAGATACATTATTTTCCTCCTCTAACATATATGTGATTGTATGTCAGAAATGGAAGAAAAGTTTTTTTAATTAAATCCCCTTAGGAAAGTGTATTACTGATAAGTGTTTACTGTATAGTTTTTTTGTGTATATTTCTCACCATATGACCATGCATACTATGTTCCTAAGAGTTTTGCTTGCTTATTTTCCAGTGTTCACATTTTTTTGGAACACTTATTTATGATAAATTTTCAATAGCTGCTATTGGGACTGGTTGTCATTGATTTGATCATTTAATGTATTTCATGAGGCTACTTTTAATTTAGTTAATTAATAATTGTATTATTTCCTTTAATAGAAAACAACAAAGAAGTATATATAACTCCTGTCAAGGATGTAAAAGCAACCCGAATGAAATCCACTCAGCAAAAGACCAACAGAGGTAATGTATGGATTGACTAGCTTTTTTAAAAAATAAATTTATTTATTTATTTATTTATTTATTTTTGGTTGCATTAGGTTCTTTGTTGCTGCGCATGGCTTTCTCCAGTTGCGGCGAGTGGGGGCTTCTCTTGTTGCGGAGCACGTGCTCGAGGCATGTGGGCTTCAGCAGTTGTGTGTGGGCTCAGTAGTTGCGGTGTGCGGGCTCTAGACGCAGGCTCAGTAGTTGTGGCGCACGGGCTTAGTTGCTCTGCGGCATGTGGGATCTTCCCGGACCAGGGATTGAACCCATGTTCCCTGCATTGGCAGGTGGATTCTTTTTTTAAAAAAATTATTTATTTATTTTTGGCTACATTGGGTCTTCATTGCTGCGTGCAGGCTTTTCTCTAGTTGCGTCGAGCCAGGGCTACTTTTCGTTGTGGTGTGCGGTGTTCTCATTGTGGTGTCTTCTCTTGTTGCGGAGCACGGGCTCTAGAGCACAGGCTCAGTAGTTGTGGCACACGGGCTTAGTTGCTCCATGGCATGTGGGATCTTCCTGGACCAGGGCTCGAACCCATGTCGCCCACATTGGTGGGCGGATTCTTAACCCCTGTGCCACCAGGGAAGTCCCCTGGATTGACTAACCTTATAATAAAACTTTTGAGTTTTGTTATCCAGTGAAATACTTTGTTTCCTTAGATAGGTATAAAGATTATTCATTGTCCTCAGTATCCTTTATTTTCTTTTTGATTTGTTTTAGCTGATATTAGGTTTTCCTTTGTGTCTAAAAGACATCAGTGTTGCTTCAAGTGCTTTTGATTGAAAGAAATATGATGCAGAACGTCATACTGCAAAGGACTATTTGGGTTAAATTAAGATTTTTATTATCAAATGATGAACGATGATTCTATATTTATATTATCAGTTGTTTGTGGTCTGTCCTTTATATGATTAAGTATTTTTGTCCCTTTTATCCTCCTAGTATTTTTCTGGGCTTCTGTTTTCCGTTTTACTTCATACTTTCCCAACATAGTTTATTTCCAAAGGGATATCCAACAATACGGGATTTGCTGGAATAAAGTAAATGTTGACTATTAGGGGATCACTTAGAAAAAAAATGTGAAATTCAAGGTCTTTTTAATCTTTTATTATTTTCTTATTACAAAAGCAATGCATGCTTATTACAGAAGAATCAGAAAACACATCCAAGCAAACTAATCAGAAGAATGCTAATAATTCCACCTATGAACCAACCATTATTTTAATCCTTGAAAAATATTTTTTGAGGCCCTTTTCTGTGTAGACTTAATTTTTTTCTAAATGGAAAAAAATATTGTTTTGTAGTGGAAAAAAATATTGTTTTGTAGCCAATCAGTTATTTAAATGCTAATTGCTGGACAATTGTTCCACATTAGTCCCATATTGTTGGATGTTTTCTTGGGGATAACTGCATTAGAAGTTTACAAGCAAATATGTACAGTTGGAAGAAAACAGAAACAAAAAGTCTCACTTGAATAAGTAGGGTATATAAATTTCAACCAAATGATCATACTGAATAATTTGGTTTTGATCAGATTGCTTTTAGTCAGGTATAAGAACTCCACCTCTTTTTTTTAATAGCTCAAACTTCATTTATATATGCTGTTTTATTATCATACATGAGCATCACAGGCCACTTCACTGCTTATTAAGCTTGTGAATTTCTAGCTAGTAGAATTTTTGTAACCCCCCAGCATATAAAGGGCTTTAATTTTTATACTGAAATGTTCTAGAACACACATTTGAATTGACCACGTATATGTTTGAATATTTTACAATAAACCATACCTTACTGATTAAAGTTCTGTTTATTTAGGATCCGTTTTATGGGCTTAACCTCTCTTTTTAACTTTAATTTTCATTAGGTTCTCCATATACCTTGTGCTATGAGGTACTTTCTTTATATAACATTTTTCACATGCTTCTTTCCCCCAAATAAATTTAACAAAATTTGCCACCTATAACTCAATTTCCATCTTTTCCCTTGCCTATTATAAGAGCTTACAAAAGAGATTAGTAAAATTTTGATCTTGCTGGGGTTCCTTTTCTCCATGGTGTTGATAATTTGTATCAAGGTGGCTGGGAACTAGGAGGAAAGGGTGTTGAAGAGGGAAAAATAAAGGATTTGGGTAACCCAGAAAACAGGTTAAAAATGAGCAATTAATAATAGATTTTGATAATGAATTATATACTATCTTTAAGGACGGAGAAAAGTGATAGCTTCAGCTAGAACGAACAGGAGACGTCAGACTGTTGAGGCTGAGGCTGACTCTGAAAGGTATGCCATGCACGTCTAGAATATGTAGAGGTTTTATCTTCATTTAAAAAAAAATTTGTCTAGAAGTAAAAAAAAAAAAAAAAAAATTGTAGTTTGCTTATACTGTGATTATGTAACAAGATAATCCGTGAAAATTTACAGCTTTTTAGATTATGTATCTAAGAGCATTTGACTTCCTCTGGCTTGTGTGCTTTTCCTGTTCGTTGACATGGCTTTTAGTACTAGGTAGTTATCTTTATGTTCTTTCAAATTGTATTTCCATGTATTCCTCTTAATTATAAGATCATGTATGTATGACTTCTCTGAACTTGAATTAGCAAACTATTGAGATTCAGATTTGGGTTCTCTACATTTATAATGATAGAATAATTCTGCCTATAATTTGGATGATATTAGTGATATACTGTTTATTTTTGGTTTCTGCCAATAAGCCATTGTTGGAAGCTGTTTACAGCTGTCTTGCATTCATTCATTCATAGGTAAAATGTATATATTTTCAGTTTATAACTTTAGATCAAGTTTTAATTAAATTTAAAGTATCTTTTGGGGAAACTTGCTGTTAACAGTGTTTTAGGAATGTATTGCCTAAATAAATAGAACTTATTTTTTCACTACTTGAGTTTCCCCAAAAACTCTTGGGCAGTTGTTATGGTTCCTGTTTAATTACAAGCTTCATTATAGAAGTTTGGGTTTTTGTTTTTTTGCTTTTTTCTGTATAATACCAGGTTCCATGTAGATACTAAAAAAAGTTAGTTAGGTTTTCCATGGTTCATTTTGCTGGATAGCCAATTGGTGTTTTTTGGTTTTGAGATTTCAGTTTTAAGCCTAATGGAATCAGGATATCAATCACACACTGATAGAATGATAGAAACAAAGTTTTATTTATAAATAAACTGGTTTTAAAGCTTGTATTTAAATTGGTGTATTTCAACATGTTTAGTGATCATGAAGTTCCAGAGCCAGAATCAGAAATGAAGATGAGACTACCAAGACGAGCCAAGACAGCAGCACTAGAAAAAAGTAAACTTAACCTTGCATAATTTCTCAGTGAAGATAAAAATTAGGGGAAGATATGATGGAGGTGGAGTCCTTTGAAAAATGTCCATTAAAATTATGTTCATTTCTTTGCTTTAATAAAGTTACCCTTGTATGAAAACTAGAAGAAGTCTGATTCTTGTAGAACTTTCTGCTGTGTGATTCCACATTACTTTAGCCTGTATTGAAGCAGTGAGACAGCGTCCATCAGTGTGCTCCACAGACCATCTCCATCAGTCATGGATTTAATCAGAATCTAAGGTGGGCCCAGGAATGCTACATGCATGAGTAATTTTTTTCCTAGAATGTTTGCATATGAGAGCCCAAGTTTGCTTATGTTACGATGGTTCCTGGGTTAGGGAAATGTTCACATATACATATTAATCATGGAGTTCTCTATGTT
Source organism: Physeter macrocephalus (assembly GCF_002837175.3). Lineage (NCBI taxonomy): Eukaryota > Metazoa > Chordata > Mammalia > Artiodactyla > Physeteridae > Physeter > Physeter macrocephalus. The sequence continues at coordinate 99,443,819 of NC_041220.1, read as the reverse complement.
TTTGGCATAACAAAATATTTATTGTGGGTAATAAAAAATACTAGTAGGAAAAGAATGTGACAGGAAGTCCACTATATACTAATGTATGAATGAGCACTATTTCTTCACTGTAAATTTATTTTCTGAATTGGCACTTGCCTGACTTAAACTTACACCGTGTCAAATCAGTCCTCTTTCCTTCTGTAACTCCCAACCAAACATCTTTTATTCCTCTGATAATCATCTCTATTATTCAGAATAGAAATACCCTAACAAACATTGGATCTAATACATTGGTTTTAATAATAATTGTGCTTTTTTAAGTTTATTTACCAGAGGCCATTTATTTAAAGTGATCTTCTAAGATGGAGCTAAAGTAAGAATGCTGTGCTTTTTTGAGCCAAATTGCTACATTACATATGTATATGTGCTTTATAAAACTTAGAAATATAAAAGGAGTCCAAAGGTTACAAAGAATGCTTATTAAGAAAAAGGAAAAGGCAGATATGGTGGTGATATAAAACAATGAAAAATAGATGATTGTTTCTCATTCTGTTGGCTCTGTGTCTTTTCCTGTGCTTCAAATTCCTTATGTAAGCCTTTTTGTTAAATCCCTGTCTTTTTAAAAATAATTTGGGGGTTGGGTAGGCTGGGAGAAATAAGGACTTAGAAGGTACACAAAATGTGCCATAAGTAAAAGTCTCTAGAAACACAATAAACTAAATCCCATTTAACCCATAGCCAGGCTATCCAAAGGGAAGGAGCCATGTTCTTACATACTTTACATGGACCACCATACCAAAGCTTTCCTTCTCAGCCATGGGAAAAATTAAGCATCAGACTTTGAGTATTCTTACCATTCAAGTTTTGGACACAATCACATAAGCCAATCACAAAAGCTATGCTTTTGTACTACTAAAGAGGTAAGGAATATTATCCTCATTTTAAGACATCCCTTTACACTTTAAAATAAATGGCTAAAATACAATAAAATCAATGGATGTAAATCCATTTACCATTTTTCATTCAAAATGGATAACTTACAAAAACCAAACAGTATTCTTATCTGCAAGAGTCACAGATTTGCTGAAGAGTCAACATGCAATTGTGCCATTGCTCTTAAAATCCAGACTGTATAGGTTTAAAAGTACAGAGAAATAACTGATCAGTTCAAATTCTCCTTATGAATGGAAACATGCCACTTGATGAGATAAACTATGATCAATTTTTCTATACATATATAACTTTGAAAGAGATATACTTCTAAGAGATACCTTTGCCTTTTACCAATTTGCTTCGAGGTAGTTGGTATCCACCTGTTATACAACTGTTCATGGGTCAGGTAATCACAAATCTTTACAATACTAGCCTTCTAAATCTCACAATGCATTATATATTAAGACATTGTGCACGGAAATAAAACTGGGGACAATTATATATTTAAACTTAGTAAAAAATTCACAAAATACCATTAAAAAGAGAAACTTCAAAAATCCATTTGTACTGCAAAATTCCACAATGGTCTGGTGTAAAACATGTAAAAAAACATACAAATATAATCAAAATGATTAATGCTAATGATTTAATATATAGACAAATCACAAGACTAGAAATATTTCAAAATCAATCGATAAATGCTTATCAGCAGGAAGAATGTTGACGTACAAAATAAGGATAGTGCAAGAAGAACTGCAATCTATTTCTCTTCACTTTTGAGATTTTGGTTATGAACTGTACAGCTCGCTAGAGATGCTGCTGTCAAATTCAGATTCCATTCAATGGGACGATTAAGGCACATCTTAATGGGGCTCAAAGGGCAACTTGCTGTATTCCCATCAGACAAATTCACTTTCTCATCAGTTTTCACTTGTAGCATGCTGGAAAAAAAAAGTGTAAAGCACTTTAGTTTTACTTTAATTTCAAAGAAACTATCAACCTTGTAAAAGAAAATTCAGTAGTTTTATTGTTCAGACCTCTAAACAATAGAGATGATTGATTGTTGGGGTTTTTTTAGCTCCTGTCTCCTTAATGAACTGAATTCAACACAGGTAATTGAGAGGTCACTCAGATGATACCACTGGACAAAAATAGCATATACAGATTTCATCAGTATACATCAGAAAGGATATTTAGCCTACTGAGCTTGGCCGGATTCAACCCTTCTTTTAACTTTTCCTTTAACCTACCAGGATCACAGCCACTTTGAGACAAGAAGGAATTAACCTTTGTTGAATGCCTACCATATTCTAGGCACAGTCACATGCATTATCTCAAATTTCATAACCACCAAGCAAGGTTGGTATACTGTAAGCTCATAAGAAACGGTAAAAGTGAGTCACAGAGAGTTCCAGTACAAATAAAGTCGAGTCACGGGCTGGAACTGGAATACAGTCCTTGCTCTTTCCCTTATGCCTGTCTACTAGCTCTCTGATGAGAATCTTCTCTAAAAAATCACAGAAACTTGAGAGTCCAAAGGATAGCTAGCCACTCCACACGTGTAATATTAAAGTCAATTCACATCTTCAGATGTGAATCCTTACGTTTAGAAATAATTTAATAGCTTGCTATACATTAGCTCATTTGACACAACTGATCAGTTCAGTTAGACTACATCATTCCTAAGCTTTCTTCAACCGCAGGTCAGTGATTCTTCCCACTCGTAAAGAGGAAGCTGAGTTGCGTAGTATTTTAGTGGCTTATTAGAGTTGGTAAATGGCAGCAGCATCCAGACTTCGGTAGCATTTTCCTGATCTCTCCTTACAACTTCAAACAACTGACTCACTTGCCATTCAATAAGCCAGAGATTTAACCTGTTAAACCATATTTTAACAGCCATCATATTTTCACTGAGTTGAGTTCTCCCCAAACAGTCCCAGTTCCACCGAATGACATGGTTTCAATTTTTATAAATAGATAATGAAACAAAATGACAGCTTAAAAGATGATTATTCATCAAAAATAGTAAATCATCATTACAAAAAAATCCAAAACCTAGAGATATGATCACTAACAGTAATGTTTTTCCTTCCTCCAAGGACTGCTAGTCTTCATATTTTTATCTGTATTTTCAAAACAAAGTCTGATGTATGACTCTTTGAGAAACTCTAAAGCAAGCTATAAAAATACAATGATGTTAATTAATTGAGGTAGCTTGGTAGGTAAGTATATCAGGCATCAAACTCCAAAATAAGAAAACAATGGCATGGAGCAACAAATCATAGTCCTAAAAATGATTTTTTTTTTCTGTTTTCTGTTTGCTATTGGATTGATAAAGGTGTATTCATCAGAGAATACTACTCAGTAACTACACTATTGTTCTTCTCAATACTTTAAAGACTTTTAAAGTTACTTTTCTAGAGAGTGTACTCCAAATTTGGGAACACAAACGCCAGGATGCACAAAACTATACACATGCATGGGAAGAAAATAAATAGTCAAGAAAGAGAACTAAATGTTAGTACCAATATACAGATTGACATGTTTAATTCATAAATATATACCTACAAAAAAAACCTAGCTGGTGTTTGAAGTTTGGGCACTACTGATTTTGAAGTGCTAGAACCAGAGGCATTAGGACAGCAGAGCTAGAAGTGACCTTTCTAGTCCCCACTTCCCCGCTTTTTTTTTTTTTTAAGAGGTGACAGGGAAACTAAGATATAGGAAAATAGAAAAATAAACTGCTCTTTTTCAGAGTGTTCTAACCAGATGTATGAGGACTAATATAAGAATCTCGATCTCTAATTATAAGCCAGTACTTACTTACCAGAGCACTTTTCAATTCCATCTTCTCTACCAGTCAAATTATTTAACATTTATTGAATACCCATCAGAAAGCACTTTTGGATACAAAGATGAAGATATAGTCCACGCTTTCAAAAAATTTGCAGTCTATAGGAATTTTTAACAAATAGTACCTTTATATTTGGAAATTAAAATTTTGACTAGTTACGTTTAATGTTAGAAATTTGTCATAGAATCATACACATTTGTAACAAGTGAAAGATTAATAAATGTTCAACTTTTCTTGATGTATTTTTTAAACAATGATTTTTTTATGTTTTAAAAATAGGTAATAAATTTGCAAAATTAAAAATAGATCAATAACTACAAAATGTTATACAATGGAGTCTCTCACTGCTCCTAGCCCCTCTTCCAGGAGCAACTACTGTTGCCAATTTCTTGTGTATTATTCCAGATAGTTTCTCCACATTGATATATATGTATATATGTCTTTCAGATATCTCCTTTCCCCCTATTCTGAATACTGTTCTGTATCTTGCTTATATATTTTGGAGATATTGTTCCATATTTGTACAATGAATATTTGATTCTTTTAATAGCTACATAGAACTCCATTCTATGGCTGTGTCATAATTGACTTAGCCAGTCTTCAACTGAGAAACTCTTGGGCTATTCCAATCTTTTGCTTACAAAAATCAATGTATTGAATATTCTTATATGTGTCTCTTTAAGTATATATGCAAGTACATCTTCAGGACTGATGTCTAGGATTGGCATGGCTGGGTCAACGGGTGCTTTAAAAAATTTGATTGATAGATACTACCAAAATTCCCTTCATAGACTGTACCTTTTTACACTCTGACCAATGATATATGAAAATGTCTTCCCTCACACTCTTATAACAATGTATAATAAAATTTAGGGAAGCTTAAAAAATTGTATGCCCTTGCTTAATTTGCATTTCTCTTCTCAGTAAAGTTAAACTTATTTTCATATCTTAGAAGCCATTTGTATTTCCTTTTCTGTGTTGCCAGTTGAGACGATGACTTTTCTCATCTTAACTGTATTGCCAGGCAGTTAAGAATTAATCCTGTGTTCTGTGTGATTTACAAACCCACCCCTCCCCACCCTGCCTAGTTTATTTGTTGTTTGTATCTGCTTACAGTGAGTTTGTCATGAATCCATTTTAAATTTTATATCATCAAATTTATCAGTCTTTTATTTCATGGCTTCTCTGTTTTACATCATGATTAAAAAGCTTAAGGAGCAGCATTTGAATCATCTGATAAAGTGGCTTTATATGTCCATATCCAGGATTCTAATGAAAGCCCAGCAATAGTGTATCCAGTGGTACTCTTGAGAGTAAAGAATTGGGGAAAAGAATGTAAGGACCCAGGTTCCAGTTCTGACAATATTAATAATCAGCCTTATGTATGACCTTGGACATGTAACCTTAGCCTCCTTCAGCCTCACTTTCCTCATCTGTAGAAAAAAAACCTTAAATGACATCTTCCCTGCTTACATGTTTCTGATGATCTAATGAGAGTTAACATGCTTTAATAACCATATGGAGCTATAAACAAATGCAAATGCACATACTTTGGTGAAAGGGGGAAGAAGCTGGAGAGAGGTACTTATCCGAAGTAAGGCCCCTTCTATCTCTATCGCTACCATCCAGGAACCCAGATGGTAAGTGAGGCTGAATAAGGGCAAAGGGTGCCTGCAATGATTATGGCACACAGCTCAGCCTACTTTCAATACTTCAGTAATTTCACTCACCCTAAGACAAAGCCCCTCTCCACCATCTGAATGAAAGTATATAGAATATGTGCATTTGGAAAGTATAAAAGATAAAAATCATTTGTGAGTTATGAAAATCCAAACAATTATCATCTGTGATTTAAAGTGATACTGATAATTCTAACAAAAATAATTTTTAATATATACAACTTATAATTTAAACTTCTTTTGCTTATTACTAGAGATATGTGATAGTTCATTTCTGTCATACAGACAATAAACTTTAAGTGAGCCACACTGCAGGAAACAAATTTTAGTGTGATCAAGACAGGTCCCAAAAATAGCATTTGTAGAGCAGTTGCTATATGCCAGGTACTATGCTAAAAGCCTTTTTTACATTACCTGATTAAGTTCTAACAATCATCCACTGAGGCTCAAAGAAGTAAAATAACTGACCCAAGGTCACACAACTAAGTGAGTCTTCAGGGCCTATGATCTATTTACACTATCCTGCACACTGACTCTTGGTTTGTGATTCTGTCATGATTCTCCCTTCGTGTTAATATCCATTTATCTATTTCTTTAGAATACTTAACATACACCACATGTCTGGTCTATGGCCATAACCTTATCCAGGAGACCTATATGTTTAGAGCATGAATTTTCTTTATGTTTAACTAAAGAGGGGGCTGCCAGTCATATCTTTTAATTTCTCAGTGTGAAAAAAGAAAAAACGTTAGGGCAGAGATTGACATGAGAGCTACCATAAAACTATTCTTCAGGTTAAGGGTTTCAGGGAACACAAGTTTACCTTTTCAAAGAGAGAAAGAACTCAGCTGTATGCATGGGTAAACAATTCTGATATAGGATTTGGAATTTGAATAGTTGCTATAATGTCCCTGAAACCATCAAATTTGAACTTACTTAACGCCAGTGGGTGACTGGTTTATTTTCCTTTGGAAATAATTAACTGAATTAATTACTGTTAATTCAGTAAAAAGTTTACTGAATAGTTGTAGCTCAGCACTGTCTTTGACCCTGAGCTCTCTACCAATCTGTCCAAATATCATGATATGGTTGTCAATTTGCAAAACTAGAGCAGAGAACCTTCCTGAAGTAGGCAAGTGTATTCCCATGTTTTGGATGTAATAAGTTATAAAAATGAAGTCATTGGTCTACTGGACCCTAAATATGAAGGTTCTTAGGTTCTAGGAGGCCAGTATAGAGGACCTTGCCACAGAGCAAAATGTTTCAGTTCTATATGGAGCTGGCATGTGTTCATCAGCCAGGTCCGCTGTTAAGTAAAGTTAAATCCTTAACCAGTACCTACCTAATACGTTAGGAATATAAAAGACTGTGATGGTATCTGTCTTCAAGGGTTTTGCAGCTTGGTAAGGAGACAGTGGGGAAAAAGTATTCATAAATTACCAGAATTAAAAGCAGTAAAAAATAAAAGGAGTAGCTAAGGACAACGGGATTACAGAGAAGGGAAAGATGAATCCCAGAAGTGGGGAGATGAGGGGGAAAAGCATTTGAAATAGGTCTTTAGGGATGAGGATTTTAGGAAAGTGGGACAGAGGGAGACTTTAGAGCCTGAGTTCTGATCCTGAATCAAATCACTCACCCGCTGAGTGTACACTCCTTAGCCTCTAAGCTTCAATTTAACTGGACAGTGAAGATAGAATACCACATCTTAAGGGTAATGTGATTATTAAATGAGTTGATGTAAATAAAGCACCTGGCATAGAGAAGGCGTGTAATATGCCCAGCTGGACACATAGTAAGGAGTCAATAAATGTGAGTTAGTACTAATAACAAAAATCAAAATAAAAAATTACATGTGTGGGAATAAAGTATGGCAGATATGTGTATGATTTGTTTCTACAATGTTCACCATACTAGTTTGTTCCTGTAATTTGTATTGTCAGATAATAATACGACAGTTTAATTTTGAATCTCTGGGCTTAAAGGGGATCAAATGTAAAAAAGCCATACAATGTAGCCAGGTAAACAGGGTCCACTAGTGAACCATGAGGTCTAACACGACCAAATAGATCCTTTCTCTTGTTGGCAAACTCTCTAAGACTTAGGTTGTACAGGTTTTTTGGTTTTTTTAAAAGACTTAATTTATCTTGAGAGTAAAATTTCCCTTTGGTAAGATGCTGCTGAATTTAAAGGCTTTGATAGATTGTTAAGGGGGAGATTTTAAGTCAGCCATTTTTTCTGACTTGCTTTTGATCATTCGATGTGGTTACTGGAGGAGCAGAAAAACCTGGTGGTTAAGAGCAAGACTGGGAAATCTGAGGGTCTCGGATCAGAGTCCTAGATTTGCAATTTACTGCAACCAATTTTAGGAAAATTACTTTTTCAATAAAAGATTAGCACATATACAGATTGCCAATAAACACATGAAAGGATGCTCAACATCACTAATCATTAGAGAAATGCAAATCAAAACTACAGTGAGGTATCACTTCACACTGGTCAGAATGGCCATCATCAAAAAATCTACAAACAATAAATGCTGGAGAGGGTGTGGAGAAGAGGGAACCCTCTTGCACTGTTGGTGGGAATGTAAATTGATACAGTCACTATGGAGAGCAGTATGGAGGTTCCTCAAAAAACTAAAACTAGAACTACCATATGACCCAGCAATCCCACTACTGGGCATATACCCTGAGAAACCCATAATTCCAAAAGAGTCATGTACCACAATGTTCATTGCAGCTCTATTTACAACAGCCAGGACATGGACGCAACCTAAGTGTCCACTGACAGATGAATGGATAAGGAAGATGTGGCACGTATATACAATGGAATATTGCTCGGCCATAAAAAGAAACGAAATTGAGTTATTTGTAGTGAGGTGGATGGACCTAGAGTCTGTCATATAGAGTGAAGTAAGTCAGAAAGAGAAAAAGAAATACTGTATGCTAACACATATATATGGAATCTAAAAAAAAAAGAAGAACCTAGGGGCAAGACAGGTTTAAAGATGCAGATGTAGAGAATGGCCTTGAGGACACGGGGAGGGGGAAGGGTAAGCTGGGACAAAGTCAGAGAGTGGGATTGACATATATACACTACCAAATGTAAAACAGATAGCTAGTGGGAAGCAGCCGCATAGCACAGGGAGATCAGCTCGGTGCTTTGTGACCACCTAGAGGGGTGGGATAGGGAGGGTGGGAGGGAGACGCAAGAGGGAGGGGATATGGGGATATATGGGAAGCAGCCGCATAGCACAGGGAGATCAGCTCGGTGCTTTGTGACCACCTAGAGGGGTGGGATAGGGAGGGTGGGAGGGAGACGCAGGAGGGAGGAGATATGGGTATATATGTATACGTATAGTTGATTCACTTTGCTATAAAGCAGAAACTAACACACCATTGTAAAGCAATTATACTCCAATAAAGATGTTAAAAAAAAAGATTAGCATATGATGCATAGTATGTGCTTAATTAGTAAGTGCTACCATGATTATTAGAGAGCAAACCATGGTAATCAAGAATTCAAAAGAAAACATTTAGAATTGACTAATTTCTACTGAGAAATGAGATAATCTACCTGAATTTTTAGTTGAATGGAATGAAGGAGATTGCAGTCAGATCAAAGGTACAAAACAAATTCTCTCCAGGAATCAATGAACAGTTTGCACTGCTATGTGACTTAGAAGTGATTCTTGGCCTTGTAGGGATCCCTGAATTTCTTAATGAACTTGTATATTAAATTAGTACGACACAACTGTGCCTAAAGCAGTACTGTATTCAAATATTCAGTAACTACATGTGATTCACATACCTTTATAAAAATAAAATAGAAAACTTCAGTACTAAATTAATATGAAAGTAAAAGCAATTAGCAAGTTGTTTATCTAAAATAATGCCAACTAACTGTAAAAGATTGCAGAACCTGGCATGACTTAAATGTTTTTGAACCCTGTTCCCATAGGCCTTCTCAGGAACTTATCAATGATCTTCATCAATGATTCCGACCCTTTTTTTTTTGTTTTAAATATACCATCTGTGGCAGATTAATTCCATTAATAGCCTCAGTTCTTCACCCATCACTATATGCACTCTCTCTGCCCTGTCGTTTTACCATGTCCTCTCATTCTGCCTCACCTATGTGATTTGCTCTAGCTAATGGGATATTAGCAAATATGATGCAAGCTGAAGTTGAGAAATTGGGCATTTATGCTCACTTTTACACCTCTGCTTTTGCCCTGAGAACATGCCTGGGCTGGTTTACTGGATGGCTATGAGAGACACAGGGGGAAGCTGCTATGGAGCAGGGCAAAGCTGTCCACTTGACAGCCAGCTAACCCCAAAACACTCGACGGAGCCCAGCCAATATCCAAAGAACCTCCAGGCTTATTTGCCAATCACTGATTCATGAGTGAAATAAATGCTTATTTACTTTAAGCTAATGAGTTTTGGGGTGGTGTGTAATGTAGCATTGCTGTGGCAATAGATAAATAATAGACCATCTCTTCTCAGTTGGATCCTCACCATGATGTTTAAACAAGTGCGAGGTCTCTCATTCCTTAAAAAACAAGGCTTCACTCAAGCTTTTACCTTCCTGAGGTTAACATTTCTAGAGTTAGATTACTTTAATGAGTTGTCCTATACTTGCTACCACCATTTTCGATACCTCTCATTCTTTAACCTACTCCAATCTAGCTTCCAGGCCTTTTACTCCATGAGGGCAGCACTAAAGTCACCGATGAAATGATAAGTCTAATGAACGATCTTTAGTTTTCAACTTTTTTGCCTTCCTAACAACATTCAACACTGTTGCCCATTTCTTCTGCTATGGACTGGATTGTGTCGGCCCCTCTCTCCTCCCTGCCCCTCCCGTCTCCCTGCCTCAGATTTATATATTAAGAGATATAGGGCTTTTAGGAAGTAATTAAGGTGAAATGAGGTCACAGGGCGGGGCCGTAATCCAATAGGATTGATGTCCCTATAAGACGAGAAGGAGATACCAGAGAACAGGAAAATGGCCTGCAAGCCAGGAAGAGAGCTCTCACCAGCAACAGAACCCTCCAGATCTTGGACTTTCCAGCCTCCAGAACTGTGAGGCAATAAATTTCTGTTGTTTAAGTCGTGCAGTCCATGTTATTTTGTTATGGCAGCCTGAGCAGAGTAAGATACCCTCTTTCTTGAGACTCACTTTTTTTGGCTTTTGAGACAAAAAACAATACTGGCTTTCCTCTGCCTCTTCCTGTCACTGCAAGGCATCCCACTCTACCTGCAGAATACATATTGGCATTTCTCAAGGTTGAGTCTCAGGCTTTCTTTTCTTCTTCTCCTATACTCTCCCTTGGCTCTCATCCATACTCAGTTTCAGTCATGAATGATATCCTAGACATCTCAATTTTCCTGAGTACTCAACCTAAAGCAGCTCTCCCTAAAAACTCCTTATGTCATTTAATTTCATTAACACAGAATTTACCAGTGCCTTCTGTTTTCTATTTTATTTTTTCCCCCCTCACCAAAAACACAAGCTTGATGACAGTAGAAATCCCTGCTGGTCTTGTTCAGTATATTATTTTCAGCACCTAGCATATAGAAACTGGATAAATATTTGTTAAAAAAATAAATCTGGGATATTTGTTTCTGGCCATGATGAAGTAACAAAATGAATTTGCCCTCTCACTTTAAACAACTTTAAAAAAACCCCACAAAATATATGAAATAATGTTTTTAAGATAATGGGTGACAGGAAGTACAGGATGACAGTGATTCCTGAAAAAAGGGAAGCAAAAGGTGGTAAGTCCTAAAATTTGCTCTGGCTTACTGCTTGGAGAGTTTCCAGGCTGCAGTATAAGGGGAACCCAAATAGAGCTTGGAAATCTTCCTGAGAAAGGAAGACAGAGTTTGGAGGTGAAGGAGTCCCAGGTGACTAGAATGTGTGGAGCAGAATAAGGAAAGAGAGCTGCAGAGAGAGCTAGTTCCAGAGCTCCTCGGAAGTCTGTACATAAATACTGATCAGTACGTGAATGTTTCCCAAGGCTGTGAAAAGAGACCACTGAAAAGGACCAGGTGGAAAATACCTAGAGGCCATACAGGACTGGATATAATTGGTGTTCCCACCAGAAAGAATGGAAAGACCTCCTAGCCCCTGGGGCATTAAGTAGAGTCCTCAGACAGGTGTTGGTATTACCTGACTAGTGGGGCAAAATTAGTCACTGAGAGGACATGAACATGGTTTTTGAGAACCTGAATGGTCTATCCTTCACTTATTCCTCAATCTTCACCACACCTGACATCATGCTCCTCCTTTCCCTCTTGACTCAAGACACACCAGTAATGTCTTATCCCTCTTACCCGCCAGGAACACCATGTCTCATACGTTTTTCCCATTCAGTTCTTCCTGGAGGCTCACTCCTCCCCTCCCCATTCTCTGCCGCTTGGCCTAGTTGGTTCCTACTCATTCTTGCTACTCGCTCTCACTCAGCTCAATAGTCATTTCCTCAGAGAAGCCTTCCTTCACCTCCCTGACTTGATAAGATCTCCCTATAAGGAATTCTCATAGCACCACCTACGAATTAAGAAGTTGTAAGATTTGTGTAACTGTTTTCTCAATGTCTGCCTCTCCAAACAAACTTGACCGTGAATGGAGTGACATCTGGTTTTGTCCCCCCATCATATTCCATATGTCTAGCATACTGCCTGGCACACAGGAGACAAACCTTTTTGAAAGAATTAATGGGGTCTATAGATACTGGCTTCTAAAATCTAGCCTTCTGTACATTTATATAACACAGAGACAAAGAAGCAAACAAATGAATTTTCCAGGTTGCCTAGAACTGGAACTGAGGGGGAGAAAAAAGAAGCCAAGGTCTGGCTTGAAATTAAACAAAAACAAGGAAGAAAAAACCTGGCAGGATGAAATCATTCAGACACCTACTCTGCCTTTTATTTTTCTGTAATTAAATAAAAGGTGAATTCAGTAGACTTTGTATTATGATAATCACAGGATACTGAGCTCCACTACAAAGAAAACTATTTACTGCCCAGGAAAAATGAGGAGAAAAACATGGTAGCCATGAGAGCTGAACTAAAAATTTTGAATTACTAAGTGAAGAAATAGAGAAGGAAAAAAGGGGTAGAAAAGGGGACAAGAGAACACTTGAGGAAGGAATTTAAGGTGCGAAGCACTGAAATCAATCTCTTTCTAACAGGTGGTAGCAGCTGGTTAAGGAAGAGAAGGGTGACCCTTGAACTTACCTCAGATAGACAAAGCAGGTCTGGAGGCTGCAGGGAGAGAATAAAGGTTTACAAAACAGAATAAAACTGGCATTGATGGCTCCCCCAGCACCACTCTGCTGGATAAAGACAGGTCTTGTTCCATAGAGAAAAACAAAATAACACAACTACACATCAGAAACGTATTGTGTGCGAGGTGGGAGTGGACAACAGGGAGTGAGTATGGATGGGGTTGGGAATGAACTGGATATAATAATCTTCATTTACTAAAAAAATACAATAATTTTTTTTTCTAGTCACACCTTATCAAAATTCTACTGATATTAATAGGGGTCAGAAAACTTTTTCTGCAAAGGGCCAGATAATTATTAGGCTTTGTGGGCTTTATAATCTCTGTTGCAACTACTCAATTCAGCTTCTGTGACATAAAAACAGCAATAGACAAACACATAAGTGAATGAGCATGGCAATGTTCCAATAAAACTACTTACAGACGCCCCAAGTTAGAAAGTTAATTTTGTTTGAAAATAGTGCTGTACTCCATATCCATTAAAAGGGAGAATCAAACAAATTATCTTTCTTCAACTTATACTAATTATGTTGCCAAAGTGAAAAAACTTGAAATATTTTTTGATAAGTTCCCTGAGTTCCTTTGTAACTCTAGTATCTAACAATGCATGGTAGATCAAAAGAAAAATATACAATATTTGTTGAATAAATTGAATAGTTTTCCATGAAAGATATGGGGCAACTAGTAAAGCAGAATGTCCGTAACGGTTGACAAAGCAATGGGATATAAGATATGCAAGAAAAATTCTAAGAAAAAAAATCAAGACAAGGAATTACCAAAGTAGCTGTTTCATATTTTAATATAGTATTATGGTAATAATGCTATACTAAAACTCTTTAAAACCTGACATTCTTCTCTTTACTCAGTTCCTATGAAAATTACAATGATGGGGAAAATAACCAATTGTAAACAGAATGGATTTTTATTAAAATTTTTTGATTTCATTAGAATACTTTAAATTATTGGGTCGCAGTTTTAATATTTTTACTGATGGCACTGGCAAGTAAAATGGTAATATGAAGTCCATGTAATAAAGAATAGGTCAATGTATTTATTATTTCTTACATCAAAATATCTGTCTTTGTTTCATTCAGTTCTGACCAAATTAAGAGTGTGGATAAATTAAGACTTGAGGAGACACTGATCTCATATGTTTTCCTAAACTCGTAAGATACTTTCTCATGGTCTGTAATACAGAGAGGAAAGCCACCTGAACTGACTGCTACCACAGCTCTTCCTTTCTTAACTCATTATGAAATAAAATCCAATATACAAAAATGAAACGTATTATACAAAATAGGCTGATCCACCATGCATTGTTAGACGTAAGAGTTACAAAGGAACTCAGGGAACTTATCAAAAAATATTTCAAGTTGTTTTTTCACTTTGGCAACATAATTAGTATAAGTCGAAGAAAGGTAATTTGTTTGATTCTCCCTATTAATGGATATGGAGTACAGCACTATTTTCAAACAAAATTAACTTTCTAACTTGGGGCATCTGTAAGCAGTTTTATTGGAACATTGCCATGCTCATTCACTTATGTGTTTGTCTATTGCTGTTTTTATGCCACAGAAGCTGAATTGAGTAGTTGCAATAGAGATTATAAAGCCCACAAAGCCTAAAATATTAATTATGTGTCTTCTTTTAATGGTGAATCTTAGTAAAGTGCTTACAATTTAATTTTGATTACTCTAACAATTTATGTACAACAAGAACAAATCTAGTACATAGATTAACTTACATTTTTACAGTCATTGCTTTCTTTCTGGGAGCATCACAGTAAGTACAGAGAAAGCCTAGCAAGAAACTATGTAGAGCAGTGTTTCCTAATTATGTTACCCAAACGGTGTTCTGTGGGATATGAAATTTGGAGAATGCAGTTTAACATGCTAATGGGGCACTGCGACTCAATAAACGCAGGAAAGAGAAGGGAGCGTTTCCCAACGTTATTAGACCACAGAACGCTCTGCACATAGAACATCTTGGTGGACTAGCATTTCCTGGAATACACCTTTGGAATGCTTGCATAGCTAACTAGATTAAGGTGACTAAATCATCTGGAAACGTTTTTCTATCAGAATGAAATTCAGAAAATCATCTACTCTATGCTTCACAGTTTTTCCATTAGAAGATAATTATGATGCTGAATAACAGCACATGAAGTAACTCTAACTCTAAATTTTATTTTTAAATGCTAAAGGATACTCTGTGCCGAGGGTTGCCTCAACCATACAAATTTAAAAGAATATCTCGAGTTAGGATTCAAAAAAAATATGGTAAAATGTTCATTAGCAGGACCAGAGAAGTATGCACGGTTAGTATCAGTTTTAGGTAGTTAAAGGAGTAATCCCCCATCAGTTATATACCTGAGTGAAAACCAGAATTCTGAATGAAAAGAATATATATATATATTCAGTCATTTTTGAGGACAGACCACAAACAGGAAAAGCTGACAAACTGAACTTTTTTCAATCCAATCCAAAGTGTTAACTTGAGTTCTGAATTTTTATGGGAAAATTTAACGTTTTAGGAAAATAGTAGCTTTAAGTACACACTAGGTTATTCTAGTATGAAATTTCCTCAGAGGTGTCCAAAGTCCATTTATTACATCTAGATATGTATCAATTAGGAAAAGGCACACCTTTGCTTTAGGAATTCAAGACACTGACATTGAAGAGGTCTATATTATTATTTTCAATAGTCACACACAATTTTAGGCCATTATCACCTCCGAAACCATCTCTTACAATTGGCCCTCCACACACCCCATTCTGCCCTCCCCTCAAATCTACACTGTGTGCAGCTATTAGAAAAAGACTCCTTAGAATTACACTTTGATCACATAGTTTATCACAACTCACAGAATGAATTCTTGGTTTGATCTCTTTTCTTCCTGTTACACCCACTTGGTGAACCTAATTACTCTTAAGTATAAGGGTCGACCTTCCTCCAAGCTTACATTCTGGCAACTGAGATAAAATCACAAAGCTGTTCAATCCTGTTATTTCTTGAGACAGCATTTCAAACATTATCCACAGAACTCAATACCCACCATGCTACTCTTAGATTACCTCTTGATTCATAGAAAATAGACTCTACTATCCTCAATATTCTGCCCATAAACTTATAAGCTGCTTTGCATCCTCATATATTATCCCCACTATTCTCATGTTTTAAGAGAGAAATGACTCTTCTGGCCAAAACCAATCTCTCTAATGATGCCCCAAGATATCCCATAATCAAGTCAGGGGCTTCACTCCATTTCTCCTACTTGCCATCTCATTTTTCTATCTTCAATCTTTTTTTCCACTGGCTTCTTCCCATTGGCATCTAAACATCCTTCAACGGGGCTTCCTCTTACTACTTCCCTATTTTCTCTCCAATCATAGCCATTTACATTTTTCTGTGATAATTTTCTTCATTTCCTCTTCCTGCATTTAGTCAATCATAACATTTCTGGCTCTATTAGTCCACCAAAACTGCTCTCTCCCAAATCTCTAAAATAACCTCTTGTGCTATGTTCAATGGAACATTTCAAGGCCTAACTGACCTCTTAATAACATTTTACACTGTTGTTTTTTCCCTTCTTAAAACATATTTCCTTTCACCACGCTCTGCTGGCTTTCCTCTTACCTCCTGACTACTCATCAGTCTCCTTTTACACATATCTTTTCCTTTCTCCATATCTTTGGCGCTCTGAGACCCTATGTTCTTCATATTTTACACTGAACAGTCTCTTCCACTCTCATGGCTTCAATTATTTGCTGGCCCCCAAATCTGTATCTCCAGCTCAGACCCCTCTCCTGAGCAAAAAACCCATATTAACTAATTGCTTCCTAAACATCTTTTCTTGGATACCCCACTAGATACCTCAAATTTCTTACGTCTAAAACTGAACACCTTGAGTGTTCTCTTATATCTCAGTGAATATTACGATCACCTACCCAGATACTGAAGCCGAAAACCTGGATGTTATCCTTTATTCCTCGCTTCTCTAAGACAGGTTGATTCTACTTCATGGATCTCTCTCAAATATATCGATTCTTCCCCATTACTGCCACTATCAGGGCTCAAGATATGTTTTTTTCTTCATTAACTGATGCTGACCTCACAATTTGGGCTATGCTTCCATCAGTAGCTTTATCTTTTGCCATTTTTCCATCTACCCCCTGCCCCATCCTTAATTCCTATTTTGTGTCTCAGCTATATGAACTAAATTAATCAGTGCTCCAGACAAGCCTGCTCTCTTCTGTCACCCAAATTTTCCCCATGCAATTTGCTTCTGCCTGAAATACTCTCTGGACTTCTAATACTTTGTCATCCTTCAAATTCCAGCTTAAAAGTAGGAATCCTTGTCTAATTCTCTGAACCTGGGTTCAATTTCCATGTTATGTGCTCCTACAGTCAATCTCTCCCATCACAGCACTCATCTTTCTACCGGAATTGCCTATTCACTATCCCCCATGAGATGATAAGCTCCTTGAGAGTACAAACCATGACTTTCACCATTCTATCCTCTTAAAACATATAATATCCCACTTAAAACATAAAATACACTCTATATATTGAATAAATAAGTGATATAGATCTTGTTTTCTCACTTAGATGGAAAAAGAACTTTTTGAACCTTTTCCGGTGCCTAAGAGCATATTGTAGGCATTCAAAAAGTATTTGTTGAAACAAGAATAGAATAGAATTGCATTTCTTCTTCTTCCTTTCCATGTCTACAGTTGATATATAGCAGTACAAATGTAGTCAAGTATAACTTTTAAAACTTCTGTGTATTAAACTATATCTGGACAGTTAATCTTGAAATGTTTAAAAACAAGACATTCGTGGTAAAAGCAAAACTCTTTATCAACAGAAATATTCCATTAATTCATTATATACCTAGAAAAGTCCTGTTGTTAAAAGTCTATCTCAAATTTCCAGTCACTAAGTACTGTATGAAGAAGAAAAACACATATAAAACTAATAATGAATTTTAGTGTCATTTCCAAAAAGGCAAAAAGAAGTATGGAATATCAAGAATAATGAGAAAAAAACAACACCTTAAGAAACATTTAGAAATCAGATAATATAACAAATATTGCTATAAATACAACTTTATAAAAATAATGTCCCTGTTGATTGAGTGGAAAAAAAAAGAATGTTAAAAAATAAAGAAGGAAAGTTATCAGTAAAAGATAAATAAAACTTTAAGCAGAACAGGAACTACTACTAGTAATTTTTAAAACGAGAAAAGGTGAAAAACAACTCTTAATATGATATTAAAATTTTTTTAAATGACACAAAAGGACTTGAAATTAATTTGAAAAGTAATAATTAGGCATCTTCCATCTTATTTTTCTAGGGTGATCTCCTATTTATAGTGAGGTGAAGAATCATATTAAAATAAATGTTCACTTATACCTTAGAAAGATACAATGGTTAAGAAGCTGGAAGGAACAAAATACAGTTCTGTTGAAAAATGACAATGTAAACTACCTTTAGTATGAAATGAAGATGGTGTAAAGAATTAAAAATGAAACACTACACTTTATTCTCCATTCATGGCAGTCTTTTAAAAATATGTGTGAATATTTTTAGGTGAATTATAAGTTCTTTTAAAAAAATAACTATCAGACTTCTTCCCTCTTTTTCCCTGACATACTATTTGTTATAATATTATTTTTAGTTATCCTTAGGGCAGGAAACAAAGGGCATTACTTTTAGATTTGACTCATCTTTCATAATGGAGACTCTAATTTGACCACCTTTAAAATATTAATCACTGAATGTTAGATAGTTAAAATTTTTAAATCACTGCATGTTAGATATACTGAAATAGGTATTATAAAGTTATTCAGTTAAGTAATTGAATTTTGGGGGTTATAATAATCTTTAACCTATTAAAACTTGAGTTTAATTACTGCTTTTAATATTTTAATTTAAGACCTGAGAGTGTTTTTTTAGCTTTTAAAAAAGTTTTTTAAAAAGGTAACAAAAATAAAGCTGCCAATACCTTCTGGACCCCACAAAAGACTCCCCTAAAATATACAATGTAACAATGCAACCATACGATAAAATATCCTTAAATTTCCAAATGTAACCCGGCACTCTTTCACGTCAGGGAAGTAATCAACAAGCACTACCACACTCTTACTTATCCTAAATTGTCTAGCACCTATCAATAAGCAGAGCTTGAACTCACTATGATGGCAACTACAGTGTTTACATCCAATTTTTGCTAGGTTCTAGGGGTAACAGTCTCCCTGAGGCACCAATGTCAGGTCAGTATAACTGAGTAAAGCCCATAATTACTTGCTAAAGTAATTTCAGTTTGCATTCTGAATTTAGCATTACCTTAAAATTACCTGTATACGACTTTCTCCCTTGCTAGGCTATGGATTATCTCCGTAAAGAAATCCTTTATATCCATGGAATCTAGTTCAATGTCAGATATGAAAAAACTATTCAACAAGTTGCTGATTTATTGGAAAAAAAATCTTGTTCCTTGACACTCTTTAAATAAATAAAATCTTAAAGTGGATCCCAAAGTAGTACCAAAGGGCCTAACAACTTAATGGTGAATGTGAGACTGACACCCTAGGATTATTACATATGTTATAGTCTTTATCAATTTAGCCATGAGATAGTTTTTACTTCCTTCCAGATGGTCTCAAATCAAGACAATAAATATATAATAGCCTGTAGTGAGGTAGTTAATTTTTAGATAGTTACTTGGGCATATTTATTTGTCAAACTGTTTTCTATATTTTATATTAGAACTATCAGATGCAAAAGCAGGTAATGTTTACATTAATATTTTTAGAAGCTTTCTATGTCTCAAATATACTTTAATTTGCTTGAAATCCTGGACACATTTAGATGTGGGGAAGTGCACTGGGACATTTAGCAGCACCTAATTTCATGAGTTTCATACTAGGTGCCAAGAAATTAGATAGTCCAAATTTTTTGGAAATAAAACTAAATCAGCTGTTCTTTTTCTACCCATTATCTCATACTTTACTCAAGGCACCTACAATGAAACTTTAAAATTAAGTAGAGAAAAACTTACCTAGTTGGGATTTTGAATAATAGTTTGCCATTTGTCCATTGTTGCAAGACTGCCGTTTATGTCTTTTTGTTGACATTTCTGTGGTCTTCCATGGTGGTCTTTTTCTTTTGTTCAATTTGCTAAGAACTTCAGAACTATCAGAAGGATTCTTGTCATAGTTAACACATTTATTTAATTTACTATTGTCAAGTTGGCTAGGAAATTTATTGCTTGAAGGACTATTTGCTTTAGCATTTTCTATTTCTTTAGATTGCTTTTTAAAAGAATTTTGCCTAGCAGAATGGGATCTTAAGGTAATGTGCTTTGATTCTTCTATGTGAGTTTGATGATTACTTTCACTGTTAACAGATTCAGGAGAGTAAATGATTGTATTTAACTTAAAAGTATTTCTGTGTTCAAGATAGTTGATCTTCCTCAAAAATATTCTACAATCTTTTAAGGTTTTTGACCTCCAATTATTTGGACATACATTTCCTAGTCTTGGGCCCTTTTCAAAATCTTTTTGGCTGCAGTTTGTTCCATTCTCCTTTGCTTCTGACTTAAATTTATTCTCTAAACTACCATGTGTTTTGAAGTCAGACATTGCCACCCTCTGTTGCAAAAAGTCATCCCTGACCTTAGGTTGCAAGATAAACTGACTATCTACTGTGTTTTTTCCTTGGCGTGGGATGTCAGCATTTGTTCCTCCCTCAGTCTTACTCAAAAATTGGTTCTGGCAAAAAAATCTTAAGTTCCTCCTTTTAGAGATCCAAGCACCTGTTCCATGGCTGTGCAGCTTTCCCTCTCTTCTCCACCTTTCATGTCGCAACCTCTTAAACTCAGTTCTTTTTAACCTAGCTAGTGTTAAATTACTTTTCACATTTAAGAGTGGAGAGCTAACCATTTTATGCAGTATATGCAACTTCCCTGCTGATTTTGAAGGAGAAGATAGTGCAAATTTTTTAAAGTGCTTTCTGAAGGGGCTGGTATTAAAATCAGAATATTTGGTCCCTAATTTAATTCCTCTGGTATTTATTACTTCCAAAGGGTTTCGTGCATTTGCTTTTCTAACTAGTGAAAGAGACTGTGTTTCTGTTGTTTGCATAAACCAGGTACAGAGTTCCTTCAAATCATACTTTTTCCGAAAAAGCATTTTTACAGGTGAAACTTCAAGTTCTAAAAAACAGGTGTCCAAAGGGCTTGCTATTTTGAAGTTATCATTTTCAATGTGTTCTCTTTTCTTAAGAACACAATTTTCAGCTTCATCTCCACTCACGGGCACCCAAGCATTTGTTATTTGCTCAAATCTATTGTTTAATTCCTCTAATAAGGAATCGTTTGAAGTAGAAGCAGCCCACCACCTGAGCAAAGGGTTTGATGAAATTATAGGGTCCAAGGATACTTCAGAAATGGGTATTAACTTATCTTCCAAATGCTTTTTTGCATTCCTTGAATTTCTAGCTCCTGGTGTACCTTTGGAAGCTATTTTAATCCTTGACTGCTTATGTTTGTCCTTCTGACTTTTACCTTTCTGCAAATGGAGTTTACATGATTTATGGAGCAGAGCATTTCTATAAATAAGTGAACCAGAAGATGCTAATGAATGTAAGAAATGCAGAGATGGTTTTCGATCCCTAATAGAATGTCTCAAAGGTATAGTAGCAACCATACTTTTTGATCCATTCTTAAATTCGTCAGCTTCAGTGTGCCTTGTATCCACGGTGCACTGGTGATCATATTTTACTTCAGGCAGATTTTTTTCTAATATATTCTCTTGTTCTAAAGGAGGTAAGCAGCTGCTAATACTTACTTCTCTCTCCTGAGGTGAAATTCTATTAATAGTCACAGATATGCCAGAGATTTTCACTTTTGCGGGTCTACCAGGCTTCCTAATTATTGCCAAAGACTTCTGATTTGGTCGAATAATGTTCTTGGAAGGTTGAGGTATCACAGACTTGTTCTTGATAGGTCTAACATATTCAAAGCCAGACCCCAAGGTCTCAGTTTCAGTAGTCAGACTTGAAATTGCACTTATTCTTTCACCCGAGTCTATTTCATATTCTCTAATATTTCTGAGACTATTATATTCTGTTGGAAAATCAGCAACGTTATTATTTAAAGACATACCATTGCTTATGTTTACACTTCCTTCAGAAACATGCCTTTTAGTTCTTCTTGACCTTCCATAAATAACAGTTACTATAATACTCTTTTTATATATACCTTCTTTTACTTCTGATATGAGAGATTCTGGGCTTTTCTTTTCAGCACTAAAGGACTCATTTTGGCAAATGGTGATGTCCGTTTGGTCAGTTTTAGGTTTTGGTGGTCTTCCAATTGGTCGCTTAATCTGTTTCACAACCTGGGGACCTATTTTTTTAGGTCTACCTGGTTTTCTTTTAAAAGATGAATCAATAGCACTGCTTGAATATTCCTTAGGTTCCTCTTGTGGCTTATCACTAGTCATATCATCTGTAAACACTGCAGAGGATTCTGCAGTTTCTTTTGCACAATTAAATTTGTTTAGTTCTTTTTGGAGACCGTCACTATCATTAAGATTAGAACTGTAATTTTCAAAGTTAGCATTTGGGATATTCTCATTTGTTTCTTTTTTTTTTTCATTTACTTGATGAGTTGGTCTTTTTTCCGAAGGAAGACAGCGATTTGATTTGGAATTACCAACTGAAGTTAAAGTATATTTGACTCCTTCACTGCTTTTAACCTCAGATAAAAACATGAGTTTGATAGGACTAGAATAGCTGGCAAAAGAAGAGCTTTCAATGGCTTCATATTTTGTTGGCACATTTTCAACACTGGAAATCAAGCTACCTGTATTTAAAACAGATGACTTTTTCTGGTTATCAAGTCTTTTGTTATTCAAATCTATTGTAGGTATATGATTACTTTTAATATTGGTGGATGCCACTATGGATTTTGATAAACTCTGCTCTTTGCATGTCATTCTACTTACAGTAAGAGTCATATTTCTACCAGCATGTTGATCTTTACCATCAATTTCTATCAATTTCTTGGATGTTTTATATCCTTCCGATAATGACTGATTATTCCAAGACTTTTTGGCCATATTTATTGTATCTTCCAAACGTTCCACAACAACTTGTAAATTAGAATTCATTGCAATTTTGTTTAAATCTATATTGTGTGAGCTTTCAATCTGAGTATTTTTTACTGGATCTTTTTTTTTTGTAGAGTCAGAAACTTTTTTGGCCTTAGGGGATTTTTTGAAAATATAATTATTTGTTACATATATAGAATACCACCCTGGAGGTACAATATTTCGTTTAGTTCTGCTCAGAAGTCCAGGGACATCACTTTTCAAAGGAGTTTGAATATTCTCTAATTTTGGATTCTCTTTATGATTTTGCAAAAAATTTTTTCCAGCCACAGATTTCTCCTGTGATCTTCGTATGCTCCTTTTCTCAGAAGTTGTTTTAAAGCTTTCTGAAAATGCATCAAAAGCCAAGTTAGTTTCTAAATTAAGAGGTAGTTGCAATGATTGTAATCCATAATCTGGTGAAAATGTTTCTGCATGATTATTATCTTGAAGGCTTTTAGAATTTTGTAAAGAAGGCCCTTGGCAATGATAGAATTCTTCTTTGTCCGCTGAAAATAGTTCATCATGGCACACGAATTTCCTTGGATTTTTTTCAGTGTATTTTTTTCTTATAAAGTTTTCATCAAGACTAGCAAGTTCTCTTTTTATCTGTAAAGACTGCCTTCTAAATATGGGTGAATCAGGAGAGTTGCGCATTGCAAGTAAGGTTTCTTGACGCTTTCGAAATCTTGTCTGAATAATTTTATTTTCTACCTTTTTATCATGTTGACTCAGTAATTCCATAAAACTGTAATCACTGGCCTTTGCATTATGCAAGAGAGAGGTTATTAAATCTCTCAATTTCAAATCATTATCTCTATTACAATCATTGCTAGATAATTTTATAAGGTTTGTCATATCTACCGTTTCTATTGATTTTAACTTTTCATTGATACGATCCATTAAATCTTGAAAAATTACAGTAGTTTCACCTTTTTCTTGATTTGTAGTACAATTATTGCTGTCTTCCAAGAGCAAACAATCAGAGTTACTGGATTTTTTAGTTTTATGTATTTTACCTTCATGATCATCTTTGTCACTGCTTATTTCTGCTGGTGTCAGAGATGGAGGCTGGTTAATGTTTGTTTCAAGTCTGTTATTTTCTAAGGCTGAAAGCTCCGAGATGACATCTTTCAATTTTTCAAATCCTTCAGTCTGTACAGGTGATAATGGTGGGGGTGAGGGACTTCGAGATCTACAAACGTCTTTAAGACTTACTGAAACATCACATATTTCCCTTGATGAACGAGGAGTCTGAAAGGCTGATTTTGTGGAATGAATGTTTGGTAACAGTCCAGAACAACACCTGTGAGAATTATAACTGTTTGCAATTCCTCTATTCACTACTGTCTTAATGTGTTCAATAGTTACAGTTTGGCAAGATAAACAATGTATATCTTTAATACAGACTGGCAGAGGCACAAAACCAGGGCTTTGTCTTTCATTGTGTAAATACCCTCTTTCTGCCAGCCTATATTCACAACTACAGAATAGCCCATCTAAATCATCTTCAATAAGGGGATTTTGAGATTCTGAAGACACAGAATATGATGTATTACAACAGCAAAGAGAAGCAGCATTCTGCTCTTGGACTAGAAATTTCAACATAGCCAAAACTTGTTGCTGGTGATGTATGCACAAAGATTCCAAAACTTTGCTTAATGCTGATTTTCCTTTTTCCATTTTAGTAGCTTCCTCTGATTTTGCATCAACAGTTGAACTAAAAATAAAAATCAAACAAAAAATGAATTACAGCAAAAATACTAATATCGTAAGGAATTTTAATTTTAACAGAGTTTGAACAAAAGGTATTTTGGTATTGCTGGACTCCTAACTCCTATGGAGAGCTGCAATAGTGACATCTTCATTATTGTTTAGCAAAAATAAAATGAAGCACTGGTGATAATTAATTTCCTATGACAAAATATGAGTTAAAGCAAAGCCCTATTTTTTGTGATATAAAAGCTGCTATTGATGATAGATATGATTATATTTAGAGATTGCTAATGTTTAGTGCTTTGGATATATTAAGAATATTTAATGGAAAGTGCTTCAGGAGTTAAAATTTTTGTAAAGTAGACATTTTATAAATTATTTTGATGGTTATCAGTCCATATTAGTACAAATAAGAAAAATAAGATGTAGGAGAAAACCTTTCTTATCTTTATTTAAAATAGATATTTTTCAAGGTAGTGAAAATAAAATTATGAATAAAAAAGAGTTTTGCATAGTCACAATTAAGGGATTTAGATTTCATATAAATAACAGAATGTCTTTTCTAAGATTAAACTGCAGGCCTTTTAACCTAATAAGAAAATAAAAATTGAAGCTATTTAAAAATGAAATCTATTTTTAATTGATTTTAGATACTAAATTAATTACATCAAAACTAAAGGCATTACTTACCTAATTATTTAATTTCAAATGCTGGAAAATGTCCCACTGCAAAAACTAACATACATCTAATGTTAACTAAAACCCAGGATTACTTAGCAACCAATGTAGAGGTCTACAAAAGGCTTTTTAATCCAATACCGGCAGCAAGAAGAATAAAATATATTAAAAGAATTCTGTTTCAGAAAAGTATCTATTTAAATTAAACATATCACCAAACTCTGTACATGAGAATAGCCTCCCACTTGTGATTTCTTATATTTGTTGTTGTTAGTTCCTGACTTGTAGAAATTTTATTTAGGGTTGGAGTTGAAATATGTTGATTATGAATTGCTATAGAAGATTGTATTTTGTTTAAATAAAGGGTTATTATGTTCATGAATATTAAAAATTAAAGAATTTTTCTTTTAAAATGAAAAGTGAGATTTAAAAAATTTTCCTCCCTAAAACTGGCTTACCCTGTTTCATAGATAAGTATGCAATACTTTATCTACATTTTATAAAAATTACGTTGAGTAACAAAAACAACAAAGCAAATTTTGCAAATTAGATCAAAATTTTTTTAGAAAAAAAGGTATCTTTACTAGATTCAACCAATGTTTCACGACTAAAACTAGCATGTGATTTGACATAAAGTAGCTATCAAAGAGATAAGAGACAGGAAATTACAGTAAAACTTTTTAAGTCCACTGCCACCTCTAGACAAATGAAGACAGGACATGACCTCAGTATCCTTTCTTTTCTGAAAATAATTTTTTGTAAATGTTTTCATGGTTGGGAGTGTAAAATAATTGAACTGACTCTGAAGATTCACTACTAGATAATTCAAGAAACCTATGTAGAGAACAGAGGCAGGAGTAAATGTTAACTATCAAATAAGAAGATATAAGTGATACTATACTCTTTCCCAGTAAATTAAAAATTCTAATTTTCACATAAGCAAAAGAAAACCCCAAAAGTTCTGATAGACACATTTCCAACAGGTTTCTTGAAAAGTTATGTTATGGCCTATTAAACATATCTGTGACTAAATAAAGAGATTTTACATGTTTCTCAGAAAAATACATTGCACTATATTTTAAAGATTAACATGCTTTTATAACAGTTCCTGAAATGCTCAAATGATTTTTTTCTGTTAGTAAAGTCTAGAGTAGAAATAATAAAAATTCATGACTAGTGTTAACTATTCTGAAAACCACTGATTTTTATAGCTCTCTTTTGACTTTCCAAGGAAGTCTATACTTATTATTTTTAATAATGGAACTTCAAAAATCTCAAAAATACCACAGTGGCCAGTAATTTCTATCTAATGCCATATGAAGAACAGCTTTAAAAAGTTACTAATTAGATATTCAGGTATTAAGATTTTATATATATATGTATCAGATATTAGATAACTAAGTTCTCAAATTATAAAACTCCACAATATGCTTATTTGCCTTCTATTTTTTTCTTTTCCATATTTCTTGTATGTTAGAATCTCAAAGAAAAACCTAATATATTAGTAAATAGTTGAATACACATAAGCCTCCAATCTAGAATTTATTCTCAATTGATTCTAAAATTGTATGTTTCACAGCTCCCTTGTTTTTCATGCTAAAATTTTTTTCTAACCTTTTCCTGTTTGATTTATATATAAAAAAATTCTGCTTTTTTTTTTGTAAGTTTCTATACGTTTTGCCATTACAAGTTTTGTTATTGAAATAGTTGTCTTTGGAGAAAGTTAATTTCTAATATTAATATTAATAAAACTGCTTCCTAGAGTGAGTCAAAGAAGCCAGTGTAGTCAGTTTTTTCTTTGCTTTTCTTTTTTCTTTTACTGAATGAGTAAATCAATCACACACCAACAGTGTTGTAAATTTAAGTGCAAAAGCATTGAAGTGCTTTACTACAAATTACAACCTAGAAACACGTTAACTGAACAATTAAAATTCATACAATCAGATTTAGATATATAACAACACAAAGTAGAAACAGAATTACAGTACATTTACAACACAAGACAGATACATGAATTCATTAGAAAATATTGTAATAAATAATTCATGAATTATAGTGCAATTGATTTATGCATAAATATAACTAATTGCCTAACAATCAGTTTATATTAACAAAATCTGTCAAAATCAAGGCAGCCACAGAGTTTTACTAAATTACTGCGACAATGGAAATACTGCAATTAAAAAACAAATACAAGTATTTGTACTGTAAACAACTAAAAAATCGGTCTCACTAAAGTTAGTATACAATTTAATATAAAATTGTCATTAGCTACCAGAAATGGTTTAAACAACTTTACTGAGCAGTAGTTTTCTAAAAACAGAGGCACTGTTTTTTCTTTTCCTTTTTTTTTTTTTAAATATAAAATACTTGAGGAACATTCAAATAAGTAGAAAGCACATAAGGGTTGCTTTCACCTTCATTAAAAGTCTGCTGAAACTGGATTTTTCAGAAAATTGTCAGTTAATAAGTAGTAACTGGTAACTAAATTTATAAAGTACTTTGAAAGTTTAACATAAAGAACATCTTAACAGAATCACTGGGGAGAAGGGGAACCCATAAATTTCCCTGCCTTTCCTAGTCTGTATAATCAAAAGTTAACTCAATAATTAGAAACATTTTGTTTCTTTTAAAAGTTATGGGTTGATCATTACCTATAAACTATCAAAAAATATTTAATTTACTATTTCTGACCAAAAATAAATAATACAAGTACTAAAATGCTGCAAATTAACTATAATATTACCTATAAAACTACTGATCACTGTGAAGTCAATAGCAAAATGATCCCTGATTTTATGAATCCTGTAAAGTTTTTGGTCAGGTCATCTTTTAAATGATATAAAAGTGTTCTGTAAGTATCCCTTTACTATAAACTTCTCAATCAATTTATTAATGTAAATATAGTGTGAGGAATAAAAAAGCTCAATACAATATAAATATTATGTAATGCATTCAAGCCCCCAAATTCTTGCAAGTAAAATTCTGTATAAAGAGGTCAATAAAATTGTGTTGAAACATTTACCTTAACTTTGTTTTTCAATGGGGTGGGGGGGAAGGGGAAATATATTAAATAATCCAAGTTCTGGCCCTCACAAAATATGGCTTAATTCTTTAAAAAGAAAGATGACCCTGACATCTGCTGTTTTTGCAATCTATTATGTATACTTTCTTAGTGGGGAAAAAAAAAAAGCAAGAGGATTCATACCCTAGTATGCAGGTAACATTAATAGCTGAAGAGGGTTCAGTATGGATCTAAGAGACCAAATAACTCCTCGGTTGTGGAGTTTCCCACTCTTCAGTTTCCTTAAAGATATGTAAGCAGTTTTTAAATGTAATAGCTGAAAATTTCTTTAGTATTACATGTATATGTGATTATTAGATACACACAAACACAAGTGTAAAAACACATGTATTTGACAAGGTGCACTTATTTTTTAAATTCAGCTTTAAGTATTCCTTTTGGACTTAGGAAAACTGGCTTAGAAAAAAATGATCAGAACCTGAATTTTAATAGAGAAAAGGGGCACTCGAAGAATTTTGAATTTATGAAGCAAATCCCCATTCTTTCTATGGAGGCACATGCTTTATAACATTTTACCACTAAAACTGCATACTTCATAAATCCAACATGGATACTCTGAACCACATTTTGAGACTGCTATATAAAATTACTGGTCTCTCTTATGAGTCTAGTAAAAGTTAAAATGCACTGCCCAGCTTCTAACTACCCAATTAGTAGAGAGTTTACATTACTGAAAGTTCAAAACAGCTTCAGTGTTAAATATCTGTAAATCTATTCAAGACCCTGAACAACTGCAAATTTGGTTATTAGCAAAATGATAATGTATCGCCCACCAAAATGAAATCTGTAATTCATTTTGATAAACTGAAAATGTTTTGAAATGTCACAGCAGCAAATATATTAAAGTTACACTGAGGTTTTTCAATAGTAGGAGTGTGTCACAATCCTTAAAATTTAAAGTAGTCATAACATCAACTAACCAGCACATTTTAAACCAAAATTATCATTCTCAAGCTTTTTCTGTGCACATTATAAACATGCTCTAAGTTGCATTCCAACTTTCTTTTCTAACCTTACACATTAGCTTATTTTTCAAATGAAAAACAAAATTAAATTATTTTAATAATTAAATTTAAATTACTTTTTGTTCTTAGTATTCCATCTTACATTAAAGGACTCTATAGCTGCTGGGGTTAACTATGTGTCAGTTTTTTTTAAAGTATATACCTTATAAACCCCAACTTCCTGCTAAATCAACTATTAAATGATAAATATTAAATTTCATTATACATATCATTTAAGGTTTTCTTTTCTATTCCTGGTGGATGCACTTGAGTGCATTTCATATTTCATAGAATGCACTGTAGTGTACTAATACTGTATATATAAATTTTTATTAGTGTGGAGATAGCTGTCTGTTTAAACTTTGATTGGTTGTTTGATATACTTACAACAAATGTAAGTATGCTATGCAAAAATGTTTACAAACTATTAATATATTTCCATTATAAGATGGTTCAACTGAATGGCTGGAGTGGTCTTTCACCAATAAAAATGTTTCACTTGACAATTACTTGTTTTCCCACAACGCTTTATGCTATTGACTACTAAAGAAAACCTGAATCTTTTTCACCTATTTATACAAGGATTAAATACAAACTATCAGAATTAAGTAAGCAACTATATAGTTCTGTCCACAGTGAAAACCCTGAATAAAACTTTTTTTTCAAAAGGCATGTAAGTGGTTTTTGAACTGTAAAATTTCATGTCTCCTGTCAGAGTGAGCATCTGTAATTCCCACATGTGTGTATACAGACACACAAATACACACCTGTGCACATACACACACACGCAAACACGCATACACACACACACACGCACATACACACATTTTCCTAACAAGTAATCTACACAGGCTTGCCGCTGTTTTTGCAGCTGCCAGTCCCTGAATCTGTCATATTATATAACCCAGTGTCTGGTAATCGGAGTTTCTTCTTCGGAGGAGTCTTCAGTGTTCCAGATCTTTCTTTTACCTTGTATTCTAAAGTGCTGTGAGGTACCCCATAAATTCCTTGTGCTTTGGAAACACTCATTTTTCCGCTCATTACCATTGCAATAGCCTCTTCCATTATTTCATGATCATATTGCCGATAACGGCCACGTTTTTTCCTGGGCTGCTTATTATCTTTTCGATCCAACCCATCTTCAGTATTTTCAGAGGTTCCATCAACTGTTCCATTTTTAGAATTAAGACACAAAGGAGAGAGGTCCCCATGTAGAAAATAAGAGTCAACACTTGAGTGAGTTACGGGCCCAGAACATTCTATTTTGTTCTGTTTAGGGAGTATATTTTTCAGTTTTTGGAGAGCTGATCCTTCCAGGACTGGAGAGGTTTTGGAAACTTGATACATAACATCCAGCAGACCAGGACCATCAGGTTGTGGTTTTGAAACAGAACTTACTCGTAGCTGAGGAATTTTTAACTGTACAGTAGGATGTGTTTCATATTGTAGGCTTTCATTTTTTTCTTTAAATTGAGTAACCATTTTCTGTAGAGTTAACTGATGGAGGTAACTGGAAGCTGTTGGGAATTTTAATTCTGAGGTTTCAAGTAGATTGAGTTTACTTTTTTCTGTGCGCTCTGCTTGAGCTCTCGCCCACAAGGCTACTTTTTGCAGCACTGCACAAGTTTCTTTACTGTCTTTATATGAGTAACTATCATTGAAATCTCGAGTTTTGTTTTTAAAAGATGCAGGCTTCCCTGCTGGTAAGGCTTCTAAGTGGAGAAGTAAAGTTTTTTGAGGTATGCCATAAAGTATGCCTGCTTTATTTATGTCCAGTGCTCCAGACTGAATGTCTTTCAAAGCTTTTGAGAGCAAACCATCTGCAAACTCAGCACTTCTTTCCACATAGTCCTCTCTGTTTCTGTGTAGTCTCCTGGATGGATGGAATGAAACGATGGTAAACTGATGCATGAGAGACTCTCACACAGCTATGGAAGGGGAGGGTCCACTCCTTTATTATACTCCTTGCTTAGGTAACATCACTGCTTATGACTCTTTTAAGTCTGTGAGATGTAGTAGTTGCTCCTTATCAAAGCAAACGCTATAGTCCTGGTAGGACAATGTGTCAATCATACGGTGGCCTCAACGGGCAGACCTTCCAAGAACATAAAATCCTAACTCAGTATTTGTAAAAATATTCTCATGATGTTGCTATTCCTCTGACAGATGCTTGCAGAGCAACACTTATAATTTTTTTACAATTAGAGTTCCATTATATAAAATACCCAAATCCTAAAGGAGTTTTTGTTAGTAGAAAAGTGACGTTACCGCTAAACAAGTAATAAAAGAGTCAACCCCTTTAAAGGAAATTTGTAGCAGCAAGAATATTTCCAAACACAAATACCCCATATTTCCACAAGACTAATTTTTCTCTA
Organism: Physeter macrocephalus; assembly: GCF_002837175.3. Taxonomy (NCBI): domain Eukaryota; kingdom Metazoa; phylum Chordata; class Mammalia; order Artiodactyla; family Physeteridae; genus Physeter; species Physeter macrocephalus. The sequence goes on along the minus strand of NC_041220.1, from coordinate 99,412,063 downwards.
GATAAAAACTTAAAATCTGAAACAAGTAGATAAGTTATATTTGGGTAAAATACTTTTAGATTTTATACATGTTATTTCTATTTCGAATGTATCACTGTAACTTTTAAAGTTTCTTAAACAGAAAGCTCATTATACCTCATGACTCAAAAAGCTATTACAGCCTTAGCTGAAACAGATTACACTCTACATCTGATATTTAAATGTTACTAAAAAGCTTCCTATGCAGTTTGTTAATGGGAAGATGCAAAAGTTACCAAAAAAAAAAAAAAAAATCCCCAAATCCAACAGAACAGCATTTCACTATTAACTATTTAATTAATTTAACAACAGCTTTTAAGGCATGAAAGGATTTTTTGTGGTGATTACTAGATAAAGTAGTCTGCCACCACACCTAGAACACAATGAAAAAAATCTAAACACTGTTAAGTTAGTTATAAGAATTAGTAAGTATAGTACTTTTAAAACTGGTTGATTGTTTAAAAAAATTAAATAGTGAAATTACATATTTTCCTTAACATTGCCTCCTAAATATTGAATTTAAAATTCTCTTTACTCGTCCTGCTTCTTAGTTTGTATTCTAGGATTAATTTGGTAGTTCATTTTAGTAACATGAACTAAAGTTTGGTGATTGTTCTGATAACTTTTCTTTAACAGAAAGAATAAAAAAGAAAGAGAAAGGACAAATGAAAGGTATGAGAGACACACACTTATGAGTGACAAAAATTCTGGAAGAAAACTATATATGTCAATCTATTCAGAGTAGTATTAAGAGTTCTCTCCATAATTTTATATTAATATTAAATTATATTTCCTAGATATTGCTTACCCAGCCATTGAATTTTCAGAAGAAGGATCACATATGGATGACTCTTCAGATTTTATGCTGGTTTTCTTTGTAGAGAGATCTAACACTCCATCCCCTATAATTTTTGCAAGAGAAAAAACTTTATATTTGTGACAGGTAATCCTTAACATTTTAACATTTCATATTTTGATGATCTACTAATTCATGACCTAAAAATTAACACTTGTATTTGACACATGGCCATCACCAACTCATCTTGTGGTTTTAGCAACAATACATGACTGGGAAGGCACTACATAGGAAAAAAGAACAGAGAAGGAGCTGGCACTGCCAAGTGATATGAAGAAACAAAGAGACTAGATATAAAATGTTTAAAATCCACCCTTGGTCACCTTTCCCACTGTTCTGCAGTGAACAGCCATTGACTGCTCATTCTATAGAAACATGACTGCTTCCTATTCAAGGCTGCCCAGATGATGCTTTGGGAAAGTAGGAATAATGTATGTTGAACAAAACAGAAAGCATAGAAAATATGATGATGAATAAGAAAGCGATAATTAGCACTTACTAGGACTAGTAGTATGTGGAACACATACTGTAGGTAATCTGTGACTCTATGTACAACCAATCTATTTTTTAGAACTCAGCATAAAATTTTCCTGTTTTAAATAACTGAAATGTACAACGGTTGAACCACTGCCTACGTAATGTATTGTGGTTATATCTGTGATTGGATGAAGACACAATATAACATTTTAGGAAAAATAAACTGTTAGAAAACAACTGCCTATGTATTTGTTACTAAAATGTAGTTATTTTTATTACTATTATAATGTTGAATTTACATAGATGAAGCTTCAATGATTCAGATATGTTGTTAATCTGATAAACTTCAAAATCAAAAAGAATAAAAATAAACTATGAATTTAAAACACAGCAATACATACTGGGAATATGTCTCTACAGATAGCTAAAAAATTGAAAATTAAAGCTACAGGAAATAATTTTAAGAAAACCCATGTTTAAAAAATATACTAAAAAATTCAACTAGGTTTAAAATTAATTTAATTATGTGCAAAGCACTGTTTTAGGAACTTGGAGACCAGCAGTAAAAAAAAGGTATACAAAGTACCTATCCTCACGGTGCTTGTGATCTAGTTAGATAATTCATACAACACCACCACTGACAACAACCATATTTCAGATTGATGATCAGTGCTACTTAGGAAAAATAAAGCAGAGTGAGCTGATAGAGTAATGAGGGTAGGACTAAGGCAGCTGCTATTTTATCAGGTATTATCAGTAAAGGCCTCTTTGACTTGAACGGAGTCCTGAACAAAGTGATGGTACCAACCAAGCAGATTATCTTGGGGAAAGCTTGTAGAAGCATCAGTTTGTACAAAGGCTATGATATGGAATCATATCTGGAATGTTTAAGGAACAGCAAAGAGGCCAGGGTGACTAGAGTGGAGTAAACAGACTGTGAGAGATGAAATCAGAAATCAGGCAGATCACATAGGGCCTTGTAGGCCATGGTAAGAAATTTTATTTTGAAAGACAAGAAACCACTGGAGGATTCTAAGCATAAATCTGGCACAATTTTATAGTTTTTAAAGGATCAATCTGCTGTGGGGAGAATGGACTGCAAGGGGCTAAGGGGGGAACAGGGACACCAGCTGGGAAAGTGCTATGCTATTTCTCACCTCTAGCTTTCACATTTTCAATTAGTTTCCTCTGCCTAGAAGTCTCTTAATCCTCTCCTTCTTCTATCCCCACACTCATCCTAATATTCACCAAATCTTACTCATCATTCAGTCATTCATGACACAACTTGAACGTGGTTGTCATTATCCTAGGTTCCTATACTTGCAACACTTACCTAGAGTATGTAGCATTTAGCAGGCTATATTCTAGTTGCTTATTGACTTATTAGTGTTAGCCACCAGACTATAAGCTATGTGAAGGCAGAGATCATGTCTATTTTATTTACTGATGTATCCCCACTGCCTACAATAGTGGCTGGCACACAATAAGTGTTCAATAAATATTTGCTGAAAAGAACTGAGAGGAACTAGAAGGAATTCAGTTATTGCTAGAGGTTAGAATGCCTAGATGGAAAGGGTAAAAAGGGAGACTGGACAGACAAATAAAGTACATGGTAAATACTACCTTAAAAATTATTAAATGAAGTATCTTGCCGCAGTTTATCCATCCAGCCCAATCTTAGGCTTAGTCAACAACTCATCTCAACCATCACACTTTCTGTGCATCTAAACCACTTGCAGTTCCTCAAACATGCTATGTGGTGTCAGGTCTCTCAAACTGCAGTGCATGGTTCCCGCTGCCTAGAATGCTCTTTCCACTTTTCAACTTGCCAAACGCCTCATCTTTAAAGATCCAGATCCCCCCGAGTAGAATCTTAGTGTTCACCTTGTCAACAGCATCCTATAACACTTACGACACTCTCATGCAATTTTTGATTTACGTATCTTTTTCTTCCATGAGACTGAATTCCTCAAGATCAGGAATCCTGACTTACTCATTTGTATTTCATAAACAAAAGTAGAGTGCTATAACTTACTAAAATAGAGAAATGAATGTCTTCTCCTTTACTATCTCATTTCTCTTCTTCAGCACTTAAAATTTTACTACTTTAAGGTCTTATAAGACCATCTTCAAAAAAGTCATTACTACCTAGTCCATATTCAGATTTATCACTGAATTCACTCGTTTTGATTCTGCTTGTTTTATGTAGTTTATAGCATATAAAATACACTCTTCATAAGTATGTTATTCCTTGTCAATGTTACAGAATAAATTAATGATTTCTCCAGTTCTAAATTTTAGACTTTTGATGTGGTCGATTTCAGTTTAACTACTCCACAAACCATAAATAAGGAGGTGCAGAGAACTCCTTCTCTCTCTCCTTTACATTAACTATGAAAACTAGGCTGTAGCTCCCTAGCTAGGACAGTAAAGGTATTCTTGTCCTTTTTGGACCACTCCTTGATTGCTGGTTTGATAGCTAATTTCAGTCTTGAGGATGAGCTAGACTTAAGCCCTGTTCCATCTTTAAGAGAACTACCCAAATCAGGCCTATATTCCTGATTCTTCTTCTTTAGGAACTCTAAACAGTGGCCCAGGTGAGAAATGCTTTTATCTTTTTTTCCATAACCCATTCTCCATACCTAGGCTGCCCATGTTATCTATAAAAAAAAAATCTCACTTTTTGTTAGTGGTTTTGTCACCTATATTAAAGTATTTTGCTGGTATCATGATTCCTTTTTCCATCATAAAGGCTGTGGCTCAAGAGCTAGAAAAATCATAAAGAGTAACCCCTAGGATTATCTGAAATAGAAAAAACAAAAACAGTAAGAGAAGGGGAGAAATAGCTTGGGAACTAGGATTAAGAAAAAGAAAAAATCAGAAATGGCAAAAAAGGGCATTTTCTTGCCCCTGCTCCTGATTTGCATCTATCAGCATCACTTCTTCACAATGGAGATATCACATCATAACTAGATTGTTTTGTGTGTATACATTTTCAAAGTACTAATAATTAACTTGATGGATAAAAAGTAAGCACTTATCAGGCTAAATGCTTCAGGGCAACAGAAAATAACTAGAAGACAGAAAGAGAGACTGAAATTTATTTACCATTCACCTACTGGTAGGTACTTAGGCTGTTTTAGTTTTTCACTATTACAAACAATTCTGAAGCGAAAATCCTTCCAAATGTTTTCTTATGTTCACGTGTAAGAATTTTTCTAAGATGCACACCTAGGAGTGAGTATAAGTGATGGACAGAAGGGTATACATTTTGAACTTCTGTAGATATTACTAAAATTTTTTTCCATAACCTTGACAACACTTGGTGTTGTTGAGATTTTTAATTTTTGCTAATCCGATGAGTAAGAAGAGCAAGTTGCAGGAGTAAATGAACATGAATGCATTTGGTATGCACTTATGTGAATCTCTAAAGCACATAAAACTATTTTGCTTAGAGATGCATAAATAGGTATTGTCAGAGGTTGCTTTCAAGGATAAACAAAAGGATGTGATAGTTCCTCAAGAGAAAACATATTAGAAGCAAATATGATCAAATAACACATTTATTAGTTCTGGGTGACAGGAACATGATTACTACATTGCATTTTGCTGTATATAAGAATATTTTCCAAATAATAAAAACAGATTGTTTCCATTTATGGTTGTAGACCAAGCATTAACAACATGATTTAATTATTTCTCAGCAAACACTAGTGCAAAAGATACAGAATTAAAGAGAGGCTGATGTAATCTACCAACAAGGTCAGGTAATTGTCTACATGACACTACCAGATAACTTTAAAAATGGACTGGTGTTTGGAAAATTGAAATCATGACCAAATTAAGCAATTTCTTGAGTATCAACATTTTATTGGGTTAATTTTTTTGAGAATTTGCATTCCAAAACCAAGATTTGGATTTCTGTTTACGAATTATTCTCAGCTCTGTGTTCTCCTGCAAATTCCTGATGAAGAATCTATTAAAAGCAGACAAATACAACCCTCATAATACAGAATTGTCTTTCACTCCTCCAAGGACACCATTCTTTCTCATCTCTTACCTGCCTCTGTCCATTCTTCAAAGTATGCTCTGTGCTCTCTTGGCCTGGCTAACTTTAACACTTCCTTCCGAATCATCCCCTCAAAGGTTTTCCTAATTTTTCCCCAGTCTTCTTTCATATTCCCATAGCACCCTTCGTATTCTTCTATACTGTATTTATGATGTGTTATTATAATTTGCCTAGTTTAGCACCTGAAGCCCAATAGTACTGTGGGGATTTAGTAACTATGTTTAGAATCTATTTATGATTTATATCTAATTAAGTATACTTACTTAGCTGATTTTCTCACAAGACTCACTTCTAAGCAAGGGCCTGAAAGCAATAGTACCTCAATAAAGACCAATTCACTGACTCATCAATGACTTGCTCAATTCTGTCACACCAATCCTAAGCATATAGCACTGCATACAGCAGACCCTGACTGACAAAATAATCATGAAATCAATGAACTTTGTTCAGCTAGTCAGAAAATGACAGCACAGTCAAAAAGTTGATATCTATATGGGAGAGAAGTTAGCTTCACACAAAGAGAAACTCCAGTTCAGTTAAAGAGGCTGAGAATGATTTTTAATCGTCAATTTCTTTATTCGTTAGGCTCTAATAATAACAGATTTTTCTTTAGAAATGTCAAGTTGGTGATCACTAACCACTAAATTAAATATGAATATTAAATATATTAAAAACATATTTATTAACTCCTCACAATACTACTGGTCTCCAGTTGCTATACAAGACAAATTCACCAAGCTCAGTCCATACCTGAGTATGAACATGAGTTAAAAGACCTTCAAAAACACATTACCTATCATCAATATTAAAGATGTAAATATCAGTAAGATTCAGTACATGAAGGCAAGTGAATTTTAATGACAAAATATCACATACATTTTATGTTGTTTGGACAAGGGGAAACTATTCCAAATTAAATTTCATAATAACACTAATCACTAGCAATAAAACTTTCATCCAAATCAATGCAATGTAACATTTCATGATGTTTGATGCAAACCTATGTTAATAGTTTTAATAAATACCTTAATACTATTTCTACTTTATGTCTTTAATCACCTCTTATCTCTCTCCTTAAATGGGTCTTCCTGTCTTTCTTTTAGCCCCTCAATGTATTGTTCTAGTCAGTCTTCAGCTCTTTTTCCCTACTGTACTCTCTAGGAGATTCCCCTGATTTCAAATATTAATCATTTATATTTAACTGATTTCTAGAAAACAGAGCTTATATAAAATCTAAATATATAAAACCATAACATTTTTATAGTGTGCAGAACACCACTCTAAGAGCATTATATGTCTTAACCCCACTAGGGCTCACAAAGCCCAATATATAAATAGGTTTTACTTTATTTTATTATTATTATTTTTTTTGCGGTATGCGGGCCTCTCACTGCTGTGGCCCCTCCTGTCGCGGAGCACAGGCTCCGGACGCGCAGGCCCAGCGGCCACAGCCCACGGGCCCAGCCGCTCCGTGGCACGCGGGACCGGGGCACGAACCCACGTCCCCTGCATCGGCAGGCGGACTCCCAACCACTGCGCCACCAGGGAAGCCCAATAGGTTTTATTTGCAATTTTTAATGATAAAACTGAAAGCAAAAGAGGTTTTAATTATCTTGCCCAAGATAACTGTAAGTAGTGAAATGCCATTCAAACTCAGGCAGTTATTCCAGACTCTGTATTCAATTACAATTCTAATCTGTGTAATGTTTTCAAAAGTCAAGTTACAATGTTGGTAATGGCTCAATAAATTTGTCACCATCACACATTACCAGTTTAGGAACAAATGCTTTTCTAAATAATCTAGTAATATGCTATCAAAAATCTTAAAAATGTTCACACTCCTCTAGGCATCTATCTTAAGAAAATAGTATTTAACATTTAAGTGGTTTTATATACAAAGATATACCAAAGATTTCAGTATTACTGATAAGCACAAATATATATAAAATACACACAATATAATCTCGCTAATTTTCTGCTTTCCCCAAGTTTGCCATAATGAGCATATATTCATGAAGAAACCCCACAAACTTATTAACAAAATAATACCAAAGTGTAAAAGCAATCACTTGGGTTTATCCAAATTTTATTTTAAAATTGTTTTTGTTACTTGTTTAACCATTGAGTTAAAGTTTCAGGGTCATGGAGGAAATAATATAATATCACAGTAGCACATCAATTAAGCTTTAACATTGGTTTTTCCTTCCTTCATTTGCCTTCCTCCGCACATCAAACACTTTTTTAAAAGGGAAGAGTTATTGCTTTCTCGATGTGTTTTTATTTAGTGCATACATAGCTGAAATCCCATAGAATTCACTCACCTACTAATTACTAATAATGACAAGGGACAAAATAAATCAGAGTGAAGTGCTTATAGTAAATTTAGGATGTAAAAATTAATAATACTAAATTTAATTAGGAAATATTACTGGTAAAATTAAACAAGGTTTCAGCACTTCAACCATATGCCATTTTAGAATTTCATTGCAGTTCTCTTTTTCTTTCTTCAGTCATTCCTACAAATACTGAACTAAAGCAAAGTTTCAAAAGGCTTCAAGTCAGTACCTTGAAAAATATTTTAAAAAACACACTCTCTTTTTTATCATGTATTGTACCGTGTATTCTGTAAGTTTAAGTTTCAACCAAACATTTAAAATGTGGGATGTATACTTATTACGACATCATATTGGAAGACTTTAGATTTGCTAGCCCTTAACATGCTCATCTAAAAGTGATTTATGAGTTTTAAAAATCTTTTAATTGAAATACAACATTCATAACAAGAATGAACCTAACTACACAATTTAATGAATTTTCACAAACTGAACATTTCAATGTAAATAGCACCTAGATCACCACCATCAACCCAGAAGCCCCCCATCATATCTCCTCTGGTCACTAACTTACACCTACCTCCACTATCTTGACTTCTAACAGCTTTATGCATGCTGTTTTATGCAGCAATTTCACTTCTAGGAATATGTCCTAAGGTAAAAATTAAGACTGACTGCAAAATCTCAGCTCAAGCATGTTCACTTATATATCTGAAGATACAGAATTAAGTATAATGTGATTCTTCCAGAAAACTGCATACTATTCAGCTAAGTAGATCAGTTTAAGTATTAAAATGGATCTGCAGAAAAACAGTAACATATGGAATGGATGTTTAAAAATATTTTAAAAATACAACTTATAGAGGATTATATAATGAATGATTTGTGGGAATGAGCTCTGGGAGGAGAGAGTGAGAATGTGTAAGTGTGTGTGTTGAGTATGTTTTTCCAGAAAATGATTTGGAAGGATTGAAAACCGAAGCAGTTACTTCTGGGTGGATAAATAAAAGATCAATGCATAGCTTTACAGTTCATTCATTTGATTAATATTTATTGCAAGGTTATAATATGCCAGTCATTTTTCTGAATGGCACAAAGGAAACAGTAGGGAGCAAAACAGAAAATGTTCCCGCTCTCATGTAATTTACATTCTAGTAGAACAAAGAAAAGTCAATAAAATATTAATTTCACAAGGTGGTAAGGCCTTACAATGAAAATAAAACACAGTGACAGAACAGGATAATAACAATGGCAGGTGGGAAGAGGTTACTATGTTGGAATAAATAATCAGTTAAAGCCTCTGGGAAGATGACTTGCTCTTTCTTAAAAAAGAAATTTAATTGAGATACCTTTCAAAAATGCAAAAATATAGAATGATTCCTTCTATCCACTCTTCAGTTTATACAATTACCTACATTTTTGCTACACTTGCTCTATTTATCTCTATCTACTTAAGTATTTTAAAGTTAATTCCAGCTGTCACATCATTTCTATATTCTTATGCATCTTTAAACATATGAACATTTTTGTACGTAACTATAAAAATTCCTTGTTATCACCTAATACTTAGTTTGTACTGAATTTCCTCTGGTGAGTCCAAAATGTGTTTTTACAGTTTGTATGTTCAAATTAGAAGCTAATTTGTCTGTGTTATTCTTGATGGCTATGTCTCTTAAAATTTATAGCAGCATTTTCCCTCATTGTTTAAAATAATGACACTGACTTTTTGAAGAGGCCAGGTCATCAGTTCTACTAGAGAATGTCTTACATTATGGTTTGTTCTTTTTGCTCTCCTACGGTGTCGTTTACTTTGCTCTAAAGCAAATGGTTCTCAAACTTTTGGTTCTCATGATCTCTTCACTCTTAAAAATTACTGTGGACCTCAAAGAACTTTTGTTTAGGTGAGTTATAATATTTACCATATTATAAATTAAAATAAAAACTTTAAATATTTGTAATTAATAACTCTATAAATGTTAATGTTTATAAAAACATTTTAATGAAAAATAACATTGTAAAATAAAGTGAGAACTTTAAAAAATAATTTTGCAAATCTTTTAAATGCCTAGCTTCTATTAAGCTTCTTGTTTAATAGAAGACAGCTGGATTCTCATATATGCTTCTGTATTCAGTGTGTTCAGAAATCATACATCAGCCTCTGACTGACTGCACTACACACTTGTGATGTGAGAGAATGAGAGTGAAAAGGGCAAATAATATGTTATTATTAGTTTTGACCTGGTGTATCCCCTGAAAGAGTTTCAGAGACACTGAGGGCTTCCCGGACCACATTTGAGAACCAATGACCAAAAGAATTGCTTAGATTCATGTTCAACGTTTCTGGCAGGAATACTTCACAAGTGATGTATAAAGTCTATTTCTAATGATGCTTAAGTGATCAGTGTATTCTGATGACAACAGCCTGACCTCTCCATTGTAAAATTCCCCAAGCAACCTCTCCTCTAATAGTTTTATCTTCTGATAATGTTTGATTCAGTTATCTTACTAGGCATTGCAAAATAATATTTTAAATCTGTCGTGTCTGCCATATTTATTAACTGAAATTCTTCTTTAAGAATCTTCCTCAAAAGGCTATTTGGTTGTCCTGAAATACAGTTTGTAAAAGCAAAGCAAAATAAATGCTTAACTCTTTCCTCTAATTGCTCATTTTCAAAGTAAGGAGTTGGTATGCTATGCTTCTCCAGTGTAGACTAATGACTTTGAGGGGCACCTTGTTTTTGTTTTTGTTTTTTTGGATTATCATGAACTAAAGGATTGTAAAACATTCAACAAGTTTCAGTTGAAACTGTTCTTCCTTCTGATGCTTAAATGTTCTCTTATTTGGCTAATGGGGAACCGTTAACGTTGCCTCCTGTATTTGGTTGACAAATTAGTCTTTGGCACATCCTTGCTTGCTGGCACAAGATGTTCCAGGCTCATCTTGTACATTTTCTGATCCAGACCTGGATTCCAAGGAAGATTATTTCCCTTTAAGGGAAAATAATGTTTAGAAGACCACAATCTTGGTCTAAATTCAATGCCACTGAGCTGTCATGTTATTGCTTTTAGAATGTTTCAGTGGTCAGACTAAGAAATGCACATTTTTTAAAAGAAAAAAAAATCATGAGTTTGCAGTGACATTTCCAATCTACACATATGTAATATTACAGGGTGTTTACTTTGATTTTACACTTGTTTGTTTCTTCTCTTACCCTGAAAATCTTGGTTTCCCAAAACAATGTTAACATGATTATATATTTGATTTATCCTAGAGATCCAAAATAACAATGGCAATATTATTACTAATATTACTAAAAGAAGTTTAGAATTTCTTTGAAGCACTCCTTTGTCCTTAGAATATATTCCACCAAGAAAGTATAGTCAAAATACTGGGTAAAGTCACCTGACGTCATTCTTTTCTTAGTGTTAATATATTACTAACTTGATGCAGGTACGCTCATTTGTTACATTCTTTTTCAAATTTTAGGGATTGCTTTAACTTTAAAAAATGCTTATTCTTTGGGATCTGAACATTTATATAAAACTACATAACAAGGTCCATTCACAACACTTCTATCCTGCCTCCTCCGCCTCATTTACTTCATTCCCTTATAGGTTTTATCTTTCCTGCTTTGTTTATACAAAAAGAGAACATATATATACTGTTCTGCATCTTGCTTTTATCTCCTAAAACTTGAAAATGTCACTAAAAAGGGATCTTTCTCACCCTTTTTATTCAAATGCTCAGTTTGCCACTGTGTGGATGTACAATAATTTAGTTAACCATTTGGGTTACTTCTAATCCCTTGCTATTATAAGTAATGCCACCCAATGAATAACCTTGAGTGTATATCATCGATATTTGTGTAAGTGTAATTATAGGCTCAATTCCTTGAAGTGAGATTTCTGGGTCAAAGAGTAAATGCATATATAATTTTAACACGTATTGTCAATTCCCCTCCATAAGGATTCTACCAGTTTGTATTCCCCTAGTAATGAGAATACTAGAGTGCCTGTTTCTTCACAGTCTTACCAGAAAGACTACGTTGTTAAACTTGAATTGTTATCAGTCTGATAGGTGTGAACCATATATGAAGTGTGTTTCCCTATGTTCAAAGGCTTTTAAAACCTCTTCTTCTATGAATTGACAGTAAAACAATGCTCATTTTTCTATCAGTGGTATATCTTTCACTTCCAATTTTTGAAACTCTTAATGCATTAGAGTATCAGTCCTTTATTTTAGAATATAAATTATAAATACTTTTTCATAGACTACTACTTCTCTTTTGGTTTTTCTAATGGTGCTTTCTTCTTTATCACCCAGAAGTTATTTTTATAAACTGGAATTTATTACTGCCTTATTGTTAAGCTGATATTCTAGCTAAGATATAAATGATGAAGAGCGCCAAGCCAGAGAAAGAAGAAGATCTAAAGACAGAGTAATCCAGGAAAGCCATCAGCAAGAGTGAAGGTTCAGAAGTGAAGTAAGCTTAGAATGTGCCAGAAATAGACAGACAGTGTGACTTGCACATACTAAGCCAGGAAGAGAGGAAAAGGAGTAAGTCCAGAGGGGTAGACAGGGACAAGGTCTTAGCAAAGCCACGTAGGTCATGGAAAGAAAACTTAAATTTTGTTCTTCATGTAACAGAAAACTAAGAGGAAGATTTAAATATAGAAGTAATATCAGCTTTACTTTATTCAAGCTGTTATTTTGAACCCCATTTTGGCACACTGATAACTTCAAAGTTAAGGAACATGTTATGAAAGTTGTATTTGGAGGGAAAATACATGAAAAAAAATTATAAGGGAAACAAAAACTCAGTGAATTATCACCTGGAAACCATGTGGTGATAGAGTGGCCAATTTTATATCAAACTATAACAAATATTCAGGAAAAATGTAATGGCTATAAAGACACTGATTTCTTTTTCTTTTTATACTTCATACAGCTAATTAGGTTAGTCAAGTGACAGTTACATGGTAAATAACGTTTATTTATGGAACTTCTGAATTTAAAGTGCATGGCTTTTTGTGATATTCTTTACAAAACAGAAAAGAGAAATATCCAGCTTAAATATACCGTAACAATTATATTTCTTGACACTCTATAATCTGACTTTAGGGAAAAGCTTTGACTAGTCTCTTGATTTTTAAGTGACTGAGACAATCTTCATACAGTTCCTCAAACATACCTGATTTGCTCCTGCCTTCTTTGATTTCTGAAATTTTTTTCTCTGTTTTTGATATTTCTTCTGCCTGGAATGCCCTGCCCTCAGATCTTCATGTGGAGGACTTCTTCTCATTATTCAGTTCTCTGTTCAAACTCACTTCTTCTGGGAGGCTTTCCTGACCACCTTACCTAAAATAATTCTCTCAAATCATTCTTGATATCTTGCTTATTGATTCTTTTTGTAAAATTAGGGGCACGCTGACAGGCATATTTCAAAACAGTAACAAATAACTTCTGGAAATGGAAAAATAACAAATTAGAAACTCAAGACAAAGGTTAAACAGTGATTAGAATAGCTCAAGAGGGAATCAGTGAATTGGAGATAGTTCTAAATTAAGTAGTCAGGATATAACACAAAGGGACAAAGAGGTGGAAGATATGAAAGAGAAGATAAGAGATATGAAGGATAGAATGAGAGGATCCAAAATATGTCTCAGTAAATTTTGACAAGAGAAAAAATGGTAGCTGCATTATATTGAAAAGATAATGGCTGAAAAATCACAATTGATAAAAGAAATTTGTCCTCAGTTTTAGAAAAAATAGGACTTCCAAGCAGAATGAAGAAAAGAAATCTACACCCGGGACTTCCCTGGTGGCACAGTGGTTAAGAATCTGCCTGCTAATGCAGGGGACATGGATATGAGTCTTGGTCTGGGAAGATCCCACATGCCACGGAGCAACTAAGCCCATGCGCCACAACTACTGAGCCTGCACTCTAGAGCCCACAAGTCACAACTACTAAGCCCACGTGCCACAACTACTGAAGCCCACGCACCTAGAGCCCGTGCTCTGCAAAAAGAGAAGCCACCATGATAAGCCCGTGCACCGCAATGAAGTGTAGCTCCCGCCCACCGCAACTAGAGAAAGCCCGCATGCAGCAATGAAGACCCAATGCAGACAAAAAATAAATAAATGAATAAAAAGAAAAAAATAATAAAGAAATCTGTACCCAAACATATCCAGGAAACCTGCAAAAAAGCATAAACAAAACACAGAGAGAGGGCTTCACTGGTGGCACAGCGGTTGAGAGTCCGCCTGCCGATGCAGGGGACATGGGTTTGTGCTCCGGTCCAGGAAGATCCCACATGCCGTGGAGTGGCTAGGCCCGTGAGCCATGGCCGCTGAGCCTGCACGTCCGGAGCCTGTGCTCCGCAACGGGAGAGGTCACAACAGTGAGAGGCCCGCGTACCGCAAAAAAAAAACAAAAAAGCCTGTGCTCCGCAACGGGAGAGGCCACGGCAGTGACAGGCCCGCGTACGGAAAAAAAACAAAAAAAAACAAAAAAAACCAAACAAACAAAAAAAAAAAACACAGAGAGAAAAGTGAGAGAGAGATGCTAAAAAAAAGTGTGTAGAGATTACCTACAAAGAAAAGACTATTTGTTGGGTGGTTATAGCAAAAATAGAAGCCAAGACACTATCATGGTAGCAGTGCTAAGAAAATAATAATTGTCAGCTTAGACTTGTGTACCCAGAAAAAAAATCTCTTTGAAGATCAAGGTTAAAAAGAAAGAATAAGAAACTGGAAAAATAATCCCAAAGGTTTACTACCAGTAGACCTTTATTAAAAGGATATCTGGAGCCTCTGCAGCCCGCCACTGCCAAGGTCCTGTGATCCAGGGACAACTTCCCCAGGAGAACGCAGGGCACGCCTCAGGCTGTTGCAACATCACGCTGGCCTCTGCAGCTACAAGCTCACCCCGCATTCCGTACCCCTCCCTCCCCCCATACTGAGTGAGCCAGAGCCCCCTAATCAGCTGCTACTTTAACCCCATCCTGTCTGAGCGAAGAACAGATGCCCTCAGGCGACCTACACGCAGCAGCGGGGCCAAATCCAAAGCTGAACCCTGGGAGCTGTGTGAACAAAGAAGAGAAAGGGAAATAAAATGGACAACCTGGAAGAAATGGACACATTCTTAGAAAAGCACAACCTTCCAAGACTGAACCATAAAGAAATAGAAAATATAAACAGACCAATCACAAGCACTGAAATTGAGACGTAATTAAAAATTTTCCAACAAACAAAAGCCCAGGACCAGATGGCTTCACAGGTGAGTTCTATCAAACATTTATAATGTACGCAAATCAATCAATGTGATACACCATATTAACAACTTGAAGAATATAAACCATA
The DNA here is from genome assembly GCF_002837175.3 of Physeter macrocephalus. Lineage (NCBI taxonomy): Eukaryota > Metazoa > Chordata > Mammalia > Artiodactyla > Physeteridae > Physeter > Physeter macrocephalus. Next base: position 99,396,947 of record NC_041220.1, on the reverse strand, counting down.
TGATCATCTCAATAGATGCAGAAAAAGCTTTTTACAAAATTCAACACCCATTTATGATAAAAACCTTCCAGAAAGTAGGCATAGAGGGAAAGTATACATAGAGAATCCTAAAGATGCTATCAGAAAACTACTATAGCTAATCAATGAATTTGGTAAAGTAGCAGGATACAAAATTAATGCACAGAAATCTCTGGCATTCCTATACACTACTGATGAAAAATCTGAAAGAGAAATTGCCATTTACCACAGCAACAAAAAGAATAAAATACCTAGGAATAAATCTACCTAAGGAGACAAAAAAACTGTATGCAGAAAACTATAAGACACTGATGAAAGAAATTAAAGATGATACACAGATGGAGAAATGTACCATGTTCTTGGATTGGAAGAATCAACACTGTGAAAATGACTCTACTACTCAAAGCAATCTACAGATTCAGTGCAATCCCTATCAAACTACCACTGGCATTTTTCACAGAACTAGAACAAAAAATTTCACAATCTGTATGGAAACATAAAAGACCCCGAATAGCCAAAGCAATCTTGAGAAAGAAAAACGGAGCTGGAGGAATCAGGCTCCTGGACTTTAGACTGTACTACAAAGCTTCAGTAATCAAGACCGTACTGGCACAAAAACAGAAATATAGATCAATGGAACAGGATAGAAAGCCCAGAGATAAACCCACGCACAAATGGTCACCTTATTTTTGATAAAGGAGGCAAAAACATACAATGGAGAAAAGACAGCCTCTTCAATAAGTGGTGCTGGGAAAACTGGACAGCTACATGTGAAAGAAAGAAATTAGAACACTCCCTAACACCATACACAAAAATAAACTCAAAATGTATTAAAGACCTAAATGTAAGGCCAGACACTATCAAAATCTTAGAGGAAAACACAGGCAGAACACTCTATGACATAAATCACAACAAGATTCTTTTGACCCACCTCCTAGAGAAATGGAAATAAAAACAAAAATAAACAAATGGGACCTAATGAAACTCAAAAGCTTTTGCGCAGCAAAGGAAACCATAAACAAGATGAGAAGACAACCCTCCGAATGGGAGAATATATCTGCAAACAAAGCATCTGACAAAGGATTAACCTCCAAAATATACAAGTAGCTCATGCAGCTCAATATCAAAAAAACAACCCAATCCAAAAATGGGTACAAGACCTAAACAGACAGTTCTCCCAAGAAGATATACAGATTGCCAACAAACACATGAAAGGATGCTCAACATCACTAATCATTAGAGAAATGCAAATCAAAACTACAATGAGGTATCAACTCACACCGGTCAGAATGGCCATCATCAAAAAATCTGCAAACAATAAATGCTGGAGAGGGTGTGGAGAAAAGGGAGCCCTCCTACACTGTTGATGGGAATGTAAAATGATACAGTCACTACGGAGAACAGTATGGACGTTCCTTAAAAAACTAAAAGTAGAATTATCTATGACCTAGCAATCCCACTACTGGGCATATACCCTGAGAAAACCATAATTCAAAAAGAGTCATGTACCACAATGTTCATTGCAGCACTATTT
>NC_041220.1:99380922-99394964 GCF_002837175.3 Physeter macrocephalus | reverse complement strand
TATGTATAACTGATTCACTCTGTTATAAAGCAGAAACTAACACACCATTGTAAAGCAATTAGACTCCAATAAAGATGTTAAAAAAAAAAAGGAAATCTCTGATTCCAGAAGAAACTTCGAGACATAAGTACAAATAATGAGCAAAGGAAAAAGGTAATCTTGTATGTAAATCTAAACAAAACTTGATTATATAAAATAGTTACAATGTTTTAATTGTGATACCATAAAAAGAGAACAAAAGCATTGATAAAATGGTTATCGTGTCAGGGCAGGTAAGAAGTTAAAATATTCCTTACAGGACTTCCCTGGTGGCACATTGGATAAGAATCTGCCTGCCAATGCAGGGGACACGGGTTCGATCCCTGGTTGGGAAGATCCCACATGCCGTGGAGCAACTAAGCCCGTGCGCCACAACTACTGAGCCTGCGCTCTAGAGCCCGAGTGCCACAACTACTGACCCCGCGCGCCTAGAGCCGTGCTTGGCAACGAGAGAAGCCACCGCAATGAGAAGCCCACGCAACGCTACTAAGAGTAGCCCCTGCTTGCCGCAATTAGAGAAAGCCTGTATGCAGCAACGAAGACCCAACGCAGTCAAAAAAAAAAAAAAATGAAAAATTCCTTACATTAACTGCTGAGTTAACTAAGCATTAAAAAATTTCTAGGGAAACCACTAACAGAACAGCAGTAGAGTATATAACTTCAAAATTAGCAAAGAAAAAATGCAATCTAAAAGAAAATAACAAAGGAGGGAAAAAAAGCTTAACAAATGGGACAAACAGAAAGCACAAAATAAGATGGTGGAAACAATTACAAGGGTGATGAGGCTACAAAAGAATACAGGATGCTATGGGAAAATATGAGACCGAAACTCAATTTTGGTGGTAATTAGTAAGAATGCATGTGTTATGTCTGTGCACATACAATTTAGGAGGTGTGGGGGAGGTGTTCTTAGAGAAGTGATGTTTAAATGGAGACCTGAAGAAAAACCAAGTAAAATTTATTTAGAAAAAATTGGTGTGGGTAGGGGGTAGAGTGGCTTCTACAGAGAGGCAAAAGCATGTACAAATGTTCTGAAGCCAGAGTATATGACATTCAAGAAACAGAGAAAACCAATATGAAGACTAAAGAAAGGTGCAAGATGAGACTGAATAGGTAGGATTTGGATCTTGGTGAGTTTAGGATTTTAGACTTTATCTTAAGGACAATTCAAAGCCATTAAAGTGTGTGCTTTTTTTTGTTGTTTTTTTTTTTTGCGGTACGCGGGCCTCTCACTGTTGTGGCCTCTCCCGTTGCGGAGCACAGGCTCCGGACGCGCAGGCCCAGCAGCCATGGCTCACGGGCCCCGCCGCTCCGCGGCATGTGGGATCCTCCCAGACGGGGCACAAACCCGTGTCCCCTGCATCAGCAGGTGGACTCTCAACCACTGTGCCACCAGGGAAGCCCTTTTTTTTTTTTAAAGTGTTTTTAAGCAGATGAGTGATATGGCCTTGATTTGGAATTTTTAAAAACCACCTGTTTTGTCTATCCCTAGAGTCAGAGAAGGTTAGATCAGAAGGGACATGAATCATTTAGATATGTTTTATTCTTCAGATTTACTAAAATATGGTATCTTCTCAAGCATGGAACATAACATTTTCTTCCATATGTCTTCAGCCTTGGAAAACAAAAGTTCAGCATAGAAAAACAAGATGGATAATTTTATTGCCTTCATTAGTAGATATGGAAATATCTTCTGAATTGAAATTTAAAACAAAACTATTCAGTATTTTCCTAACAGAGTAACAACAAACTTCATTTATAAACAGTGTAGTTTATAATACGTGATATCATAAAATGATACATTGCTCTTTTAATTATAGTTTAACATCTCAGCTGACAGTGTTACCTACCTTAATCTCAGCCAAGAAACCAGACTAGAATGGCAGCAGCAGCAGCAACAAAGGATACTTAATAACAATTAAACATATCACTGAAATTTATATATTTCATTCAATGAAATATAAAATTTACCTAAAGTCTAGTTTATATTAGTCTCATACATAATTTATTTTTTAAAAAAATCTTATTCAATCTAGGAGACATGATTTCCAAAGTTTAGCCTACTGATAGCAATGTGAAATAATAATTTCCTAAAAGTATTTTTAACTTAATCTGTTGCCAGTTAGCTTAAGGGAGAATAATTCTAAAAACGTCAAGTCATTACAGGTCAGTGCAATAATTAATGTTCATCATGACACAATGTTCCATATGTTGTTTAAGAAAGTATAAAGATATTTTAGGATAATTTCCATCCAATATGTTTAAAATAAGAAATGTCACTGCTAAAAAACCATAAATCCAATGATCAAGGATCAATTCTCAGTTTAGTTGTCAATAGCATTTGAAAATAGTGAAGATTTTTAATCCAGTAAATCCAATATGTCATATATCATACATGCCTTCGGGATACAAAAGTGAATACACAGGTTCCTCCTCCCAAAGGTTGATTACAGTGGGGAGATAAACAGGGAAACAATTACAATGAAGTGAGAAATTTACTATAATGAAAATTCTACCAGAATATTCACTAGACCTCATGGTAGACAACACCATCAACAAGGCCAATAAAGCGCTGCTCTTTCATCTCTGCCCACATTTGATCTTGTTTTGTACAGAACTGGTAAATTCTTCATGGTTGTCACGATAATGATAAAGGTCCGTAAGTTGCAAATTTCTTCTTGTACTTTGGAATTCAGGAGAAGCTTTTACTTTGGGCCCAGATTAAAATCGAAAAAAAAAATTTTTTTGGTTATGCTAATGTTATTTCTACCTGTTTTTTAAGCTACTGCTCCAGGACAAAAGAATTCATAACTTACTTTCTCCCAGTTTCTGAGGCTCAGAGTATTTATACAAATCTGCAGAAATGAAAGTGCACAAAGAAATCTCTCTAATATTTGAAATACCTGGTTAGAAGGTACAACGGAGAGGCAAATAGGAATGTATCTCTCAGGGTAACAATATTTTAAGTCAGTCTACAGTTTGTGGAAGAGAGGACAAGGAAAATGAGAAGTATGGAAACTGATTTATGAAGAACAATTAGAGAAGCTATATAAAGATTAGCATGGAAAATAGAGGTTTAGACAGACAAAATAGTTTCAACAAATATTTACAGCACTAATAATAAGTAAAAGGAATAAATTTTCTCATATTGTTGCAGATGAAAGAAACCCCAAAACCCTAAAGGTTAGCATGGGAAAGAGAAGTCTGGAGATACAATAATTTCTACAAATATTTACAGTACTATTGAGTAAAATAATTACTGCAGATGGAAGAAATATAAAATGAAGGGTGGATGTTTCAGAGATAGGAGCTTAATTGTCAGAGCTGTCAAACAATGATTTTTTGCATGTACTTACTGTCAATCAGAGGTTGAATTACCATCTTTTATATGACAGAATAAAAGAACCCTATGTTGGGATGAAAGCTGAGCAGGATATTCTTTTGAGCATCTTTTACTTTGCTTATTTGGTTATTGTGTAATCTTCTGATAACTGTTTTTGCCTATATTTCTAAAGTGTCATGTTTTCCTCATTGGCTGTAGTTCTGTTTGATTAGCTGAATGGTTGTTAGTTATATCAGTTGTAAATACTGTCTCCAAATTTGAGGCTTGAATTTTCACTCTCTTCACAGACATTTATAACACTTAAGTTTCACATTTTAGTACAAATTTACACAATTATTGCATGGATTGTTATTTCTGCATCTTAAGAAATTCTTCCTTATTTTATTTTTTATTTATTTATTTTTTTTGTGGTACGCAGGCCTCTCACTGTTGTGGCCTCTCCCGTTGCGGAGCACAGGCTCGGGACGCGCAGGCTCAGCGGCCACGGCTCACGGGCCCAGCCGCTCCGCGGCATGTGGGATCTTCCTGGACCAGGGCACGAACCCGTGTCCCCTGCATCGGCAGGCGGATTCTCAACCACTGCGCCACCAGGGAAGCCCTCTTCCTTATTTTAAATTCATTAAGATATAATCCTTTATCTTTTCTAACTTTTAGTTTTGCTTTTAACATTTAGCCCTTTAACCCAACTAAAATTACATTTGTGAGCGGTGTAATGTAGGGATCCATTTTTTCCCCCTCCAAGTGGGTAACCAATTGCCCTGGAACTGTTTACTGAACAGGCCATCATCCTGGTGATTTATAATGACATCTCTTCTGGGCTTGCTAATCTGTCCTAGTGATTTGTATATGGCCCATAGCACCCTGTTTGAATTATTGTACAAAGTCTTGATATGTTTTAGAGAAGTCCCTCACCACCTTGACTTGGTAATTCTTGGCTCTTTTAAGTTTTACTCATAAATTTTATGATTGGCAAGTCATTTTTCACAATAAACCCTATAAGAATTTTGACTAGAATGACACTGAATTATTAAGTACATTAAAGATGAACTGCTATCTTTTAGAGTCTTCCCATTCATTTAAAATATAATCACTCATTTTGGGAGTCTTCTTTTATACCCTTCAATAAAGTTTTATAATGTTCTCCATAAGGTCTTAGTTTATTAGCTTCATTCTTAGGTGTTTTAATGTTTTTCCTGCTTTTGTTGCTACTGTACAGGATTTTTTAAAAACTGGATTTTCTAATTGGATGTTATCATACTAATCTCGTGAGTAGTACCATTTCTGAACTCTTTCATCACTTCTAAAACTTTACATAGATATTCTTTCATTTTTTCTATATACACAATCATACTGTTTGTAAGTAACCACAATTTTGCTCATTCTTTCCTTATAACCTATTACTTATTATTGCTTACTTTCTTTTTTTCTCTCACGTTACATGAGTCAAGACGTCTCATAAAATGTTGAAAATTTTTGTCATGTCCATTACTTTAAATCATTTGGTTATGAGGTCCCTCATAGCAGAAGTACTCATCTAGTCTTGGAGTGATAAGTATTTTTTATAATAAATGTGTCAGCTTTTGTAAATTTTTTCTGTATCTATTAGGATGATATGGTTGTTTTTTATTTTGTAATGTGTAAAATCATAAAGGTGTCTCAAATGCAGAATCATCTGTGCTTCCCCACAGATGATTTATAATGTTTTTATAATTTATAAAAACATTTATAATGTTTATAAACATTTATAATTTATAAAAACATTTATAATGTTTTTATAATTCACTATATTCAATTTGCCAACATTTTGTTTAGAATTTTTGTACCTAGGTTTGTAAATAAGACTAGCTTGCAAATTTTCTTTCTTTTGCTATCTGTGCCTTGTTTTGATAAAGATTATATCAATATTTCTCTCTTTTCTATTCTTTAAAATAGTCTGTAAAAGATAAGAATTATCTTCTGCTTTAAGGTTATATAAAGTTACCTGTAAAACCATTTGGGATTAATAATTTTATAGATTTATAGATCAGACAATCCATAAATTATCTACATTATTTATGGCTAGATTATCTACTGGATTTACAGATTATAGCATCTAATTTGAATAAAATAACTCACAAAATGAACAAATGACTTAAACGAGTATTGTTGCAAAATTACAGAGTGAGAATAATGTGAAAAAAGTAAGCACTAGCAAATAATAGACAAACAAAGGCAGAACTAATCCTGCTACTGCTAGTATGAGCATTTTATTAATTACACTATAAGGTATGAACAGTGAAGTCAGTCCAAAAGTTTTTTTAGTTCTTAAGAAACCATTTGAAATAAGGATTTATACCTTGTATTATTACTAATGAAACGCTCCAAAGTCTACATTGTGTAATAAGATACTGGGGGTGAAGTCACCACGATTAGCAAGACATTTAAAAATTGTTTATAACATCTTTATTTCAACCTTAAAAATTTTAATTTGTGGAAATATTAGTACATATAAGGTATTGGTGTGTATAGATACACACATACATGTGCTACATTAAAAAAAATTTGGTATGCAAGTAGACAAAGTTAGAGCTTACCAATCTATACCACAGCAGAATCGTTTTATAAAAGAAAATCTGATTTGTTACTCTCTGCTTAAAGAAACCTAGCACCTTTCTACGGCCCTAAGAAAAGTCAAAATCCTTAATATTTCCTACATGGCTTTCTCACAGTCTTACCCCTACCTATTTCTTTAGCCTCATCTATCACCATTCTCTCCCTTGCTTTATACACTACAAGCCACACTAAACTAAATGACTTTTCAGCCTCAGAATGTTCACATATATATTTGTGCACTTTGCCTAGAATATCAAAATAATTTAAATAAGTAACTACATTACTTATTTTCTATATATATTTGGGTCTGCCTTATTACTTAAATTCATACAATCACAGAATGTAAGGACTGGAAATATACTTTTAAAATGTCATCTATTCCAACCACTCATCTGATGCTTTTGAATGCCTCTAATGATAAGGCAACCAGGGAATCTTTTCCCCTCTCCCCTTTAAAAAAATGTCTGATTTTTAGAAATATTCTTTCTTATATGGACCTGAAATCTGTTTCCACCTAACTTCTAGGTAGTGATCCTAATTCTACTCATTGGGCCATTCAGAGAAAGTTCAGTCCTACTTTTAGTGGAAGAGCCATACAAATATTTACAGATAACTACCATGTTACTTCCAAGCCTTCTCTTCTGTGGTGGTAGGGAACAGGACGTAGAGAGTAGGGAGAGACTAATGTCTGAGTATCTTTTATGAGTTGGTTACTTTATATTTAACTTTCATATTGCTCCAATGAGTTTGTTATTATTATTGCCAAGTAACAAATGAGGAAATTAAAGCTTTGATAGGTAAAGTTAACTATTCATGTAACTTAAGTAGCAGAGCTGGGATTTCAACCACAAGTCTGTCACAGATACCAAAGCCTATGTTTTAGTCTCTTTAGAACACTGAACTGCCTCCCACAAAGGAGAAGAGATATAAGAGGGTATGAAACATGGAAAAGCAAGACAAACAAAAATTCTAAAAATCCCATGCTTTCTAACTTCCAAAATTCAATGTATTGATATATTTTTGTCCTTAAGCCTTATATCAAAATCATCTTCAACATTTCTTTCTCTGTCTTATAACCTACCTAATTATTATCTCAAATTTCTCAGATCTTAGTACATAAATAAACTCATACAACCTACAATTAGGGAAGCAAAAAGAGAAAAGTATTTCCATATTTCAGCATCTCTCAATTTTAATGTCTTACACGGTGAAAAGATTATCTTCTTTAAATACTGACTAGTGTACTCTTCTTTACAGCCTCCAACACCACACTGCCTTCTGCAATCAAACTTAATGCTGACATTTTTTCTGGCTTTGAGGCCCGACAACACTATCCTTAACTTGTATTAACAAAAGCTACTTGTTCTCTCTTCTCCAGGCAAACACTTGTTTGGCATCCTCCACAAGCACTTTAAGGTCTTCCTTCTTTTCCTCTGAGAATCACAACTCTTCCTTCAATTAACAATTAGATAAGACCAATACAGCCTCATCATTCATGTTTCTTATGAAAAATGTATCTCCATATAGTTAATTATATTTATCCCATGCATTAACTTTTCTCTTTCCCTAGTTACATCATAAACAATTGAATACAAATCATCTATTTCTTTTTATTTTTCACCTAAGTGCAAAAAACTGAACAGCAAGTGCTTAATGAATGTTCTTAGCTGTACATTACAAAAATACATTTTTATCATATATATCTTTTTATTTGTACACTTTCCTTTTAGGTTGCTTGCTAGAATTCTCTCACCATACACTTTACTGTGAAAAAACACTGAGCAACTCTCACTTCCAGTTTTATAAACAAAGTCAAATGTAATACCAAAGCTCTAATTCAGCACTTCTCTCTAGTCCAAACTACATAGGTTAATTACAAGTAATATGACTTCTGAAGTAAATTTCTCTGTGAATATAAGGTTATATATATTTAAGAATACTAAAACATAAAATTATATATCACACACACACATACCACACACATACCACACACATACACACAAATCTTACCTTGCTGAGTATTTTGTTCTTGCATTCGATTCACAGTGAGGTCTAAGGGGCCTTCCTGCTCTTCCTGAAGGGAGTTTTCTCCTTGATTCATTTGGATACTCTTACATATTAGACTTGGTCCAATTGAACCATTTCTATTCTCTTGAATTTTACCACTTTTTGAAATATACTCAATTGCAAACTGACGTATCATCTTTTTCATTAATTCCTGAGCAACTAGGGGAATGTTAGGATCACAGTTCTGAGGAAGATCTAGGGAAGAAATAAATATAATAAGAATTAAAAAAGAGAATGCAAAATACCTATGTTTAAATTTATCTTAATTACAAATTAATGATTTCACAAGTCTCAGATTCGGTCCATAACTGCGAATGGTTTCTAGGACTTAGCAATAAAAACCTTGTTGGTTTAATTAGTATTATGAGAATATATCAACCCCAAACTTGGCATTGTTAATTGTTTCTTAAAAATAAATATTTTTGGTCCCAAACTAAAATATAAACAACTAGACATAAAAACAGACAGCTTATTTTCAGAGTTTTAATTCAAATGTATTCTACAAGATACTAAGACACTTAGTATGTGAACATAAATTGTATATATAAGTAACCAAGCAAGTTTTAACCTAATAGAGTAGGTATACACATTAACTATTAAAGAAAATATCTAAACTCTGTAACTATTTATTCCCATTAATTCTTCAACTCTGTCAAATGTGCACTTCATATATAGCCTAAATGTCATCATCAAGGATTTTTTTCTTTTTTCAACTTTTCATATTGAGAAATTTCAATCAGAAAGAAAAAAATAAAGAACACTACAATGACACAGACAGCCTCTACCAAGATTCAAGAATTGTTAGCATTCTGCCACATTCACCTTCTTTTTACTTTTATTGATTTGCAGAACTACCGGAAAGTAATTTGCAGAATTATGAGATTTTAGTCTTAAATATTTCAGTGCACATCTACTAATATTCCCCTATAAAAACAGCAGTACCACTACTGAGGGTCTTAATCAGTCCTTGGTCCCAAAACATGTTGGTCAGCTACAACCAAAATAAAGGACAGCAGTCATATACAATTCTGCTTGAAACCTGTACAAGAGGTAAAAACAATTGAATGATTTTATAAGAGGTGTGGAATAAAGACAGACCACTTATAAACACAGTATATAATAAGTAATAAAGAGTTTTAATATTGGATGGTGGTGGCTTTTTTCACACACACACTACTGGCCTCACCCCAATCCTTTTATTTACTCTGCTCCTTCAGAGGCAGAATGATTGGTGAACTAGGAAGGATGACTAAGTGTATTTGTAGGCTCCATACTTCTTCCTCTTAGAAGTGGGGCTACTTCTAGAGATAATGGGTTGGCCAAAAAGTTTGTTTGGGTTTTTCTGTAAGATGTTATGGAAAAACCCAAACGAACTTTTTGGCCAAACCAACATGCTCCTCTGCTCCTTAAATGCCTCAACTCTTACCCAGGCAGATCAGTGCTGTGTGAATAGGCCTGCCCTGATCCTGGGCTGTCTGAGACTGAAGGGTTGAGTCTCCTTAGTTTTGGGGTTCAGTATTAGCTGGAGCAATTGTCTAAGAGATCTGAAGGCAAGTCCTCCAACTAGCATCTACTTTTATAGATCCATGATTCTAAAATGCAAGAAGATTAGAAAACATACTATTTAAAGGTGAGGAAAGGCAACAAAACTACCTCCACCATGACCACCACCGTATCTGGTAGCAAAATGTGACCTCAGCCGACATCAATCTGTTTATGGTCCTGCAGAAATACCAATATATTTGATCACAGGGTGCTGTTTTGGACCTGCTGGAGATGTTACATAATAAACATCTCCATTACATTAGCTCTTTCAAAACAAAGAATGTTGAATTCTGAAAAAACATTTGAGAAGGGATTATGGGCCTATAAAAAAAGTAACATTTTAGTCCTCACATTTATTCTTTGTTTAGAGCCCAGTAGGGAAGAGAGGCACTATTTGTTTCTGAGTACTAGAAAAAAAGACTTGGCTATACAGTTGAGCACTGAGCAACATGCGTTTGAACTGTGGGGGTACACACAGACATGGATTTTTTCCAATAAATACATACTACGGTACTGCACAGACCATGGCTGGTCAGTCTGCAGGTGTGGAACCCCGAGTATGGAGGGCCCGCTGCAAAGTTAGACTCATTTTTCACTGTGCAGAGGGTCAGTGCTCTTAACCCCCATGTTGTCCAAGGGTCAACTGTATATATCACATGCCCGTGGCTCATTTATTTTATAACTGGAGGTTTTTACCTCTTAATTTCCCCCTTCACCTATTTCATCCCCCAACACCCCTCCCCTCTGGCAACCACCTGTTTGTTCTCTGTAACTATGAGTTTGTTTTAGCTTAGTTTGTTTTTGTTTTGTTTCTTAAGAGTCCACATATAAATAATATACAACACAAGGAATATGGTCAATAATACTGTATTAAATTTGTATGAGGACAGTTGCTTACTAGACTTATGGTGATCATTTCATCATGCATGCAAATGTGAATCACTCCATAGTATACCTGAAACTAAAATAATATTGTATGTCAACTATATTTTAATGAAAAAAGAAAGACTTAGCTATAGATTGAAATCTTAGCTATCTTCCTGAATTCAGGCTAGTTACATACCCCTCCGTGTTTTAGTTTCTCTGTTCATAAAAATGGAAATGATAGGGCTAGCTTCCCTGGTGGCGCAGTGGTTGAGAATCCGCCTGCCGATGCAGGGGACACGGGTTCGTGCCCCAGTCTGGGAAGATCCCACATGCCACGGAGCAGCTGGGCCCATGAGCCATGGCCACTGAGCCTGTGCATCTGGAGCCTGTGCTCCGCAACAGGAGGGGCCACATACCACCAAAAAAAAAATAAATAAATAAAAAAACCACTGGAAATGATAATAGAACCTTGGAAGTCATAATAAGTCTTGCTCACAGGATATTTTAAAGTTATATGAGATTGTACATAAAATACTGAACTCCTGTACTTTTCATTTTAATAGCTGACATTTACTCCACTGTTATCTTAGGTTATAGTGAAAATAACAAGAGAAATGAAAAAATGCAGGCTGAGCAGTTATATTTTACATAAATCATAAAATGTCAAATAAGTAAAAATATTAACTAACTAGGTTTATATGTAAAATTATTAACTAGCTGGGAAAACACAAAGGACATAATTTCTAAGCCCATGTGATATACTGTGCTGCAGAATAGATAATATTAGCACATGTAACCCAACTAAAGTGATTTGTATCAAAATGAGAAATTTCCATGTTACACATAAGGATTCCTAATTTATACCATTTCTTGATTATTACTTCCAGGAATCCTTAAAGGCATCTGTGAACACTCTTTTCCATCTTTTTTCGAACCTAATCTTGCTTTGAATCATGTGTTAAAAGGAGATACTGACTTACTTCTAGGTATTTTGGTTAATTATCCTGTAATGTATTGGTTAATATCACTTTATAAATTCAAAATAATTACATTTATCAAAAAACAACAGAAATATGATCAGACATATGTGACTAGGTAGGGCTATACTTTAGAGTTGAGTTTAGAGCTAAGTTTAAAGCAGAATAGATAATGCTACTTTATTCTATTCATCTCAGTTTTTGTTTGTTTATACTGGGAATAAGTCTATGTGTGAGACCAAAGGACTTGGCAAAAAACAAACAAACAAACAAACAAGATAAAAAAGAGAAAGAGACAAAGAAAATGCTGCTCAGCTGCTGATTAGTGAGCCTTCTAGAATACTTGTGCAAATTATCATAACTATTAAAAAAAAAACTGAGTTAACTAAAGATCTAGGCCAGGGATATAAACTCAGATGGTTTGAAAATTCAGGCAACTAACCAACACTGGGCTAGAAGAGAAAATATGTTGCCAAATGGAAATGATATGCCCCCAAGAAGACAGAAATAATTTATTTTTGCCCTATCTCTTCATTTTCCAAATTTAACTAATTCAAGAGTTTAGCAAGTTGTTTGTGGTAGCCAGTTTCAAGATGGTCCTTAATGATTCCCATTCCCACCTCCTGGTTTCCAGTGTTGTGTAGTCCCTTCCACATTGTATCAAGGGTGGAATGTGTGATTAATAATAACATACTGCAGAAGTGTATGTCACTTCCAAGATTAGGTTATAAAAGAATATGGTTTCTACCCTGGATACTCTGAACACTGGTGTTCACTGTGACCCCCACCCACGCTATTCTGTCCTCTTGCTCTCTCATCACTCACTCTGGAGAAAGCCGTACTGTGAGCGGCACTGAGGAGGCTCACAAGGAGAGGAACTGAAGTCTCCTGCAAACAGCCAAATGACTGAACTTGGAAGAAGATGCTCAAGACCAATCAACTCCCAAATGACTGAAAAGGAAAACAACACAGCAAAAGTTATGTGATGAAGCTAAAGCAGTGCTTAGAGAGCAATTTATAGCAATAAACACATATATTAAAAAAAATTCAACCCAATAACCCAATAACCTAACCTTCCTCCTTAAGAGAAAACGAATTGAAAATTAAACCCAAAGCAAGCACAGAGAAGAAAATAAATAAAAAGTTAGGGCAGAAAAAAATAAGATAGAGAATAGAAAGACAACAGAGAAGAGCAATAAAACCAAAAGTTGGTTCCTTGAAAAGATCAAAAATTTGACCAAGAATAAAAATCAGAATGGACTTAAGTTTGTAAAATCAGAAATGAAGGAAGCAATATCACCATTAACATTAAAGGTAATCAAGAAATACTACACACACAAAAAAGAAAAAAGCTATACATCAACACATTAGGAATCCTAGATGAAATGACCAAATTCCTAGAAAGACACAAACTATCAAACTCACTCAAGAAGTAACAGAAAACCTGGACCTGCAAGTAAAACGACTGATTTAGTAACCAAAAATCTTGCCACAAAGAAAAGCCCAGGGACAGACAGATTTACTGGTGAATTCTATAACACATTTAAAGAGGAATTAAAACCAATCCTTCACAAACTCCAAAACAAGAGATGAGGAAGGAACAATTCACAACTCATTCTATGAGGGCAATGTTACCCTGATACCAAAACTGGACAAAAAAATCACATGAAAAGAAAACTACTAAACGAAATTAAAACTATCCATTATGAACAGACAAAAATCCAGTTGACCCTTGAGCTACATGGGTTTGAGCTGTGCAGGTCCACTTATATGTGGATTTTTTCAATAGTAAATACTACAGTACTACACAATCTGTGACTGGTTAAATCTGTGGATGTGGAAATGCAAACACAGAGGGCTGACCATAAGTCATACACAGATTTTCAACTGCATGAAGGGCCAGCCCCTATCCACCACATTATTCAAGGGCCAACTCTCCTATCACACAGAAACAGGCAACACATAAAAAGGATTATACAACAAGACAAGGCTGTCCACGCTCACCACTATTATTCAACATAGTTTTGGAAGTTTTAGCCAAAGCAATCAGAGAACAAAGAGAAATAAAAGGAATCCAAATCGGAAAAAAAGAAGTAAAGCTGTCACTGTTTGCAGATGACATGATACTATACAGAGAGAATCCTAAAGATGCTATCAGAAAACTACTAGAGCTAATCAATGATTTGGTAAAGTAGCAGGATACAAAATTAATGCACAGAAACAAAATGCACAAAATACTCTGGCATTCCTATACACTAATGATGAAAAATCTGAAAGAGAAATTAAAGAAACACTCCCATTTACCACGGCAACAAAAAGAATAAAATACCTAGTAATAAACTTAGCTAAGGAGACAAAAGACCTGTATGCAGAAAACTGTAAGACACTGATGAAAGAAATTAAAGATGATACAAATAGATGGAGAGATATACCATGTTCTTGGATTGGAAGACTCAACATTGTGAAAATGACTCTACTACCCAAAGCAATCTACAGATTCAATGCAATCCCTATCAAACTACCACTGGCATTTTTCACAGAACTAGAACAAAAAAATTCACAATTTATATGGAAACACAAAAGACCCCAAATAGCCAAAGCAATCTTGAGAA
>NC_041220.1:99373943-99380627 GCF_002837175.3 Physeter macrocephalus | reverse complement strand
ACTTAAAAGCTTTTGCACAGCAAAGGAAACCGTAAACAAGATGAAAAGACAACCCGCAGAATGGGAGAAAATATTTGCAAATGAAGCAACTGACAAAGGATTAATCTCCAAAATTTACAAGCAGCTCGTGCAGCTCAATACCAAAAAAACAAACAACCCAATCCAAAAATGGGCAGAAGACCTAAATAGACATTTCTCCAAAGAAGATATACAGATTGCCAACAAACTCATGAAAGGATGCTCAACATCACTAATCATTAGAGAAATGAAAATCAAAACTGCAATGACATATCATCCCACACCAGTCAGAATGGTCATCATCAAAAACTCTAGAAACAATAAATGCTGAAGAGGGTGTGGAGAAAAGGGAATACTCTTGCACTGTTGGTGGGAATGTAAATTGACACAGCCACTTTGGAGAACAGTATGGAGGTTCCTTAAAAACCTAAAAATAGAACTACCAGGGCTTCCCTGGTGGTGCAGTGGTTGAGAGTCCGTCTGCCCGATGCAGGGGTCATGGGTTCGTGCCCCGGTCCGGGAAGGTCCCACATGCCATGGAGCGGCTGGGCCCGTGCGCCATGGCCACTGAGCTTGCACATCCGGAGCCTGTGCTCCACAACAGGAGAGGCCACAACAGTGAGAGGCCCGCATACCACAAAAAAAAAAAAAAAAGAACTATCATACGACCCAGCAATCCTACTAATGGGTATGTACCCTGAGAAAACCATAATTCAAAAAGAGTCATGTACCACAATGTTCATTGTAGCTCTATTTACAATAGCCAGGACTTGGAAACAACCTAAGTGTCCATCGACAGATGAATGGATAAAGAAGATGTGGCACATATTCACAATGGAGTATTACTCAGCCATAAAAAGAAACGAAACTGAGTTATTTGTAGCGAGACGGATGGACCCAGAGTCTGTCACACAGAGTGAAGTAAGTCAGAAAGAGAAAAATAAATACCGGATGCTAACACATTATGTGGAATCTGAAAAGAAAAAAAAAAATGTTTCTGAAGAACCCAGGGGCAGGACAGGAATAAAGACGCAGATGTAGAGAATGGACTTGAGTACACCAGGAGGGGGAAGGGTAAGCTGGGACAAAGTCAGAGAGTGGCATGGACATATATACACTACCAAATGTAAAACAGATAGCTAGTAGGAAGCAGCTGCATAGCACAGGGAGATCAGCTCAGTGCTTTGTGACCATCTAGAGGGGTGGGATAGGGAGGGTGGAAGGGAGACGCAAGAGGGAGGAGATATGGGGATATATGTATATGTATAGCTGATTTACTTTGTTATACAGCAGAAACTAACACACCATTGTAAAGCAATTATACTACAAAAAATATGTTAAAAAAAAAACGGATTATACATGACGACAAAGAATCCCAAGAATACAAGGTTAGTTCAACATATAAAAACCAATCAGGCAATGTAATATAACGTATTAATAAAGAACAAAAGCCACATAATAATCTCCATAGATGTAGAAAAGCACTCGATACCTTTTCATGATAAAAACAATGTACAAACTAGGAATAGAAGGAAACTACCTCAATCTATGAAAGAGCATCTATGAAAAATCTACAGATAACATCACACTTAATGGTGAAAGATTGAAAGTTTCCCCCATAATATCAGAACAAGAGAAGGACACATGCTCTCACTACTTCAATTCAGCATGTACTGGAGGTTCTAGCCAGTGCAATTAGGCAGGAAAATGAAATAAAAGTAATTTGGGTTGCAAAAGTAGAAGTAAAACTCTCTTTATAGATAACATAATGTTGTATATACAAATTTGTAAGGAATCCACATACACAAAATTTTAGAACTAGTAAGTTCAGCAAGGTTACAGGATGCCATAACAATATACAAAAATCAATTTTACTTCTATACAATGGCACTAAACAATTCTAAAAGGAAATAATTAAGAAAATAATTCCATTTACAAGAGTATTACGAAGAAAAGACTTACAGGAATAAGTTTGACAAAACATAAATAAACAGAAATATATCCTGTGTTCATGAACTGGAAGACTTAATATTGTTAACATGATAATAACTCCCCAAACTGATCAATAAATTCAACACAATCCCTATCAAAACCCTAGCTGGCATTTTTGTATAAACTGACAAGCTGAATCTAAAAAGCATATTGAAATGCAAGGAATCCAGAATAGCCAAAATAATCTTGAAAAAGAACTAAACTGGAGGATTAGCAATTCCTGATTTCAAAACTTACTATAAAGTATAATAATCAAGCCTAGGTGTTAATGTCCTAAGGACAGACATATAGATCAATAGAGTAGAATTGAGCCCCAAGATAAACCATTAATCTATTTTTGATAAGAGTACCAAGACAATTCAGTGGGGGAAATAATTGTCTTTTCAACAAACTGTGCTAGGACAACTGGATATTTACATGCAAAATAATGAAACTGGACCTCCACCTCATACCATATAGAATAATTAACTCAAAATGCATCAATGACCTAAATATAGGAGCTAAAACTATAAAAATCTGAAAGAAAACATAAGTGTAAATCTTCATGACCTTAGATTAAGGCAATGATTCCTTAGATTCAACACTAAAACACAAGCAACAAGAGAAAAAAATAGATATAATGAACTTGATTAAAAGTTAAAACTTTTGTACTTCAAAGGACACTAAGTGAAGAGAGTCCACAGAATAGGAGTAAATATTTACAATTCACATGTCTGATAAGGGTCTACTGTCCAAGTATTTAAAGAACTCCTATAACCCGACAATAAAAAGACAAATGCCCAAATAAAAAAACAGCAAATGATTTGAGTAGACATTTCTCCAAAGAAGATGTTACTAATGACCAGTAAGCACATGACAAGATGATTAACATCATTAGTCTTTAAGGAAATGCAAATCAAAAGCACAATGAGATATCATTTCATACCCTGAAGGAGAATTATAATAAAAAATGCAGATAACAAGTGCGAGTGAGAATGTGGAGAAATTTGAGTCCTCATACACGGTGGGTGGGAATGCAAAATGGTGCAGCTATTTTGGAAAATACATTTTGAAAACACATTAAAAAATGTAAACATAGATTTACCATATGACCCAGCAAATTCCACCCCTAGGTATATAACTAAGAAAACAGAAAACATATGTTCAGTCAAAAGTATGTATAAATGTTCACAGCAGCATTATTCACAACAGCCAAAAAGTAGAAACAACCCAAATGAATGTCAACTGGTGAATGTATAAATAAAATGTGGTATATCCATACAATAGATATTATTCAATCATAAAAAGAAATGAACTGATGCATGTTACACTAAGAATGAACCTCAAAAACATGCTAAATGAAGGCTGCACATAGTGCAATTTCATTTATATGAAATGTTTAAAACAGGCAAATCTACAAAGAGAGAAATCTATTAGATTAGTGGTTGCCAGAGCCTGGAGAAGAGTAAGGGAATGATGAGTGAGTGTTCATCTAGTAATGGGTTTCTTTTTTAGGGTGAAGAAAATGTTCTGGAATCAGATAGCGGTGATGGTTGCAAAACTTTGTTAATGAGTGTATTAAAAACCACTGAATTTTATACTTTAAAAAAGTGAATTTTGTAGTATATGAATTATATCTCTATTTTAAAAAATAGGAAGAAAGGATAAATTAGAGCCCAGAGGGCAGATTCAAGAGCCATAAAGAATTTTTCCTTAAGATCTAATCGAATAACTTCCAACATTTGCTCAGCTGGATTTCAGCATTGATATGGAACAGTGACCCCTGTGTGCACCCCATTCACCATTTTTGAACAAGAGTGTTTACAGTGGTTATCCTATGCCTGTCCTAACATTGTATGTTGGGTGTGTGTGGGCAAGTAATTTGCCTTTTTACTTTTAAAGGTCTACAGATCAAGAGAAACTATATTTGAAGTACTATACCAAAGGAACTACACTCAAGGAACTTCATTTGTATCTGAAACTGAGTTAGATAACAAGAGTGTGGTCTCTGAGATGATGTTGTAATAAGATAAGACTTTTGGAGGTCTTGGGCAGGGGTGAGTGTATTTTACATATGGGAGAGATGTGAATCACCAGAACCAACTGATTCCAACTTCCTTGTATTCACTCCTTTGTTTAGTATTCTTCCACACTCATAGGTAGCATATAATGCTACTATTTACCTAGAGAGATAGTTGCTCTTAGGACCAATCTAAGAATATCTGTGTAGGCTGTCTCAATTATGAGACTGTCAAAGTGGATAATATTGGTCACTAATCCAACAAAAATTTTAAAGACCAGAATGATGGTATTTTTCTTGTCTTCTTCTCCAAAATCCATTTCCCTTCTCCCCATGTTTGATATGTATTAACAATTAATACTTATATAGCACTTTATATAACATGAAGAACTCTTGACACACATTGGTATCATTTAATGACAAATACCATATTAGTGCAGATAATGATATAACGAAAGGTAAGAAGGAAAGCAAAGTTCTACAGAACCACTTATGGTGTACAGTTCTTCTCCTTGCTTTCTATTCTTTCCCAAATATTTTTTTCTAAAAATTTCAATCTACAGAAAAGTTGAAAGAAGAGTACAATGTACTTCCACAAAATTTTACTTCTATAGATTCAACAACTATTGACATTTTGCATCACTGGATTTACATATAAACACACAGGTTATTTATGGGTGAAGCATTTGAAAGTCGCAGATATCATGAAGCTTTAACTCTACTTGAGAAATAAAGAAAAAGAACATTATGATACATAACTATAATGCCATCATCCCTTTCAAAAAATTTAACACAAAAAATATAGTCCCCAACTTTCCTCATTATCTCCTTTACAGCTTTTTCCTCCCCAATCTCAGGTTGCAATCTAGGATTACACATTGTATTTTTTTTTAACATCTTTATTGGAGTATAATTGCTTTACAATGGTGTTAGTTTCTGCTTTATAACAAAGTGAATCAGTTATACATATACATATGTCCCATATCTCTTCCCTCTTGCATCTCCCTCCCTCCCACCCTCCCTATCCCACCCCTATAGATGGTCACAAAGCACTAAGCTGATCTCCCTGTGCTATACGGCTGCTTCCCACTAGCTATCTATTTTACATTTGGTAGTGTATATATGTCCATGCCACTCTCTCACTTTGTCCCAGCTTACCCTTCTGCCTCCCCGTATCCTCAAGTCCATTCTCTAGTAGGTCTGCATCTTCATTCTCGTCTTGCCCCTACGTTCTTCATGACCATTTTTTTTTAAGATTCCATATATATGTGTTAGCATACAGTATTTGTTTTTCTCTGACTTACTTCACTCTGTATGACAGACTCTAGGTCCACCCACCTCACTACAAATAACTCAATTTCGTTTCTTTTTATGGCTAAGTAATATTGCATTGTATATATGCGCCACATCTTCTTTATCCATTCATCTGCTAATGGACACTTAGGTGGCTTCCATGTCCTGGCTATTGTAAATAGAGCTGCAATGAACATTTTGGTACATGACTCTTTTTGAATTATGGTTTTCTCAGGGTATATGCCCAGTAGTGGGATTGCTAAGTCATATGGTAGTTCTATTTTTAGGTTTTTAAGGAACCTCCATACTGTTCTCCATAATGGCTGGATCAATTTACATTCCCACCAACAGTGAAAGAGGGTTCCCTTTTCACCACACCCTCTCCAGCAGTTATTGTTTGTAGATTTTTTGATGATGGCCATTCTGACTGGTGTGAGATGATATCTCATTGTAGTTTTGATTTGCATTTCTCTAATGATTAATGATGTTGAGCATTCTTTCATGTGTTTGTTGGCAATCTGTATATCTTCTTTGGAGAAATGTTTATTTGGGTCTTCTGCCCATTTTTGGATTGGGTTGGTTTGTTTTTTTGATATTGAGCTGCATGAGCTGCTTTTAATTTTGCAGATTAATCTTTTGTCAGTTGCTTCATTTGCAAATATTTTCTCCCAGTCTGAGAGTTGTCTTTTCATCTTGTTTACAGTTTCCTTTGCTGTGCAAAAGCTTTTAAGTTTCATTAGGTCCCATCTGTTTATTTTTGCTTTTATTTCCATTTTTCTAGGAGGTGGGTCAAAAAGGATCTTGCTGTGATTTATGTCAGAGTGTTCTGCCTATGTTTTCCTCTAAGAGTTTTATAGTGTCTGGCCTTACATTTAGTCTTTAATCCATTTTGAGTTTATTTTTGTGTATGGTGTTAGGGAGTGTTCTAATTTCATTCGTTTACATGTAGTTGTCCAGTTTTCCCAGCACCACTTATTGAAGAGGCTGTCTTTTCTCCACTGTATATTCTTGTCTCCTTTTTCAAAGATAAGGTGACCATATGTGCGTGGGTTTATCTCTGGGCTTTCTGTCCTGTTCCATTGATCTATAGTTCTGTTTTTGTGCTGGTACCATACTGTCTTGCTTACTGTGGCTTTGTAGTATAGTCTGAAGTCAGGGAGCCTGATTCCACCAGCTCCGTTTTTCTTTCTCAAGATTGTTTTGGCTATTCGGGGTCTTTTGTGTTTCCATACAAATTGTGAAATTTTTTGTTCTAGTTCTGTAAAAATTGCCAGTGGTAGTTTGATAGGGATTTCATTGAATCTGTAGATTGCTTTGGGGAGTAGAGTCATTTTCACAATGTTGAGTCTTCCAATCCAAGAACATGGTATATCTCTCCATCT
>NC_041220.1:99365203-99373847 GCF_002837175.3 Physeter macrocephalus | reverse complement strand
TTAGGATTCTCTATGTATAGTATCATGTCATCTGCAAACAGTGACAGCTTTACTTCTTCTTTTCCGATTTGGATTCCTTTTATTTCTTTTTCTTCTCTGATTGCTGTGGCTAAAACTTCCAAAACTATGTTGAATAACAGTGGTGAGATACACATTGTATTTGATTGTCATGTCTCCCTAGTCTTTCCTCCTGCTCTTTTAAAAAAAAATTTCCATGCCATTTATTTTGTAGCATGTCCCAAAATTTGGATTAGGTTCCGTATGATTTAGGTTCAGGTTAATCATTTTTGACAGGAATAGTACATCGGTGATATGCCTTTTGGTTTATCATACCAGTTGATCCCAGTATTAGTGATGTTGTTGATGACTAGCTGTAAGGTGGTATCCAACAGATACTTCCATTTTAGAGAGTTACCTTTTCTCCTTTGTAATTAGTAATCTATGGAGTAATACTTTAATGTGATTATCCTCTACCCCAACAATCTTGTATTTACCCAATGTTTTTAGTATCGATTGGTAATTCCTGCCAGAATCAACTGGTACACTAGTGGTTAGAAAATAGTCATTGTCTTAATTCCATTATTCATTTTCTATTTTTCTGTAACATTCTTAAAAAAGAAAAAAAAAGAAATGCCTTCTCTTCTGTGACCCTTACCTTTTATTTTTTGTTTGTTATTATCACTATGAACTCATAGACTGTCTTTTGTTAACCAATATGTTATCTATGACTTCATTATTCATTTTAATGCACAAATTATTCCAAATTTGGCCAGTGGAAACCCCTTCATGCTGGTCCTTATATCCTTTTGATATACCTTCTGTTTTTGAGGACTTCCTTTTTTTTTTTTTTCTTTTAGCATATTAAAAAATATTCCATGTCCACTTTCTACTTTTCCTGTCCCTAACTTGGAATCAACCAATATTCCAAATACCCTATTATTCCTACTTGTGGTAGGGACTGGTATTTAGGCATTAAGGTCTGGATGATAAGTGTGGTCATTGCTTCTAGAACCTTACAGTAGGAAAAGTTAATAAATGCTAAATATATACATATTTAAATCATGAGTTCATACTGGGATCTCTGGAAGAACTGGAGTTCTTATTCTTCTTCCCCCGTTCCGTATTTTTATTCCCTGCTCTTACAGTAAAAACTCACAAAATTACTAAACCAATACAACTATTGAAAAATGTTTATCCTTAAAATAACCCCACTAAGAGTACAGAGCACTATATTAGTTATATGAATTAATTTTTCCTGTGTTCTGTATTATTGATATGATATAGTTAGGTTTACTTGCTTTGTTTGTTTGACCCAATCACAGGGCTTCCTCCCCTATCCTTGTTGATTTAATTTTATTTTTAAAAAATGCACAAAATTAACATGTCTCAAAACTCAAAACACAAAAGACTCAAAGAAGGTTCACTTATTTTATTTTCCACTACTCCCAAAATAACCAAATTTTATTAGTTT
This sequence comes from Physeter macrocephalus, assembly GCF_002837175.3. NCBI lineage: Eukaryota > Metazoa > Chordata > Mammalia > Artiodactyla > Physeteridae > Physeter > Physeter macrocephalus. The sequence goes on along the minus strand of NC_041220.1, from coordinate 99,372,376 downwards.
CTGATTTATGCTTTTGTGGTTTTTTGTATAAAAATTAGATTCATATATTCTTTCCTCTTCTTTCTTAAAAGTTAACATAGTATATATCCCATTTTCTTCCTCTTGCTCTTTTCACTTAAAAGTATATACCAAGTTAATCCTTCTTATCAGTTCATAGAGATGTTCTTAAAAAAATTTTTTTAACTGAAGTACAGTTGATGTACAATATTAAATAATTTTCAGGTGTACAACAGTGATTTACAATTTTTAAAGATATTCCATTTATAGTTACTACAAAATACTGGCTATATTTTCTGTATTGTACAATACATCCTTGCAGCTTATTTATTTTATACACAATGGTTTGCACCTCTTAATCCCCAACCCCTATCTTGCTCCTCCCCCCTTCCCTCTCCACACTGATAACCACTAGTTTGTTCTCTATATCTGTGAGTCTGGTTTTTTTTTATATTCACTAGTTTATTTTTTTAGATTCCACATTTAGGAGATATCATAAAGTATTTGCCTTTCTCTGTCTAACTTATTTCATAAGCATTATACCCTCCAAGTCCATTCATGTTGTTGCAAATTTCATTCTTTTTTATGGTTTAGTATTCCATTGTACATATATGCAATATCTTCTTTATCCATTCATCTTTTGATGGACATTTAGGTCACTTTATTCTATTCTACAGCTCCATGGTAAGCCATTGTTTCTACCACGTGGCCAACCTGTCTCCTATGGGTGGGCATGTAAGTGATTTGAAACATTTTGCTATTATAAATAATGCTGCAATAAATAATTTTGTGCATTTCTATTCTCATGTTGTTAAACAAGTACCATCAGGTAAATTCTAAGGTGGGATTATTAAATCAAAGGGTAAATACATATGTAGTTTTAATAGATATTGCTTAATACTTCTTTGTCAGGAGTGTACATTTTGTACTTACCACTGCAATTGATGAAACTGACTGTTACCTCATAGGTACCCTAACTGAGTGCTGTCAGGCTTTTGAATTTTTGATAATCTAATAGAAGGAAATGGTTACTCAGTATTGTTTTAATTTGTAGCTCTAGTATAAATTTAAGTGTCATTTAAATATCTTATTTTTCTGTGTGTAACACTCTGCTAACACCTTTTGTCCATTTTTCTATTAAGCGTTTGGTCCTATTTTTTTCCCCCTATTAATTAAAAAAAATCCCTTATATACTAGGAGATTAACTATTGTAATATACAATGCAAGTATGTTTCCCAGTTTGCCTTTGTCATTTAACTTTGACTATGGGACTTTCTTGCTAGACAAATTTCTATTTAATATAAATAAATCCTTTAAATGTAGTCTGTATTTTATTTTATTGCATCTGGACTTTAAGTCACAGAAAAAGCCTTTGCCCCCTATTCCAGGTTACAACAGAATTCACTGATATTTTCTCCTAGTATGTACATGGTTACATTATTTTGTGTTATATTGAAATCTCTTACCCAATTTGAAATTTATTCCACTGTACATATGAGATATGGATCTAATTTTACCTTTTTCTGATTAGTTTTCCAATTATCCTAAAATCAGTTATTATCCTAAAATCAGTCCATCATTTTCCCTGTGATTTGAAATGCCACCTACATCATATATCTATTTCCCTGGGTGTGCGGGTCTATTTCTCAATGAGTTTGCTTGCCCATTCAGGTAACAGTACTGCCATTTTAATTACAGAGGTTTTAATAACTGGAAGAGCCAGTGCTAGATCTTTTTAAAAACCTGTTCTTGCATATCTGTATTTCCATATGGTAGCTCCAAGGGGGTGGATGAGATTTCCTAAAGGAATCATATTAAATTTATATATTAATTTAGGGAAACCAAAATTGCTTTATTTACTGCAAAGAATTTGTCTTTTTTTAACTACTGTAAATAGAATTATATCATCTGACTATGTGTACATGAAAGACACTGTTGCTTTAAATTTTGACATTGTACTAATTTTTTTTTTTTTTCTGCATTGGGTCTATTGCTGCACGCAGGCTTTCTCTAGTTGCGGGGAGTGGGGGCTACTATTCACTCTGGTGTGCAGACTTCTCATTACAGTGGCTTCTCTTGTTGCGGAGCTCCAGCTCTAGGTGCGTGGGCTTCAGCAGTTGCAGCACGTGGGCTCAGTAGTTGCGACGTGCAGGCCCTAAAGTGCACGGGCTTCAGTAGTTGTGGCACATGGGCTCAGTAGTTGCAGTGCGCGGGCTCTGGGGCATGTGTGCTTCAGCAGTTGTGGCATATGGGCTCAGCAGTTGTGGCTCAAGGGCTCTAGAGTGCAGGCTCATTAGTTCTGGCACATGGGCTTAGTTGTTCTGCGGCACGTGGGATCTTCCTGGACCAAGGATTGAACCCGTGTCCCCTGCACTGGCACACAGGTTTGTTTTTTTTTTAATATAAATTTATTTATTTTTAGCTGCGTTGGGTCTTCATTGCTGTGTGCGGGCTTTCTCTAGTTGTGGTGACATGGGGGCTACTCTTCACTGCAGTGGGCGGGCTTCTCATTGCAGTGGCTTCTCCTGTTGTGGAGCACAGGCTCTAGGTGTGCAGGCTTCAGTAGTTGTGGCGCATGGGCTTAGTTGCTCCGCAGCATGTGGGATCTTCCTGGACCAGGGATCAAACCCATGTCCCCTGCATTGGCAGGCGGATTCTTAACCACTGCATCACCAGGGAAATCCTTGTGTTAAATTCTTTTACTGTGTGAGTTAGCTTTATTATCAATGCTCTTGGTCTTCTAATATCATTTGCAAACAGAACTAGTTATATTTCTTCTTTTTTTTTTTTTTTTTTTTTTTTTTTTGTGGTATGAGGGCCTCCCTCAGCCGCTCCGTGGCATGTGGGATCCTCCCAGACCGGGGCGCGAACCCGGTTCCCCTGCATCGGCAGGTGGACGCGCAACCGCTGCGCCACCAGGGAAGCCCTATATTTCTTCTTTTCCAATTCTTATGAATCTAAAACAGTTTTCTCTTATCTAATTGCACAAACTCAAACCTCCAACAAAATGCTGAATAGTGGGGACACAGGACAATCCTATCTTGTTCCAGTTTTAGTAGGAATGCTATCAGTAGTTTCCACATTTTAAGCTGCATTTTAAAAACAGGAGTATATGTGTTTTATCAGGTTGAAGATACATGCATAAATTCCTTTTTTTACCAAATGTATTTAGCAGGACGGTGCTGAATTTTTCCAAAGACCTTATGAACATCAGTAGAGATGAAGTACACTTTTTGTTCTTCCTTAGATTAACAGGTGATTTATGTTAATGGATTTCCTAAGACAGAACCATTGATCAATGGAACACTTGATCAATGATGTATTATTTTACTACAATACTGTAGAACTTTGATATTTTTGTATTGATATAAATGAGATTATTCTGTAGTCGTGTGTGTGTGTGTGTGTGTGTGTGTGTGAACTAACGAGATTTTTATCTAGATCAATATCATAGTCATTTAAAAAATAATTTGGGAACTTACTTTTTTATGTTCTGAAAGATTTTATGAAACAGAGATTAGCTGATCTTAGAAAATTTGGTAAAATATAACTTTTAAACCTCCCAGCTTGGTGTTTTTGTTGGTTTCTTCATACATTTTTCTATTTCTTAAAAAAAAAAAAACACAAAAAAATGAATAACCTGTTTAAGTTTTCTAGCTCTTTGGAGACAATTTTGGTAAACTGGATTTTCCTATTAATTTTATCCATTTCACCTAAGTTGTACAAAACAGAATCTATGACTTTTTAAATTTTCTGCTTCAATGATTATTTCCCCCTTATCATGTCTTCTACATCTCTGCTTTCTCCCTCTGTGCTAACCTCTCCCCTGTTCCCTGGCCAATTGGTTAACTAGTACTTTATCTATTTCATGGCCTTCTCCAAAGAAAAAACTTCTTTTTCTATTTATTTTTTAGTCTGAATGTTTTGTTTTTCTGTCTTCCACCTTAATAATTTTTGCTTTTATCTTTATTATTTCCTTCCTTGTTCATTATTCTGATTTACTTTTGTGAGTTTTTTTTGGGCGGGAAGCACCTTGTGGCTTGTGGGATCTTAGTTCCCTGACCAGGGATTGAACCCGTGCTCCCTGCAGTGGAAGCAGAGAGTCCTAATCACTGGATTGCCAGGGAATTCCTATTTTGTGATTTTTTTTCCTAGCTTTTTTTGATGGGAATTTAACTTATTCTCATTCTGTAGTTTTTATTGATAAAAATATTAAAGGCCAAATCTTTTCCTTATCACTGTTTTAATTATATCCCCTAGATTCTTACATGTAGTTTTTTCATTATTAGTATATGTTAAAGAGATCCTATACTTTTTTCTTCCCTTTCACACTAAAGTTGTTTAAAAGAATGTTTACATTGTAGGTGGACAGGACTTAATTTTTTGCTGTTGTTATTCATTTCTATCTTTATGGCATTATGATTTTTTTAAAAGAGCTTTTTTTTGGTATTGTTTCTACTTTATGAACTTCTCAGGATTTCTTTTTGACTTTGTATATAAATTTTTTGTGAATGTTCTATGTACACTTGAGAAAAAAGAATAGTTTATATTACCTGAGGATACAGTTCAATTTATACCCATAAACTACCCCTTACTATTATTTTAGGGCTTATACTATATATCCTTACTTATTTAATTTATTTATTTATTTTATTTGAAATACAACTTTATTCTGATTCTAAATGAAAGGAAACGGGAATGACAGTAACAAACAAGATTCCACCACTGAATACTGTGATGTGACTGTAGCAGTCTTATATTTGAAACTCAAGGAGGAAACAACTGTGTTCCAAAACACCTAAATATGCAGGTCCAAAAAAATGAAGGTTTTTTTTTTTAACTGCCACATTCGCTCCAAAGCTCATTCATCTCCTTCAGCATTCCAAAGATTAAGCACATGTTCTGCTTAGCTATATAATAAAGTGGCAAACACGCTACACCACTGACATCACAGGACAGTTGCCTATAAAACTAGACTTCTGACGCTGGGCTCCAGCTTCACTTTCTCACAGGTCATCATCTTCATCCGGGAGGGCAGTTGTCTGAGTAGCCTCTAGATAGTGCTCGTACTGCACTGCCATCGCTGGGTCCATGACCACCTCTGGCAGGGTGAGAGCAGGCATGGCGACGAACTCCAAGTTAGGGTCTCTGATCAGTTTTCTAGCAAGCCAGAGGAAGGGCTTTGCAAAGCTGTAGTTACTTTTGGCAGAAATGTCATAGTACTGAAGGTTCTTCTTTTGGTGTAAGACAATTGACTTTGCCTTAACCCTTCTGTCCTTAATACCCACTTTGTTGCCACACAACACGATGGGGATGTTCTCACACACTTGTACCAGATCTCTATGCAAGTTCTTGTAAGTAACTCTCGATGTTACATCAAACATTATAATGGCACACTGAGCTTGGATATAATAGCCATCTCTCAGTCCACCAAATTTCTCCTGACCAGCTGTATCCCATACATTGAACTGAATAGGTCCTCTGCTGGTATGGAACACAAGGGGATGGACCTCAACACCCAAGGTAGCTACATACTTCTCAAATTCACCAGTCGGATGACGTTTCACAAATGTAATTTTACCAGTACCACCCCATTACCAACCAATACAAGTTTGAACTGAACTTGGGGTTCTCCTTGGGCAGCCATTGTTATGTTACTCCTCCCGGCCGCCTCCTGCTGCCGCTGCTGGGACATCCCAACCCCCGGCCCCGCGGCCCCCGCCCTGGCCCCCTCCTTACTTATTTTAGATCCACTTTACCGATCTAGGACTGAAAGTAACATGTTAATACTCCTGAGGTGTTTGTCCTTTACTCTGAATTCTCTCAAGTTCCTGCTTTATGAAGTTCACTGCTATATTATTTGACACAGATATTAATAAATACTATTTATGAGTTAAGGCCCTTAACAAAGTTTTTTGTCCTCAAGACAACCAATGTAATTTGGTATGCAAGAAAAATATTTTGAGTACTTCACATTTAATTGTACAGAATATTTTTTAAAATGTCTAACCCAAGGGTTAAATTTTCATAAATTAAAACAATTTTATTCCTTCATCAAGGGCATTCTTAAGTGTAATAGCCCTTTTTTTTACTACAATGTGTGTGGTGCTGAAGAACAGAAGGACTACTAGGTATAGTTTAGTGCCACTGGTTTGACTCATGCTAGGGTACCAGTAATTTTAACCAACATTGCTCTTGCACCATCAGTTTTAAGATCAACACAGCACAAGTGGCAAAAAACATCTTAGAATTATTTTTTTATAAAGTTTTGACCTTGCAGATTCCTTGAATGAGTCTTAGAGACCCAAGAGTTCCATGTATCACACTTGAAAAACCACCAAACTTAGTATACTTGTAACCCATAATAAATAGTACACTGGAAGGCAATATAGAAGAATGGTTGGAAATACATCATTGTAGTCAGATACACCTGGAATCAAATTTCAGCTCTGCTGATTACAGGCTGTATAACATTGTGTAAGTTACTTTATAAGCCATAATTTCTTTATCTGTAAAGCAGTATTACTAATAGTGTCTAAAGGAGTTGCTTCAAGGATTAAATGAACTAATGTATAGAGAGTGCTTACCTAGTGCTTATCACATAGTCCTCAAAAAGCAGTAGCCTAATTACATAATTTTTATATAATGCAACTATTTTCTAACAATCCCTATCAGGAGAAAAAAATCAAAGACAATAATTTGGGAAATCTCCCTAGACCAAAAACTTTAAAAATGAGCAAAATACTTGAAGCATTAAATTCCTAGAGTTTTAGGATGTAAAATTTCAGATACCAGCAAATTTTGACATTTTAACTTTAATAGCCTTTTTTTAAAAATTGACTTTTTAACTTTATATTTTCTATTTTATCTTTGCATATTATTTCACAAGTTTTGTTGATATCTTCTTAGTCTGCCTTTCTCCTAATTATTTAGGGTTGGGTTACTTTATTTTATTTATTTATTTTTGGCTGCATTGGGTCTTCATTGCTGCGCATGGGCTTTCTCTAGTTGCGGTGAGCAGGCGTTACTCTTTGTTGCGGTGCGCAGGCTTCTTATTGCGGTGGCTTCTCTTGTTGTGGAGCATGGGCTCTAGGTGTGCAGGCTTCAGTAGTTGCAGCACACGGGCTCAGTAGTTGGGGTTCGCGGGCTCTAGAGCGCAGGCTCAGTAGTTGTGGC
>NC_041220.1:99340841-99365143 GCF_002837175.3 Physeter macrocephalus | reverse complement strand
CACAGTGGTTGAGAGTCTGCCTCCCGATGCAGGGGACATGGGCTCGTGCCCCGGTCTGGAAGAACCCACATGCCGTGAAGCGGCTAGGCCCGTGAGCCATGGCCGCTGAGCCTGCGCGTCCGGAGCCCTGTGCTCCACAACGGGAGAGGTCATAACAGTGAGAAGCCCGCGTACCGCTAAAAAAAAAAAAAATTTAAGGCTATAAATCTCCTTCTACCAAATCCTATAAGTCTTACAAGCTTTAAAATGTATTTTAATATTATTTAGTGCCAAATATATTCTGATAGCCATTAGGATTCCTTCTTTATCCCATAAATTACTTAGAAATGTCATTATATTTCCATATGCATAAACTTATTCCTTTAAAGTTATCTTTTTTGTTACTGATTGCCATCTTAACTGAACTGCATCAAGAAATATGGTCTGCGTGATATCAGTTTTTACTTGTTGATAACTTCTTAATGGCACAAAATGCAGTCAGTTTTTATAAAATTTTGAGCATACTTGAAAAAAATGTTTACAAGGCTTAAAAATTTGCAATGATTGGGTTTGGGGCTCTACGTATGTCCATTACCTCAAACTTATTTAACTATGTTGTTCAAATCTTTCTTCTCATTAACATTAGGTCTGTTGGACTTAACAAGATCTTAAACTCCGTTGTCTATGATGTTCTCCTTGAACGTTTGATAATTTTTGCATCATATTTTCAGGCTGTGTTATTCTGACACACATATTCACAATTGTCATGGTTTTCTGGTGAAACAGTACCTTTTGTCATGATATAAAATTCCAATTAATTTTTAATACTTCTGTCTTTATAAGTCATTATGTTTGATGTTATACATTGTTATGCATATTTGGTCAGGCTTTTACTAGTGTGTATTTTTTTCCAGCCTTTCACATTTTCAATTTTCCAGCCTTTCACATTTTCTTTTATAAAGAACATATAGGTGGATTTGAATTTTTAATCTATCTAATAATTGATGTCTTAATTGGAGAATTCATATTACATCTATTTAAATAACTAGTATTTCTATTTATTCCTATTTTTTGCTTTTATAGGTCCCAGTTTTTATTTTGAAAAAAATTTTCCATGTATTTTCCCTCTTCTACTGGTTTGAAACTAGTATCTCTAGAGCTATTCTTTCATTACTTAGCCCCAAAATTTTCAGATGCATTATTTTTCCTTGTCAAGGAAAGTCTGAAGTTAATAAATATATTTGCTCTATTAAAAAGGGCTGTACAATGCTTTAATTCCACTCATACCACTCTAGGCTTACATGCTCTTGTTTTCAGGTTATAAATGGGATTTATTAATCCCACAGGTAGCTATTATTTTTATTATTTTATGCAATCAGTTTTTCTTTAGATTTACTTCAATGTTTACCAATTCGTACTTTCATTCCTCCTTGCATTTCAGACTTTCTTTTCAAGATTGTTTTATTTCTTCCTCAACTATAACTCTCAGAGGGTTTTTTGGTTTTGTTTTTGTTTTAAGTCTATTGCAGGTAAAGTTTCTGTTTTCCGTTTTTTTAACCTGCAAACAAATTTGTTTCTTGAAAGAGTTTTTACCAGATCCTAAGTTGATAGTCAGTTTCTTTTGTAGGAGTCCATTTCTGCTTAGAAAGCAGCTGTCAGTCTGTTATTCAACTGTAAGTAATCAGTCCTGTACTTCTGGCTGTTATCAACATTTTCTCTTGCTCTGCAGTCTTCAACTAAGTCTGATGTGAATTTATTTTCACTCATCCTGTTAGGTAACACTAGGATCCCTGAATATGATTCATGTCTTTCATAAATTCTAGAAAATTCTCTGGTAGTATCTCTTTAAATATTGCCTCTCTTAAATTCTATTTATAATCCCCATCTTAAATTCTGATTAGACACATAATACCTCATTTCACTGTATTTTTCATTTCTCTTAGCATCTTTCAAATTTTTCATTTATTTTTTGTGACTTCTTCAACCTTCCCAATTATCAATGACCCTCCCAAATGTAACTGGTTGTTTAAAACTTTCATTATGTTTTAAAATTCCATTATTATATTTTTCATTTTTAGACATTCTATTTGGTTATTTTTTTATACATGTTAGGTAGTTTATGATAGTCTCTAGCTTTTACTCATGATTCTAATTTTAAACTTCATATTTCTTTAAATAGATTAAAACATACCCTTTTTATATTCTTATCTTTTAATTACAAAATCCAGCCTTTGAAGGTTGGTTCTGGTTCTTTATTATTTCTGCCAACAATTATAAACTGTTTGCTTATGTGTTTTATGATTTATTTTATTTTGGGGGGAATGAATTCATTTTTAAAACAACTTTATATTTGGGACTATTTTGAAAACAAAGATGATTAAAAAAAATTTTTTTATTGTGGTGAAATACACATAAAATAAAATTTACCATCTTAACCATTTTAAGTGTATAGTTTAGTTCAGTGGTATTATATACATTTGTAATGTTGTGCAACCTTCACCACAATCCATCTCCATAACTTTTCATCTTATAAAACTGAAACTATACCCATTAAACAATAATCTCTCATCCCCCTCTACTCACAGCAACCGCAATTCTACTTTCTGTCTCTATGATTTTGACTACTCCAACTACCTCATATATAAGTGGAATCACACAGTATTTGTCATTCTGTGACTGGTTTATTTCACTTAGTGTAATATCCTCAAGGTTCCTCCACGTTGAAGCATATGTCAGAATTTTCCCCCTTTTAAGGGTGACTAATATTCCATTGTATATATATACACTACATTTTGCTTGTCCATTCTTCTGTCCATGGACAACTGGGTTGCTTCCAATGCATGATGATTTTAAATTAAATTCTAGATTTTTGAATTAGTTTGAACTCAGATTCTTAAACCCTGTGGCAATTAGTCAATGGCTAAAAATTACCCGGGGAGATTTTCTCTTTTTGGATACAGATATATATTCTTGCTCTCTATTTTAAGTTTTGATTTTTAATCTAGGATTTTTCATTGTTTCTTTAATGAGAGTTTCATATTTCTAACCGTCTATATTTCCAGAATCAAGAAACCAAATCTTCCTTGGTTATAAAATTCCTTGTCATTTAAAAAATAAATACTTCTTTAACAATTCATTTAAAAAACAAATTATTCATATGCCTTATGTTTAAAAGATATAATTTACGTAAACATACAGAATTATCTCTTTAGACAGTTTAAATATACTAAGGTGATTTATGTTATCTACCTTTAATAACCTTTGAAGCTTAATGATGTAGTGAGGCATTTAAACTTCCTAGGGGAACATTCTGAGCAGCTCTAACCCTGTGGAAAAATTTTAAGTCTAAATGTAGAATAATAAGCAAAAGAGCAAATGATTTTTCAATTTTGTCATATCTCATGACAATTCCTGGAGATTTAGTGTTGAATTCTCATAGGAAAGGGTAAAGTTGGTTAAATCCCCACAGTAAAACTCTCCTTGGGGCAGAGTTACTCATCCTGACAAAAAGCAACTCTTTGCTATCTTTTTGATATGCCTCTATGTTTCAACATTAAGTAAGATCTGAAAAGCCTATGGGAACCATAAAAGAAAAATCAGATTAAGGGAAAAAAATCTATGACATGCTTTCAGAACCTTTCCTTCCTTAAGAAAACTAAAAAGCAGATGATATTAGAGAACTTTCAGAATAAAGAATCCAGTATATATAGTCTATGTCTTCTTAAAAACTAAGATCATCTGGTTCTTTGAAAACGTCATTAAAATTGATAACCTCTAAGCAGGATGCGAAAAAAGAGTGGCAAGACACAAGTTACAAACACAAATGAAAAAAAAGCCATCGTAATTGATCTCATGAATATTAAAAGGATGATAAATAAACATTATGAACAACTTCATACCTACAAATATGATAACTTACACAAAACAGACCAATTATTTGAAAGACACAATCTGGCAAAACACACACAAAGAAATACATAACACGGGTAAGCTTGTATCTGTTAAAAATGAACGAATAATCACCTTTCAAAGCAGAAAGCACCAACCCAGATGGTTTCACTGGTGAATTCTACCAAGTATTAGGGAAGAAATTACACCAATACCCTACCATCTCTTCCAGAGAATAGAAGAGGTGGGAGTACTTACCAATTCATTCTAAGGTCAGCATTATAGTAATACAAAAGAAAGATAAAGACAAAACTACAGAGCAATATCTCTCATGAAAATAAATTTTAAAATCTTGCTAAATACTAGCAAATCGAATCCAACAATGTACAAATGGAATTATACACAATGACCAAGTGGAATTTATTTCAGGTATACAAAGCAGATTCAACATTTGAAAACCAATTAATATAATTGAGCACATCAACAAGCTAAGAAGAAAAATCATATGATCACCTCAACTGATGCAGAAAAAGCATCTGACAAAACCTAATACTCATTCATAATAAAAACTCAGCAAACCAGGAACAGAGGAGAACTTCTTCAACTTGATAAATAACATCTACAAAAACCTACAACTAACATCATACTTAATGGTGAAAAACTAGATATTTTCCCCCTAAGATAAGGAACAAGGTAAGGATGTCCCCTCTTATCACACCTATTCAGCATCATAATGGAAGCTCTAGGTAACATAATAAAAAGCTCTAGGTAACAAGAAAAAACAACAAGACATATACATACAGGGAATAAAGAAATAAAACTGTCTTTGTTCACAGATAACATGATTGTCTATATGAAAGAATCAACAAAAAAATTCCTGGAGATGAATACAGTGAGAAGTTTGACAAAGAGTTATAAGATATAAAGAAGAACCAAACAGAGATGGAGAATACAATTTAACTGAAATGAAAATTACATTACTAGAAGAAATCAACAGTAAATTAATGATACAAAGGAACAGATTAGTGAGCTGGAAGACAAAAGCAGTGGAAATCTCTGAAGCTGAACAGAAAAAAGAAAAGAAATGAGGGCAGTTTAAAAGACCCCTGGGACAACATCAAGTGTGCGTACAGTCCCACTAGAGGGGTCCCAGAGGAGATGAGAGAGAAAAAGGGGCAGAAGACATAATAGCTAAAAAATTCACTAATATGGGAAAGGTCCAGGAAGCACAGAGAGTCCCATACAGGATCAACCCAAAGAGGACCACACCAAGACACATTGTAATTATAATGGCAAAAATTAAAAATAAAGAGAGAATATTAAAAGCAGCAAGGGAAAAGCAACAAATTACATAAGGGAACATTCATTCAGCTACCAGCTGACTTTTCAGCAGAAACTCTGCAGGCCAGAAGAGAGTGGCATGATATATTTAGAGTAATGAAAGGGAAAAACCTACAACCAAGAATACTCTACACAGCAAGGCTTTCATTCAGATTTGATGGAGAGATTAAAAGTTTCAGAGACAAACAAAAGCTAAGAGTTCAGCTTCACCAAATCAGCTTTATAAGAAACGTTAAAGGTACTTCTCAAAGAGAAAAAGAGGCCACAACTGGAAATATGAAAATTATGAAAGGAAAAATCTCACTAGTAAAGGCAAATATACAGTAAAAGTAGTAAATCAACCACATACAAAGCTAGTATGAGGGTTAAAAGACAAAAGTAGTAAAATCATCTATATCCCTAATTAGTAATTAAGGGTACACAAACAGAAAGATGTAAAATATGATTCAAAAACAGTAACCATGGGGGGAGGGGAGTAAAAATACTGGGGTATTAAAAATGAGTTTGAAATTAAGAGATAAGCAACTTAAAATAAATAAATACACACACACACACACACACACACCTCATAGTAAACACAAATCAAAATAGATACACAGACGAAAAAGAGAAAGGAATCCAAACATAACACTAAAGACAGTCATCACATCACAAAGAAGAGAAAAAAAGGAACAAAAAAGAACTATAAAACCAACCCCCAACAGCTAACAAAATGACAATAAATATACTTATCAATAATTAATTGACACACACTGACTGAAAGTGAGAGGATGGAAAAAGGTATTCCATGAAAATAGGTATCAAAAGAAAGCTGGAGCAGCAATACTGGTATAGATTTTAAAACAAAGACTGTAGCAAGAGACAAAGAAGGACATCACACAATAATCAAGGGATCAATCCAAGAAGAAGATATAACAATTATAAACATATATGTACCCAACAGAGGAACAACTAAATACATAAAGCAAATATTAACAGTCATAAAGGGAGAAATTGACAGTAACACAATAACAGTAGGGACTTTAACACCACACTTACATCAACGGAAAGATCATCCAGACAGAGAATCAACAAGGAAACTGGCCTTAAATGACACATTAGATCAAGTGAACTTAATAGATATATATAGAACATCCCATCCAAAAGCAACAATATATACTCTTTTCAAGTGCACATGGCACATTCTGCAGGATAGATCACATGTTAGGCCACAAAACAAACCTTGGTAAACATAAGAAAACTGAAATCATATCAAACATCTTTTCCAACCACAATGCTATGACACTAGAAATCAACTACAAGAAAAAAACTGCAAGAAACACAAACACGTGGAAGCTAAACAATGTGCTAGTAAACAACCAATGAATCACCAAAGAAATCAAAGAACAACAAAAAAATACAAAAAATAGAGACAAATGAAAATGAGAACACAATGATCCAAAACCTATGGGATGCAGCAAAAGCAATTCTAAGAGGGAAGTAAGTGATACAAATGTAACTCAGGAATCAAGAAAAAAATATCTCAAATAACTAACCTCACATCTAAAGGAACCAGAAAAAGGAGAACAAACAAATCCTATAAACAGAAGACAAGAAATCATAAAAATGAGAGCAGAAATAAATGAAATAGAAACTTAAAAAACAATAGAAAAGATCAATGAAAATAAGAGCAGGTTCTTTGAAAAAATAAACAAAATTGATAAACCTTTACTCAGACTCATAAGAAAAAAAGAGAGCAGGCCCAAATCAATAAAATCAGAACTGAAAAAGGAGAAGTAACAACCAACACCACGAAAGTACAAAGGATCATAACAGATTCCTATGAAAAACTATATGCCAGTAAAATGGACAACCTAGAAGACATGGACAAACTCATAGAAATGTACAATCTCCCTATACCGAACCAGGAAGAAACAGAAAATATGAACAGACCAGTAATGAAATTGGATCAGTAATTTAAAAACCTTCCAACAATGCTGCTCATAGCAGCAACAATGCTGTTTAATAGCCAAGATTTGGAAGTCACCCAGTGTCCACCAACAGATGAGTGAATAAGTAAGATGTGGTATATATATATATACAATGGAATACACTCAGCCATAAAAGAAGAATGAAATTTTGCTACTTCCAACAATGTGGATGGACCTGGAAGGTATTATGCTTAGCGAAATGAGACAGAGAAAGAGAAATACTGTATGTTATTACTTATATGTCGAATCTAAAAAGTAAAACAAATGAATGAATATAACAAATTAGAAAGAGACCCACAGATATAGAGAACAAACTAGTGATTATTAATGGGGAGAGGGCAGGGGGTGGGGCAGGGTAGGGATTAAGAGGTACAAACTACTATGTATGGAATAAATAAGCTACAATGATATATTGTTCAATGTAGGGAATATAGCCAATATGTTTTAAGTTGAAATGGAGTATAATCTATAAAAATTTTGCATCATTATGTTGTATAACTGAAACTAATACAGTATTATAAATCAACTACACCTCAATAAAAATAAAAGAAAAAAGTCTATTAGGGTAAACATAAGATTATTCTCATTTTAACTTATTGATTTGAGGAATCAAGCCAATAATAAGGTTACTAGGTCATGGATTATGATTTAGATTATTATTCTTTCAGTATACTTCTGGATTCAATAGATTAATACAGCATTTAGAACTGTTGTCTATATATTCATTAGAGGATGATAATTTTTCAGATTTTGAACCAGTTACTTTTATTCTGAAAATGCACTGACAGTGTTCATATTATTCTGTACTCTAAAAAAAAAAAATTACATATAACATTGTTTGGAAAAATTAAAAAAAAAAATCCTGGAACTAATAATAGCAAGGTTGCAGGATACAAGGTGAATATACAAAAGTCAATTATCTTCCTATATACCACCAATGAACAAGTGGAATTTGAAACATAATGCAATTTACATTAGCACCCTTTTAATGAAGTACTTAGGTATAAAGCTAAGAAAATATGTACAATTGTGATCTATGTAAGGAAAACTACAAACAGATGAAAGAAATCAAAGAACTGAATAAATGGAGAGACATCCCATGTTCACAGATAGAAACTCAATATTGTTAAGATGTCAGTTCTTCCCAACTTCATAGATTCAATGTAATCCTAATCAAAATCCCACAATACTTTGTGGGTATTGACAAACTGATTCTTAAGTTTATAAAGAAAGGCAAAGGACACAGATTAGCCAACACAATAGCAAAAAAGAGCCAAATTGGAGAAATGATACTACCAACCTCAAGACTTATTATAAAGCTACAGTAATCAAGACAGTATGATAATGAACTCAAACAGACAAATAGATTAGTGAAACAGAATAGAGCACCCAGAAATAGATGCACACAAACAAGAGTCAACTGATCTTTGATAAAGGAGCAAAAGTAATCAAATGGAGAAAGGACTGTCTCCAAGAAATGATGGTGGAACAACCAAACAACCACATGCAAAGAAAGAACCTAGACAAAGACCTTGTATTTTTCACAAAAATGAACTCCAAATAGGTCATACACCTAAATGTAAAACACAAAACTATAAAACCACAATTAAGACAACATAGGAAAAACTCTTGGTGTCTTTGGGTTTGGCAAAGACTTTTTAGATAAAACAACAAAAGCATGATGCATGAAAAAATTTGATAAAATAGACTTTATTAAAATTAAAAGTTTTTAATCTGTGAAAGACTCAACTTAAGAGAATGGAAAGACAAGCCACAGACTGAGAGAAAATATTTACAAAACACTTACCTGATAAAGGGATTTTATGTCCAAAACATATAAACTCAACAATGAGAAAATGAAAAACTGATTAAAAAATGGGCAAAAGATCTAAACAGATTATCTCACCCAAGAAGATATGCAGATAGCAAATAAGTATATAAAAAGAACTGTAAATTAAAGAACTGTAAATTAAAACCATAAAAAGATACCACCACAAACCTATTAGAATGTCTAAAATCCAAAACACTGACAACAGCAAATGCTGGTGAGGATATGGAGCAAAAGGAATTCTCATTCATTCCAGATGGAAATGCAAATTGGTACAGCCACATTGGAAGATAGTTTGGCAGTTTCTTAACAAAGCTAAAGTCTTACCACAGGATCCAGGAATTGCACTCCTAGGTATTTACCCAAATGAGCTGAAAACTTATGTCTGCATATAAACTAGTGAATGTTTATAGCAGCTTTATTTATAATTGTTAAAAAGTGGAAGCAAACAAAATGTCCTTCAGCAGGTTAATAGATAAACAAAACTGTGGTATATCCACAGCATGGAACATCATTCAGTAATAAAAAGAAATGAGCTATCTACCAAGCTACGAAAAGACAAAGAGGAACTTTAAATGCACATTGCTAAGTGAAAGAAGTCAATCTAAAAAGGCTATATAGGGCTTCCCTGGTGGCGCAGTGGTTGAGAGTCCGCCTGCCGATGCAGGGGACGCAGGTTCGTGACCCGGTCTGGGAAGATCCCACATGCCGCGGAGCGGCTGGGCCCGTGAGCCCTGGCTGCTGAGCCTGCGCGTCCGGAGCCTGCGCTCCGCAACGGGAGAGGCCACAACGGTGAGAGGCCCACGTACCACAAAAAAATAAAAAATAAAAATAAAAAAATAAAAAGGCTATATACTGTATGATTCCAACTATATGACATTCTGGAAAAGGCAAAACTATGGAGACAATGTTTGACACAAGTTGGGGCATGGGGTAGAAGGATGAATAAGTGGAGTACAGAGGATTTTCACAGTAGTGAAACTACTGTGTATAACACTGTAATGGTGGATACATGAAACTGTACATTTATTAAAACCCACACAACTGTACAGCATACAAAAAGTGAATCTAATGTAAACTATGGGCCTTATTTAATAATAATTTATCAACATTGATTCATCAATTGTAACAAATGTACAACCAGCAATGAAGGATGCTGATAATAGGAGAAACTGGGTGGGGAAAGTATATGGGAACACTCTGTACTTTCTGTTCAACTTTTCTGTAAACCCAAAACTGCTCTAAAAAATGAAGTTTATTAATTTACCAAACAAAACAAAAAATAGGATTAAGTAAAAAATCCATTTGATTTCACGTACTTTTCTTCTTGTAAAAAAACTATTCAGTAGGTGGCACCAGAGACCCTTTAGAATAAGGAATTACAGCCGTACTATTCATAATGCTTAGTTTTGATGCTGATACATGTGTTGAGATTGTATTTATTCACTAATGAAAAATATGATTGAGGCTCTTGAAAAAATGTGTTATAGAAAACTAAATTTAGATGCAAATTATATTATTCCATAAGTAGGTAAATAATCATGAAAATCTAGGAATGCAGATCTGATGAATTATGGAACAATAGTAATCTTACACTATGGGTAAATAAAAAAGGTGCTATATTAAACCATTTAAAAACCAAATTCCAACTCACATTTTGACAACTACATAGCACAACCATTTGATGCTTCTTGACTACTAGTGAGCAAGCATCTCATTAATAAATTGTTTTTCTCCGCAGACTAAAAGAGGTCACTAAATGTGGCATCAAGGCATTTTAAAATTCATTTTCTCTTCAAGCTGGGACAGAAAAAGTATTATGCCTTTCTAAAATGCAGACGATGAAACATGTTAACTACCCACCGAGCAACTATTGCCTGTCCACCCACTGGGATTCAATCTAACATACTCAATACGCAGTTTTACAGAGAACAAATGAAGTAGCCCTGACTTACAAAAAATAATCTCTTCCCCATCTTCTTAATTTATATCACTTTAAAGTGATCTTATTCAGGTGCTCAGGAATTATGTATTTTACCCATTAATGGAGACCGAATACCATATACTGCCACTTTGGTGGAGATAGGAGAGAAGGGGTAGAAGAAAGGAGGGAATCAAAGAGGTATCTGGAGAGAAGAGTAAAACGTATTCTTATTTTTCCAAATTTAGAATTCAATTCTCAGAAAACAAATGATCAACAAGACAGCATGTGGCTGAAATATAAAAACAAGTATATTAACCTTTAATTATCATTATAGAGTTCTGTACAACAGAGAAGTTATTTAACATTTATTTCCAATAAAAAATACTATTCAGTGCCCTAAAACGAATTAATCCAAATTTAAGAACACAGTTTAACTGTAGTTGCAGAACAACACAAATGGAGTGGAATTAAGTCTAGGAACACAGTAATTGAAAACGAATCTTGGAAGCGAATCCTCTGAAAGTCTAGTACACATGACTAGGTAATACAAAAACATGGCCACTGATGGATCTCTGGTTTGTCCATAAATACACGTATTAATCTTAATTTGTAAGAGTAAACTGTGGTCACTTACACCTTGGGAAACACTGGATGATATATAGCACAGTGATTTCCAATCTTTCATAATTTAATTCCCTATTTAATTTAATTAAAAGACATGCCAATAAGAGGTAAGTTGTTTTGCCTGGCAAATTTTATGAAGAAAAAGTAATATCAATTTGAACCAAATATAAAGAAAAATTTTTTTGTTTGCTTTACAGTCTTATTGCAAGTAAATATATGACTTTTTCCTGGCTTTTTAAAATGTCAAAAATAGCTTCTGTACTTTTTACCAACTTTGAGGACTACTAGACTTTAGGATCTACCAGGTGAGACAAAATCTAATCCAATCTCATAATTTTACAGAAAAGGTAGCAAAAATTTTACATTATTTTGTAATCTTTCATAATTCATTACATAAATTTTATAATAGCTCATAATTTACATATAGGGTTAAGAATTTATAAAATGACACATACTGTATGCCCTTTTAATCCCCCTGAACAATTTAGGGTATTCATCCTCCTTTTACACTGGGTCTCCATTCCCTGCACCTATTCCTCAGTGCCAAACTAACATTGTTCTGGGATAACATTCTAATCATTTTAAAGTTTTCAGACAAATTCTGCCAACACTCTATTGCAACTGTTTCTAGCATGCTATAATACATTGCCACTGCTAGATATATTTCAACAAAACAAGCTCTAGCATCCATACTGTACAAATAATTGGAAAAAATATTTTAAAATAGGGGTCTATTAATAAAGAAATGTTGGGACTTCCCTGGTGGTCCAGTGGGTAAGACTCCACTCTCTCAATGCAGGGGGCCCGGGTTCAATCCCTGGTCTGGGAACTAGATCCTGCATGCATGCCGCAACTAAGAGTTCGCATGCCACAACTAAGAAGTCCACATGCTGGAACCAAGATCCCACATGCCACAACTAAGACCCAGCCAATAAATAAATAAATATTTTAAAATAAATAAATAAATAAATAAATGTTATCTTCTGCAATCACTGAACTATATTACCAGGAAGAGAAAATTCCTCAATATAAAGAGTAGTATTAATATATCTAAAATTTTTAAGCATTTGTAAGAAAAGAATGTAAGAAGAACATGGGCTAACTGAATCTCTCAAATTTAAAAAAACACCTGATTTTCATTAATAATTTCACCCTTACTTTACTGAAAATCTCTTGTGATAGAGGCAATAAATGGAAAACCTTACAGACTTGGATTTCTTCTCCTTTTCTTCATCATTCTCTAGAGAAAGATATGAGCAAGTATGACACTTAGCACACCAGAGGCCAAATGGCAGCACACTCTCCTGCCTCCACAATTAAGAGGTACAGCTAAACCATATAAAAAGAAAATTCCTAAGTCATTATATTAACCATCAATTTATCAATTGATAAGACTAGTTATATTTTTCTCAAAAAGAGGAACTAAACTGTGTAGAAGTGGAACAAAGTCTGCTCTGTCTAGTTTTATCTAGCATATAAGCAGCCAGGAGAGTCATTTGACCTGGGCCTCACATTTGCAAATCTGTTACATATTTATGATTTTAGTATCATCTTCAAGTGAGGTTATATACTTATATGTGGCAGGACTTAAAAAAAAAAAAAAAAAAAAAAAAAGGCCTACAATTTCAAATTTCCATCCCTCTACTGGACTTCCTGGATATTACAAATTAATACCTTTTGTAGATCTAATAATGATCTTGTAAATACAATTTTATTTCATGTTTTTTTTTTTTTTTTTTTTTTGTGGTCATGTTTTAAATGTGTTTAAAGCTTAATCTGTTAGACAAAACATTTAAAATATACAACAGTTTGTAAAGCCCATTTCAAAAAGGCAAAGTTGCCAAGCGTCTTTCAAGTTTTCAGAGATCCCCTTTTAATATTCGTAGTTTTCTTCATCTTGGCTTAGTTTCATCTTATGTGTCTAGTTAATTTAGCTACCACATGGAGGATATCAAAACTATGTCTTCTACCTCACGAAGCTGAACAAATTAGGAGGTATAAAGGCATTTCAACAAGGTTAAAGCCCTATTCAACAAACACAAAACATTACTAATCATCTTATAAAAGACTTGTATCCATAATTTATAAAGAATACAGAAATCGGGCTTCCCTGGTGGCGCAGTGGTTGAGAATCCGCCTGCCGATGCAGGGGACATGGGTTCGTGTCCCGGTCCGGGAGGATCCCACATGCCGCGGGGCGGCTGGGCCTGTGAGCCATGGCCGCTGGGCCTGCGCGTCCGGAGCCTGTGCTCCGCAACGGGAGAGGCCGCGACAGTGAGAGGCCCGCGTACCGCAAAAAAAAAAAAAAAAAAAAGAATACAGAAATCAACAGTAGAAAGCAAACAACCCTACTAAAAATGGGCAAACGAATTGAACAGATCTCTAAAAGAGAAGATCTACAAACTGCCTATAAGAACTTGAAAAAGCACTCAACATTATTAGTTATGAGGAAAATACAATTTAAAGCAAAATGAGATATCATTTCACACCAACCAGAATAGCTAGTAACAAAGATGGATAACAGGAGTTACTGACAGGGATCTGGAGCAACTAGAACTCTCATGCATCTCTAATGAGTCTGTGAAATGATAAATTTGGGAGAATGATCTGTCAGTTTCTAATATATTTTAAATATACATTGATGCTATGACCCAGCAATTCTACTCTTATGGATTTTCCCAAGAGAAATGAAACAGATGTCCAAAAGGCACAAGAATGTTCATAGCAGCCTTATTAATAATCCCTAGTGACTTATTAATAATCGCTTTCAGAGGAGGTTATAAGAAAGAACAAAGAATCAAAAGTGATTCTTGTATTTTAATACTGAGTGAGTGGGAAGGTGTCAACAGCACTAATTAATGGGGAACATAAGAAAATGAACAGGCTTAAAAAGGAAAATAAGTTTAGATTCACTGAGCTTAAAATTCTTCCATAATATATATGTGGAGATGTCTAGAAAACAGTATGGAACTTGGAGGCTGTGGCTCATCAAAACAGAGGTTAAGAGTGGAAGTCAGAAGAGTGTATGAGGTTTTTTTGGGGGCACAGTCAGGGAAATACATGTATGTATATAAATATACATATGAATGTATATATAACTCTAAGGACACAGTCCTTAAGGTATAACATTCTGGGGACAGCATGAAGATCAAATAGTAAAGGAGGCAGACAGGATTCTTAACCCTTTTTGTGCAAGAATTCCTTTGGCAGTGTGGTGAAGACTATGGTGGTCTCCTTCTCAGAATCATGTTTTAAATTCACAAATTTGTAGGATTACAAAAGAAACCAACTATACTGAAATACAATTTAAAAAAATTGTAAGTTGAGATAGAGTAATATATTACTTTTTCTTAATGCATTAAAATATAAGATCTAGTAGTAAGTCTAATATCTACCATAATTTCAAAGTAGTGAGAATATAAACAATAATTATGTGATATGAAAATATCTATGATTTTTATTGCTAGAACAGGTATTACTAATACTACTGTTGTTTGTTATCAGCATTTATATTTGAAGGAAATGTTAAACTTCAGCTAGGGGTTAGTGAAAATTAAGATGTCATTTTTTTTCCCCCATTCAAGTTTGTAAACCCATGAAATTCTGTCCATGAACTTTTCGGGGAATATCCCCGGATAAGAACACTTGGAACTAGAAAGTAAAATTAAAGAGACATAAAAACTTGATAAAACAATATCATGGAAATCACAGCAGCAAAATAGTATATGTTAATTTTAAACTGCAATGATAAAATACTATATCCCCTGCTTCATTTCTTACAATTGTCAAGTAGAACAAGATACAAAGGCCAGAGAACAGCATGTTAAGCAAAGTAAGGTGGAAAAGATTCAGAGGTTTCTGAATATTTTCAGAGAAAGAAAAGAAATCACAACTGTATTTAAACTAATTTTTTAAAATTTATCCCCATTAGGAATCACTTAATAACCACTATAATCATAGACTGCCAATACAATGATCATTCTTTGTCTCATACATTCCACTCCCAACCTGCTTCATCCAGCCTCTACTTCTTATATGATCTACTGATTCACTCTGCCATGCAAGCCAGGGTCAGAACAGATGAATAATAATGGCACAAGTCCTTCAGCTGGCCTAACTGCTACCCTAGAGATACAAAACAATTCATTATACTGAACAGGAGGGGTAAACCATTTTCCTCTCAGAGAGACGCAGTCAGGCAAGTTACGCTAGATACATTATCTCAAAGCTTATGTCTCTCTACGCAACAGTCTGTTGTAGTGAAAATTTGACTAGAAATTATTTGGAATGCTGAGTCATCTCCCATGACAAGTTAACTATCTTTTTTTTCTGCCTCCTCAGCAGCTATGGCACTTGCTATTAAGTACTATCAATCTCTGACCCAACAAAGTAGTTTTTTAGACAATGCCTTATTCCTATCAAAGTCACCGTCAACAGAGCTTAGAAGTTACTGTCCAGAGGCTATTATTACAGCGGAATTATGGCAGAGTGTGCCACAGTGTTTGTAGAACATATCCACTTGTAGATATACTACCCACTATAACCAATGTGGCACTCAGAGAGAAACGAACATCTCCAGAGAAGCTTTTACGTCTGCTAAAGCTGGGGCATTCCTGAGAACAAACAGAAAACAAAATAAAGGTGTTAAAAACCAGACTCCCTACCAAAGAAAATCTAATACTTTAACAATATAGCAAAGCCCAAATAAGGCTGTAAAAATTCTATTCTAAATGAGTTAAGTTTGATAAGGACTACAGTAGGATCAAGATCATGGAGAATATCTTCTTGCTACAGTAACAGGCAGAAAGGTAAACTGAGGAATGAGGGCTTAATATTCAACTCTCAAGGCTAATACTATTGCTCTGTCTTGCCTACTGAATATGAGCCATAAAAGCTCCTCCCAAGTGTTGCTTTCTTACTTTATTACTTTTAATTTTAAATGGAATGAATCTCTAAACAAAATGCAAATAAATTACTAATAACAAGCATTAAAATTTTTTTATCTAGAAAATAACAGGATAGCTACAGAGGCACAGGGCTATCTTTTAACTAAAGATCTCCCTTCATTGTTATAACTAAAGTTATTGAAAATCATTTACCAGGGGCTTCCCTGGTGGCGCAGTGGTTGAGAGTCCGCCTGCCGATGCAGGGGACGCAGGTTCGTGCCCCGGTCTGGGAAGATCCCACATGCCGCGGAGCGGCCGGGCCCGTGAGCCATGGCTGCTGAGCCTGCGCGTCCGGAGCCTGTGCTCCGCAAAGGGAGAGGCCACAACAGTGAGAGGCCCGCGTACTGCAAAAAAAAAAAAATCATTTACCAAGACTCTAAAATAACTATGATACTTGCTCAGGGTAATAAAAGAGACACTAAGGGAAAATACATAGTTTCTGCTCTCTATGAGTTAGCAATCCAGTATGGAAGAATAAAATGTAAAGACTCTATATTTCTTGGAGGAGTATCTTGAGGCTCATTTGGTCTTCAATTTCAACATTCCTGAGTAGGGTACACGAGGTTTAAGTCAACAAGAGAATCAAGAGCACATGAACTACTCTCTCTATTCTATCTCTACTGTATCCTATTATTAACATGCCAGTGTCCTCCTTGAGACTAAGCACTGTATCTTATTCATTTACCTACTCAGGGATCTACAATGGTACCACAACAAGGTAATTCAATAAATTTCATAAATAAACGATTCTTCACACTTCAAAGGGAATAAAGGGCAGCATTAACAGCTGAGCAATAAGTTAACCTTTTTTGGTTTTGGTTTTCTTATTTTTTTTTTACAGGGCATAGAAAAACAAGAATGAGAAGACATTCCTTTACTCTCTGACACTTTACACAAAAGGTTTCTGAACAGTCACTGAAAGGAATTATTAGAGAAAAATGATTTTTTTTTTCTGGAAGTCTAATGAGCTAGTTGGTTCAAAGGCAGAAAAGAATGCAGACTTAGACATTGCTTATGTTGCTTTCACTTTGGTTTACTATGTCACTACTGAACATGCACTGCAAAGGATAAATATAAAATCAAGGATCAAATGAGTGGACGTGGACTTCCTGAAGCTTCTTTTTATTCCACAGATTTGACTGTCTCAACTGCCCATGTAAAATGAGGAGTCTGCCAGACGAGAGGAACATGGAGAACACATAACCATAGGATCTCTGCCTTTTATAACATTTGAGGGTTGTTTTTGGGGGGGGGTGAGCTAAGGGATAGCTGCACCCCAGTTATACTTCCAAGTTTCATTTCTTAAAGCCTACCTGAGGCTTTACTAAAAGTCATGGTCACCACAGCTTAATGCAGCTATTTAATCTTAATCCTTTTGCCCCTCCTTACCCTTCCTGCTTCTCCTGTTTTTTGCCTCTTTATTTTTATTTATTTACTTTTTAAAATTAATTTTTATTGTATTATTTTTGCTGTGTTGGGTCTCCGTTTCTGTGCGAGGGCTTTCTCTAGTTGCAGCGAGCAGGGGACCACTCCTAATCACGGTGCGCAGGCCTCTCACTATCGCGGCCTCTTCTGTTGTGGAGCACAGGCTCCAGACGCGCAGGCTCAGTAGTTGTGGCTCACGGGCCTAGTTGCTCCGCGGCATGCGGGATCTTCCCAGACCAGGGCTCGAACCCGTGTCCCCCCCATTAGCAGGCAGACTCTCAACCACTGTGCCACCAGGGAAGCCCCTTTTTGCCTCGTTAAAGCCATGATCTGACCATGGTATTTGTGAATCTCGTAGCCTTGTTAAAGCCAAAGTCCAACTCCCCTGTGACTACAACTTTCCCTGTTAGGCTTTTTAGCACGTAAATGTTCTTTCTAAGTTCAGCTCATCAATTTTGGACTTTGGAAGAATCAGTCTCTAAAGTATGCCTTTAGAGCAGAGTTCTTCAAATTCTGTTGGATATTCACTCATCAACTAACAAAACTGAGAATGCACGTTAAAAATATGTGTATTTTTCATTTTTATTATCTATTTTTATTTTATCTATTGTATATTTTTTATTACCTATTTCATTTGTATTATCTATTTTTCAGACTTAATTCAGATAAAACTACATAGTAGAATATGTATATCCATTTAACTGGCCATATAAACTATAATATATCACAACACTCAGAATGCAAACCAAAGAATAAGGGCTCCATTATCAATCCCTCCTTGTCTGAAGGACTGAACTCTCACTCTTCTCCCAAAACACTAGGTCTCCTTTATAATGACAAGGGACTTCTGATATAAATCCCAAGTAAGGGTGCCACTGTTAGTCCATCTGTCAAAGATTAGTAACAGTTAGTTTATTTATTTTTATTATGTTTTTAAAAATATTTTAAATTTTAAAGTAATTTTAGACTACAGAAAAGTTTCAAAAGCAGTACAAAGATTTCCTGTATGTTCTTTTCCCAGTTTTTTCTTAATGTTAATTTCCTATACAACCAATTATCAAAACCCAGAAATTAATATCAGTACAATACCATTAACTAAACTGTAGATTTTATTTGGAATTCATCAGTTTTCCCACTAATGTCCTTTTTCTGTTCTAAAATCCAATCCAGGATCTCACATTGCATTTAATTGTCATGTTTCTCCTTAGTCTCCTCTAGTCAATGAAAGTTCCTCAGCCTTTCCTTTCATGATATTAGACATTTTGGATGAGTACCAAACAGTTATTTGGGAGAATGTTCCTCAGTATATCTGATGCTTTCTCATGATTAGTTCAAAGTTATGCAGTTTTGGCGAGAATACTACAGAAGTGATGTGTATTTCTCAGTGCACCATATCAGTGTACCAATAAGACTGGATATTTGTTACTACTAGTGATGCTACCCCGGATCACTTGGTTAAGTTGGTGTCTGCTCGGTTTCTCGACTGCAGAGCTACTCTTTCTCCTTTGTAATTAATATATTGGGGAAGATACTTTTAAAATATGCACATACTCTGATTCTAATCAAACTTTTGCCCACTGATTTAAGCACTCATTGCTGGATGTAATAATTGTGACTGTGGTGTTCTAAGGGTGATTTTCATTTCCTGCATTCCTTCTACATTATAAAATTGGAATTCTTCTGTAAGATAGAGCTGTCCCTTCCTCCTTATTTATTTATTTACATCAATATGAAAAAATGGATATTGATTTTATTCTATGGGTTATCTTATTTATTTTTTTGCTCAAATTGTTCCAGCTTTGGCCATCAGCAGTTCTTTCAGGTTGGCACCTGTGTCCTATCAATCTACCTTTTTTTGAGACTTCCTTACTTTCTGGCACCACAAAATGCTCCAAATTCATTTTATACTTTCCCAGCCCCAGCCATGGAAGCAACCACTTCTCCAAGGAGCCCTGGTTCCCCTTTACTGGAGAAGTCTTATTTTATCAAGGATGTACATCAATGTAAATAGAATTCCTGCACTCCAGTGGATCACCTTACTTAATCCCTGATTACATGCACACATGATTTTGGACAGCACCATTTTACAGCACTGGCTCCATGATGGTAATTTTTTTTTTTTTTTTGGTCTAACAAAATATTCAACAACAATGAAGGAATGTTCTCTATTAATAGTCTAAAACATTTCCAGGGTTAACAAGGATTAAGTCAAAGAAATGCATGTAACAGGAAGAATTACAGACTTGTCAATATTATCCATAGTTTTATCTCTATAACCTTCTAGACACATGTAAGGCCTGCAACTCTGGAACTCCAATAACTCCAACAAACGACAATGCCAAAGGTACATAAACATACCTTAATCTAGGTAGGCAGTGACCATTACTCCACCAAAGAGTAAGTGCTTCTTTTACAAACAAACCTCAACAACATCAACCAGTACTGCCAGAACAATAAGTGTGCTTTTTAGAAAAACAAAAATGGATAAAGACTCCCATGAAAAAAATTGCCATCATTTAACATGAGCTCACAGATGGTTTTGTAGAACTCTAGAGTATTTTAAGTTGAAAAATGAAGTATGTGCAAAGTAAATCAGGAGTCACTAGGCCATAACATACCCAAAAGGCTTTGGAGTTAATAATACCAGAAAATTAGAGCATATGATCAGACTCACTAGAATATTTGGCTAGTATCATGGTTCCAGTTGCTCATTAGAAACACTGGTAGCCTAACTTAGTGTATTTAAGACAGAAGCAACCCTAAGGCAGGTCACTTTAACATGTTGCTGGCTTAAATAAAAAATAAATTTTCTGAAATACATATAAAAGTATTTTAACATTTCTAGTTACTATAATGTATACTCTTCATTACCCATATCTAAAGAAGCAAAAAGTAATCTAAAATAATAAATAGTTCCCAAATAATCTATATTTTGCTTTAGAAAATATGACCTTTCATTACACAAATATATTCATACAAGATTTTCACTCTGTTATTAGTTAATATTTTAAAATTAGCTTTGGTTCTCTGATTAATCAGAACATGAAGGGAATATGAAAAATGGCTAGCAGGATTAGCCAACTTTTCAAACTATCCATGCTGAAATTTTACTTCAAAGTGTCTCACATGATTATTGAAGGATGACTGGTGTATATGCCTGTACAATAATTTTTTTCAAATATTCCTTTACCTTTGTTTCACTTCCTTAACGCTACACAGACTAACAATATATCAACACACTTTAACAAAAATTTTCCCATTTTATCAACTAAGAAACCAAAGCAAAAAAGTGACTTTTTATTTGTATAAAATAAACACAAAGAATGTTATAATTTGTATTCTGTTTACGTGACAATTCTTCTCCCCCAAAGTACCCGAAGAGTACTATTGATATATTTACTGCTGACAGTTCTGAAGTATTACTTCTCTTTTGAGACTGTATGATGCCTTACACCCTGATGTTAGTTATTAATTCATGGGCTCCTAAGGACAATCTTCTTAATGATTACAAGATTTAATTTGAGAACTAAACCCTATGTGATCTTCCTTTTTTGATTTAGTGTGATTCCAAGTAACTGATGATAATGATAATAAATAACAGTAGCAGCAGTTTTAGATTACTGAGTCCTTACATTATCTCTTCTTCCCACCCCTCCCCAACTTTATTGAGGTATAATTGGTACACAAGAAAAACTGCACATAAATAATGTATACAATTTGGTCAGTTTGGATGCATTATCTCTTCTAATCATCACAATAATCCTCTTAAAAATGCCACAATTATTCCCATTATATAGAAATGGAAACTAGTCTTAAGGAGGTTAAAAAGTTTGCCTAAGGTCATGCAAGGCTGAGTAAGCAGTAGAACCAGGACTAAAACCCAGGTCTAATCCAAAATCTGACCTCTTAACTACTATGCCATACTATGATTAGAGCAAGTCATTTACATGCTGGTGCCTAGAATTCTCGTACACTCAACAGCAAAAAAACAATTAGTGTAATCCACCACAGGGCTACTTTCACTGGATGCCTAGTATACATATGGCACTAAGCTGCATGTTTCATTTACATTATATTAATATTCACAATAATATCACCAAGTTAAGTATCTTGTCCAATATCACAGCTTTTTAATTAAAAAACAAACAAACAAAACAGCAAGCAACCCATCTAGGTTTGACTCCATAGCCCATATTCTTTTTTCCACCAGAAGCTACTACTGAACACACAGCATATCTATCAAACTAAAATCTAAACTAGTACCTTTATAAAACTATTTTTTGGTGGGTGAGGGTAGACAGAGTATAAGCATCCACAATTATTATGCCTCTTGCGCATATGAGAAAACTAAGTCACATAAAAGGGTAAGTAGTTTATCAGAACTATATAACTAATGTATGGTAGGGCAAGATTTGAATCCATATATGTTTCATGGTAAAACTTATGCTTTGCCCTTTCTACTGAAGATAGAAACATTTTCGAAGATTTCACTCAAAACACTTTAAGGGGGAAAATACACACACATACAAATATATATCCATATGGAGAAAGGTAGGGGGTGATCGCTACTTGGTAATAACAAACCAATGAGTTCTAATCAATGGAACAGTCTGAGCAGGCTGTGAATATAATGGACAACTAGCCAACAGCAAATAGTAAACTGTAACTGACAGTTCATAATTACATGTAAATTTAAAATGGTGAGATGGTAATTTATAAAACTAATTTATCACATTTCACAAGTACAGTATTTGATCAAGTCCTCTGCTGGAATCCTAGACTCCTTATATCTTAGTAAGAGAAATTCAGAAAGAATTCATCAGCCACTGAGGTTCCAAAGTGCCAGAGAGAATAAGTAATTATTCAAAAGAGAACTATAACTATATCATATTAAATGAGATAGAGAGGAGAGTTCATGTGTTAGAGCATATTTAACAAAGTACTATTTCTACAAAAATTGCACTAAAAAAAGATCTTTATGTGAGATTAAGAAACTGAAAATATCAGACCCAAAATTATGGCAAGACAGAACTTCAACCTTTTATTAAAAAGTTGAGGTGGTAGACTGATTCAGTGGCTGGCTTATAACTCAGGTGTTTTTTACACTATAGTTTATCATCCACAAAACCACAGTATATGAAGAAAATTGTCTGGAAAAAAAAACAACAACAACAGCTGACTAGTAACATACCTCTCCCTCTCTCTTATTATTTCAGTTCAGGATACATGAACTATTTCAGTCTTTAGCTAATGTTCTTGGCCATTAAGTTTTCTTTCTTTCCTCAAAAGGTCCTGATCTTGATATTCTAATACCACCCAATTCAGTATATTGGGCTGTCTTAAATTTGCAGGCAGACTACAATCAGGTTTAAGGTCTTACAGCTAAAATACCAAGAGGAAACATACTTTTAAGAATTCTGGATTAGAGTTTTTAGACGTATTATTTACAATGACAATGAAAACTTTCTATATGTATGCTTTAAAAGTACATCTTAAATAGAAACTAAGCAAAAGAATTGTCATAGTAGTTTTTACTCTAAAGTCATCCAACAACCTGCTGTTTTTAGGTATATAAAGACATAACCACTGTTTTAAAAGCATACAAACTAACAAATATTGTGGTTTAATTTAAAAAATTTAAAATAACATGAAGAAATCGAAACTTAGCAACAAAATTTAAAAAGAAAAAAATGAGAGAAAAGCAGACCTCTAAGAAATGTAGGCTTTCCAAGAAGTTTAAAAAAAACACAAACCCTTATTTTCACAGCACTGAACAAACACACACAACTTGAGGCAGGAGGACTGAATGAAACGTATAAACATCAGTTCTCATAAAAAAAAACAAACAAAAAAACCCCTCATCTTAGAAACACAGTATTTCATACAGCAAAATTTTAAGACACCTGAATATATAGCAACTGAAAGCAGGAAGCTGCTTTTGCCTTGTCTTTTGAGCAGGCTTCTCCTGTGTTTGCTTGGCCCCTTGCCAACACCCCTGAACCACACTGCTGTATGGTACCTTAAAATTTGTTCAGCAGCTGAGCCATGTTATTCCACCACACACGCATGTAGGCAGTGTTCTCACTTTAACCCTAAAATGCATAATTCTACAAAAATTGAGCAGCAAATATATATGACATGTATATTACATGTTGAAGAGTATCTTCTATGATTTTGATTTATGTCTTTGACCAAAACTCTATTCAAAAAACTAAGAAATAGGGCTTCCCTGGTGGCGCAGTGGTTGAGGGTCCGCCTGCCGATGTGCAGGGGATGCAGGGGATACACGTTCGTGCCCCAGTCCGGGAAGATCCCACATGCCGCAGAACGGCTAGGCCCGTGGGCCATGGCTGCTGAGCCTGCGCGTCCGGAGCCTG
>NC_041220.1:99297317-99340646 GCF_002837175.3 Physeter macrocephalus | reverse complement strand
AAAAAAAAAAAAAAAAAAAAAAAAAAACCACCTAAGAAATGCTTATAAGGAATTGGAAAGATAAAAATTATTAAGACAGTCTTTGCCTCCAAGGAGTTCAAAATCTACTAAAATCAATACTCTTGGATATGATGGAATAATACTTAAAATTGACAAAGAAGGTAGAAATCATTTCACAGAATCAAAATTATCCTTAAAAATCTCTTAAATAGCCCACCAGTACAGTGTATACTTATGGTCTGCAGTCTCACACATTATTATTATTATTATTTTTTTTTTTTTGTGGTATGTGTAGAAACTGAGAGCTATTAAAAAAACAGTAAATTTGCTTATCTCCCATCTCATGGCCCCTATGGGGGGACCAAGGGAAGCCACAGGTATTCTGACAAAGTAGAACAGTGGACAGATACCCACATGACAGAGATTTTTATTTTTCACACTTGGCATGAAATATCTGCTGTGGGATGCTGATGCATTTGACACTTCTAGAAGTAGGACTTATGCAAGTGTTTTGATAAAAAGACACTCAGTCAATCAGGCTTGGGAAAAAGTATCACAATAAACAATGAATGGAGTATGAACAAACCTAGCATATTCTTCTGTTAACTTCAAGGAGTTAAAAGAAATGTTGACTGTAAAGCAAAAAGTCTTACAGCTTGCTAAGGAGGCTGGGTTTAATGAAGTGGACCATGGAAATGTTAACTGTTAACATCACATAGTGAAGAGTTTATGATTAGAAAATCTTTCCACTTGATGCTCATCATTTGTCAGGCAAAGATAAAGGAGTCACAAATACTTGACACCAAATCTTTTAAAAAAATTTTAGATCATGCAGATAAAATGTTTGTTCACACTAGTGAGTCTGATCATGATATGAGAAGACTCCACACATTAAAGGGTGACCAGGAGCTGAAAAACTACAAGTGAAGGGAACTTAAATAGTTCATCCATTTTTAAAAGAAGTTTTTAAAAAAATCCCAGTGCCTTTTCTGTGGCTTCAGCTGATGGTTCAGATAAGCTAGTTCCATGGATTCAGACATGGATGAACCTTAGGCATTTAATTCACCTGTTCACTACTTCATGAGCTCATTCTGACTTAATACTACTCATCACCCAACAGCAACAGGAACTAAGCCTCCATCTCTTTTATTACCATCAAACTTCATGCAGGCAACTCTTTAATCCATTAATTAAACATTTTAAAAATGCTTTTTTGATTATTTTACTAAGTACTATTAATAATCATTAACTATCTTACATTATTTAATCAGTTGTTTACATAGTAGTACATGTTGCTTCGTCAAGTTATTTAACTGTTACTTCTTTGTATGTAAGTAAAGGCACAGAGTTAAATAATCTCCAAATCCCCTATCTGCTTTTAAATGCTATAATTTTACCTTGGTCTTAAAAGGAAAATAATCTGTAAAACGGAGGGATGGGAGTGGCGATCACCTCCTACATGACTGATCTATAACTTTTCAAAACTGATATTAGCTTTAACTCCTGAAATGTATTTCCCCCAGGTTTTCTGTAGTTTGAGTTTGATACCCTATTTTTTTTTCTTTTTAGCGTTTGCTCAAATGTTATTTGACTACCCTTTTTAAGACTGCAATTCCCACCTCTACCCTGGCATTCCCGAAGCTCCTTTCCCTGCTTTGCCTCCACAGCACCTACATATATATTTATATCCAGCATGTGTGTAAGGTGTGTGTGTGTATGTGTGTGTGCACGCGTGCATGCACGCATTCACATTCAACCACAAACAGAATTTACTTGCTTACTGTCTGCTTCCCCTCACTAGCACACAGAAGACAGGGATGTTTTCTGCCTTTTTTCCACTAGTATGGTACCTGGCATATAGAAGGAAACTTAGTGGAACTTTGTTGAATGAATTAACTTCTCTAACCATGGACGAGAAATATGTTTTATAAAGGCCAACATGCTAGTCTTGCTCTGGGGAAAGTCATACTCAGGGAAAGAAAGAAGTAAATTAGCAGGATTTTATGAAAGAACACATAGGTAATGACACAGCTGGTGAATTCATGAGTTACTCAAGAAAATCAGAAAAATATTCTAAAAAGATTTTTAAATGATAAATTAATACGAAACAGTTAAATAGCATGTAGTAACCATCTATTACTTCCACAAAAAAGTGCTTTTTCCAATTCAGTACTCATTATTTTGAACAGCATATACAGATTACTACATTTATTCACATACAGGCTAATTTCACTATCTGCCGTATTAGAGACAGAGCACAGGGAAGAAATACTACCCAGGGACAGATGGTAATTAAAAAAATAGGGCCCCAAATAGAATTATATCTCTTCTGAGAATTAGGTCTTCCCTCTCACCTAATAGACTACACTTCCTCAACTGAATTAGAATATGCAAAGAAATAATTTAGACAAACATCTAAAGAATTATATAAAGATAAATGAAAGAACCACTGCTTCCCCAAATTTTAAATTATGTCCTCAAAAGGTTATCAGAGTTGTGTAAAACCATTGAAAGAATAATTCAATGACTAAACATTTCTAAAAGGAATTTAGAATCACTTATATTTTCATTATTTGGGCTGATTCCTAGAACATCTTAGAATATTGGAACTTTCTTATCACATGCAAGGACTCATTAAAGACTTTGCTAAAAGATCTAGCAAACTACAGCTATAAGTAACATTTTTTTAAAAATGGATAGACAATCATGATTTTAAAGCATTACTGTTGATCTTTAAAATATTCCTCTTCTAGATTAGTGGTAGGACGGGAATAAACACAGACCTACTAGAGCATGGACCTGAGGACATGGGGAGGGGGAAGGGTAAGCTGTGACGAAGTGAGAGAGCGGCAGGGACATATATGCACTACCAAATGTAAATTAGATAGCTAGTGGGAAGCTGCCGCATGGCACAGGGAGATCACCTCTGTGCTTTGTGACCACCGAGTGGGGTGGGAGGGAGGGAGACGCAAGAGGGAAGGGATATGGGAACATATGTATATGTATAACTGATTCACTTTGTTGTAAAGGAGAAACTAACACACTATTGTAAAACAGTTATACTCCAATAAAGATGTTAAAAAAAATATTCCTCTTCTACATGCACTCAATTAAGTTATGAGTTTTAACTGTACCAGCTATAATTCTAGGTGCTGAGGATATAGCAAAATAGACAAAATCCCTGTCTTATTGTTCTTATATTCTAGAAGTGGCAGATAACAAACAGATATTAAAAGAGGAGTCAGGGAAACAAACAGACAAATGAAAAGGAGAATGACGGGAAAGAGACTGACCGAAAAAATTATCATAAATGGGGTGGTTGGGGCAATGAGTGGTCAGGCCAGGGTAATGTTTGGTAATATGAAGGAGTGCAATGCTCAGGTGTAAACAAGGATTCCAGACAGAGGTAACAGCAACAGCAAGTAGGAATACCCTGAGATGGGAATAAGGTTAGCACATCTGAGGAAAAGCAAAAAGCCAGAGTCTGCAAAAGAATAAACAATAAGAGATGTGGCTAAAGAGGAGGCAAAAGTAGGCCATGTAGATTGAATTTTTGATAAATTTTACTTTCAGTGACATGCAAAGCCATTGGAAGCTTTTGGGCAGAGGAATAATGTCCTGGTTTAGGCTTCAGAAATATCATTTTGCCTTCTGTGTAGAAAAAATGAATTGGTAGGGAAGAGAAAAGTAGAAGAAGAGACACCGGTTAGGAGGCTCTTTAAGTAGTATATGCCAGAGATGAAGTGCCTTGGATTAGGATGGCAGCTATGGAAATGGTTTGAAGGTAGAACCAATGGGAGTTGATGATAGGTTGAATGTGGGTACAGAGGATACTGAGGAATCAAGAAAAGCTCCTAGCTTGGGGGCTGACCAACTGGGGTCAAGGGTGATACTTTTTACTAAGATAGGATAGGCTGGGGCAGGGGAAGGTTTGGGGAGAGTAAACTCAAGTGTTCTGTTTTAGATAGGTCATTCTGAGATGCCTACTGAATATTCTACTGAAGAATACCAAGTGGACAGATATAAGAGAGTAAAGCTAGAGAAAAGATTAGGATTAGATATAATCCTATAATATTCAGGTGTCATCAACACATACATTGTAATTAAACCCACTGGATGAAATGATGCCATCAAGTAAGAGAGGCATATTGAGAAGAAAAGACAACTGAGGACTAATTCCTAGGCTCTTCAATATTTAAAGGTAAAAAAGACAAAAAGCAAGCAAGGAGCATGTGAAAGAAGTAATCTGCAAGACGGGGGAAAAATTAAAAGAATATAATTTCCTAGAAACCAGGATTAAGGAAGTGATCATCCCTATCAAATGATGCTGAAAAGCTGAATAAGGTGAGAACTGATAACTTTCCTCTGAATAGTACAAGACGGAATTACCAATGAAACTGATAAAACAATTTCAGTGGAGTAGTAGAAAAGAAAGTCTAACTGGGATGGGTTGAAAAGAAAAGGGGAGTTGAGAAGTGAAGATGGTAAAAGTACAGAAAATAAATATCTACTACATGTCAGATGCTTGAGATATCTCAGCAGGCAAAAATACAAAAATCTAATTCTTCATAGTGCTTATATTCTAGCAAAAGGAATAAGACAATGAACAATAAAAATAAAAGAAATAAGTAAATTATATAATATGTTAGAAGGTGATTGTGCTACAAAAAGGAAGCATAATTTTTAGCTGTGAACTTTTGAGGAGAAGGATATAAAATAACCACCTGTAACAGAGGAAAGGGACTAGGTGAGACTTAGAAAGTCAGCATAATAGGGTGTTTTACTTTAGTCAAGTTCAGCTGTTCCAGGGTAAGTGTGTAAGATATTGAGAATAGGGTTAAAACACAGATAAGGTTCTGACAAGCAAATATGACAAAGGAAAAGAGAAGCAAGGGAGTTAAAATTTTACAGAAAGATGACTACAGCAATTGAGCACAGTATCTGAGCTGAGTAGGGAGAGACGTGAAGTCGTAAGACAATAATAGTGAGAAGTGGTATGGTCAATAGATTGGGGGTTGCAAGGAGGTTAAAAAAATACTGGGATGACTACTGAAATAAAATGGTAGTAGAAATAGGGATGGTTGAAATTATATTTGTGAGGTGGCAAAGGTCTAGGGATGATCATGGGAAAGGTGGTTGGAGTGGAATGGAGGAAAAGATCATTGGAAATGAAGGGGTCAAGTAACTGAGAGGCCAGAATGTAGAACGTAACAGCTACATAGAAATTGAAGTCACCAAGAACTAAGATGAGGGGAAGAAAGTGAAAAGGCTGGTAGAGGTGTGCAACATGATAATATGGATGGAATATTTAGATATTCCAAACAAGCTCAGGGTTTGGAGTGAGGATGGCAAATAAATGATTGGAAAGCAGCTATAAAGATCTCAGAAGTTGCTTGTTAATTTTATCACCTCCATATTACATAAAGCAAGGAATTAAAAACATCCAGCAAGGGAAAGGTCTACGAAAGCATCTTTTATGAATATATAGGTTTCACTTAAAGCAATAAAGTAAAGGGAACATTAAGAGAAAAGACTGAGGATATAGGGGATTGCTGATGAAAGACCACAAGTTCCAGAAGACACAGTGGAAAAAATTTGGGTGCTTGTAAAGGTGTAAATGACTGGGTCAAATTACAGATTAAAAAAGACAAAAGGAGATAAGAATCCATGTGACGATGAATGAATGACCTGATAGTCGGCCTTTAATTCCTGCTATGGATGGTGTTGCAGGCAGAAAGGTGATTTTAACAGAAATGATTAAAATCTTAAATACAGTTATAATTTTAAGTGTGTTCTTAGAATTTTATTCATATCCTCTACATGGCAAAATAAGAAAAATCTTTTCAAGAACACCTCTGGATTGTGGCTCATAATGGTATGTGGATTATTTTATGACACTAACATACAGTTCCCTGAGAGTTCTAAAAAGGCAGCCCACATATAAAGAGAAAGTCAATGTATGACCACATGTTATCACAAAGGCACATTTGTATAAGAAACGCTTAGGGCCTGAATGAATCAGGTCAAATTTACATAGTCATTCAAGGATACCTGCATTTAGAGAAAAGCAATCTAAAAGATTAACACTCCTGTTTCTAAGAAGTCAAATGTTTTAGTATCAGTCATAATCCAATTAATTAATAAGCAGTATTAATATTTATTTCATGCTTAAAATCCAATTAATTAATAAGCAGTATTAATATTTATTTTCATGCTTAAAAATTAAAAGTTTAAAACGGAAAGGATCTGTGTTCAAAAAAGGCATGAAAAACTTTATATAAAACCTAGCTATCAATTAATTTAAGCGGGAAAGGTTGGTTAATAGCAGCTTTCAACTATATATCAAGAAGGTCTTCGAAAAGAAAAGGCCAGGATAGTAGTTACATGAATGCTCAATGTGTGTGTGGGGGGGGTAAAGATAAAGTAGGAAAAACATTATATTTTGATGAAGGAAGGCTTTATTTTGTTATATACACTTAGCAGTATGATTCATTCAGCTACAATGTACATACTATCTGTCCAATTTAGTCAAGTAGCCTTCTTTAACTGAAAAATAAAAGATGAGATATCTTCCTGAATCGTAAGCCAGTGATTTACACTGCTTCAGGTGATCAGAGAATGTGAAGCCAAAGTCAAAATAGTTTAGTTCATATCCTATGGGGACAGCTTCAGAAAAGGCATTTTATATCTATATGCCTATGTTTACCCACATTTCAAAACAAATAAACTGACTGATATTCAGGCTATACACAGTAATAAACTTAAGTACAAAGTAGGAAAAGATAAACAATATATACACGCTAAATAATTTTCTTCTTCAAATAAAACAAATAAGCACTAATACCACTGAATATGTAGAGAAACTGGAAGATATATGGACAGTTTATCTTAGTACTCATTCATTCACTCAAAAATATTTATTGAAGATCTAAGATGTGACAAGTACTATTCCAGATACTGAGGATTCTGCAATTAACAAAACAGAAGTCCCTACTATCATGGAGGTTTCATTCTACTCTAGCACTCTAGACAATTGTCTAGGTTAACCTCTAGAAGGAATTCAATTTTGAAACATTTCTAAAGTAAAGAATATACAAAATTAGTTAAAAGTTCACCTCTGCACTAAAATATCCACTCCCCTGACTGTACTTACTCAACCCTACAAGAGTATTTTTGACTGGCTTCTAATTATAAGGGATAGTCCAAACTGTATTTAGATTAAGTAATAAGTTTTCTCCAATTATTAAATACTATAAGGGAACTAATCACTAAAGCTGTTCATGTTCATATAAAGCAAAGATGGAATGCTCTGTATGTCTCATAGGTCCTCTCTAGCCTGCCTAATTCAATTAAAATAATCCTAATTCTAGGCTGCTAAGTAGTAGAGAACAGGAACGATTTTCTACTTAATACTTAGAATCTAAGTGTTCCTCACATAGAACATCTTTGACCTTTTTAAATTTCTTCCAAGGATTCAAACGTTCACAACACAAAACTTCTCTGAGTTTCATTACCTCTGTCTGTTAAAATGATAACAAGAGTACCTATCTCTTAACAGTGTTTGGGGATTAAATGAGATAAGTCACAAAACGGGCTTAGTGTTCAATCATAATTGATGACATCAACCACCTTAATTATCCTAAGTGTGAGTTCTCAATAATAGCAGCTTACATCATCAACTTCCATAAAACTATAGTTAAGAAAGATAATAAACAAGCTACAATAAGGATATTAAAAGATTTCTCTATGTTTTGGCAAGATGATCACATGCTTATGCTACTCAAACTAAGCAACAGATTTAAAGTATCAGTAATACTAATGTTACTAATATGCAGCATTCCTAAAAATGACCGAGTTTGAGAAATTTTCAGGAATCAAATAAAAACTTCACTAACAAGATGCTTTATTACCATTTTATTTGCTTCCGAAGACTCGGAAGTATTTCCTATCTTTAAAAACACATTTTTTGCCTTTTATTTCAAAGTAAAGTTAAAAGAACTTACTAAATAAATAAACAAATACACAAACAAAGGAGTTAAGACCATTTAAAAGATACTGTTATTATCTTCTAGTCTCATCTTGGTCAGACCATATTGGAAATCTCGAAAATGATTTCATTCAAAGAAATTAAAAACAAACAACAGAAACAAACCCAAGTAAACAAGTAGAAAAGTCCTTATGTTTAATTAAATCTGGAAAGTGATGATGAACTACAAATAAAGAAATTAACAAAGACAAAAATACTGAAGACTTGAAGTAAAGCAAAAATACTACTAATAAGAATCTTTCATTTAAAAACTCTGTGATCCTTCAAAGATCTTGAAGAAAACCAAAAAAATCCCCAAATGGAGAGGTCACTAAATATCCATGAACACTCACCCAACCATTGGTAGGAGACCTCTTGGAGACCCAGATGCTTGAATCAGCTGAAATAGTACCAAGTTTTTACTGATTACTCTTAACAGGGCAATGGAGCACAGGCTAACTCCATACTATCAAATATTAAAAGGCATTATTATTGATTAATTTCTACCTACTACCATTACAAATTATTCAAAGGAGGAGGCGACTGAGTAAGTTCTAAGGTGAGTGAAACTTACTGCATGCATGTGTGTAAATGCATACATTTTCTCCAGCTCTCTTTGTGATGTAAGTCTGATATAATTCTTATAAATATAAATATACAGGCAGAATAAAATTTTCTAAGTTAATATAAAATTCTTAAAGAAATCATGTAAATAATTTTTATATTGGTTCATAAAGAAAATTTTAAGAAAACAATTTGTTTTTTTTAAAGATACTGCCAATTTCTCAATACTAAGTACTCTGGTAACACACAGGAAAAGATTTTCAGTCCCCTGCACTTAAAAAAATATACAGTTCTTAACTTTAGGCCTTTTAATATACTAATGGTTCTTCTCATCAAGGATTTTCATATTTCAACACATAAAAGAACTCGCAACAGTAAGACGAAACAAAAGCTTCCTTTCTCAAAGGTGAGGACTATATTCAACATTATAGATTAAAACCTGTAAGTTATCTATTTAACAGAAAATATCTGATGTTACCTAATTTAAAAGAGGAGTAAAAGCACTATCAATACTTAGATGAAAATACAGTAATGTTTTCCTCAATCTCAGGAAGCTGGGAGGTACAGTGATCCTCCCACCACCACCCTTCATTCCCCCTACACCATGACTTACTCCAAAGGTCTATGTGATAAAAATTAAGACACTCTACTACTGTGCAAATGGCCAAGAACAAAAAATGGAAGGGTCTATATTTCTGTATTTT
Source organism: Physeter macrocephalus (assembly GCF_002837175.3). NCBI lineage: Eukaryota > Metazoa > Chordata > Mammalia > Artiodactyla > Physeteridae > Physeter > Physeter macrocephalus. The sequence goes on along the minus strand of NC_041220.1, from coordinate 99,331,352 downwards.
TCTCAAGTAACTCAAGATATAAAAGTAACTTCTGCCTGATACATGTGTATCAAGCAAGAAAACAAGTGACAACAGCACTCATTTGGATTAAATGTTTAGATAGACAGGAAGCAAAGAACAACACTGACATTGTAATGTCAAGTAAGCACATTCAAAGAAATGTGTTCAAAGAAACACTGAATCTCAAGCCAGCAAATATACTACCAACCTGGCTGATAAATGATTTAACTGTTACATTTCTATAAACAGCTTTGCAATATATTATATCTATCACTTATTGAACACGAAAGAACTTCTGAAGTCAGAAACAAAATAAGGAAGACCAGAAGCATATAAAATTTTCTTCTGCCTATAGTAGATTAAGAAAATAAAAGTCAGGGAGAGATTTGAGAATAGAATGGTGAAAAGGAAAGCCTAATAGAAGACTAGCTCTACAGTGATTGCAAATCCTAATGTCCCTAAAATATGAAGAAAAACTAAGGACAAAGAAGGAAATAATCAAGAATGGAGTAGAGACTGACATATTAAAAACTTGTGTGAGAGAAAAATTCAAACATTTTAGATGTCTATTGCAAATTTTAAATGACAAAGTATATCAATATTACCTTTCTTTCGAAAGAGTGCATTTAGGTAATTTTCTGCTTGGCATTCAATCTTTTCAGTGTTGGACTGGCCCTGAGATGATAGTTCCTCTGTTGGTGTCGACTGTGAAGAATCAAGAGATGGTATACAATCCTAAAATTAGAAGAAAACAACATAAAAAAATCACTTTTTATTTAAACATGGGACTCCATTTAAAATGGCAAAAAAATTCTCTAAATGTTTATTTTTTATCTTTTAAAAATATCAAATTATATACAGAACATAAAATTTGAGAAAGGAGTCAGGAAAAAAGAAATTTATCTTTGACAGAGGGACAAACTAGCCTTATTCCTTAGCAAAACTATTGTCAAAAAGGGGGTGGGGGGCAGATAAAATATATTGTTAAATAAATTCACTATATAGCATGCCAGTAATGAGAGTTTTAAGAACAAAGCAGATATGTTTATCCACTAATCTGACCAAAATGGGTGCAAGTTCTCAAATTCCCATTTCTTCTCAGCCCTTCCCACAACAGTACATAAAGAGTTAGGACTTCCCACCATGCAAGAAGATGCTGCTTGTCTAGTTTATGGCCTGTTTAAAGTAGAAACTAATAATTAATCATTTCACAGGAGATAATTATGATATCCAAAAGACTTCATGAGAAAGTAAAAGGCTAAAATGTAGTACTACATTATCCTCCAACCACTGATTCCTAAGAAATCAGACTACAGGGTGGTCTCAGACCGAACTAGGCCCACCTGTGTCTACCTAAATACAAAACAGATCTGAACTGAACTTTATTAAGTCAGAGAGCTTTAAGAAAGAAATGTGAAATAAGCAAAAAAGATGAGAATGTTGGGATTTTTACCTGCAAGTTAAGCTAAATGTTAGACTTCTAACATAAGGCTTTAAAATATTCTTCTCATTACCAAAATCAAGTATTTAAATTTCACTGTAAGTCACAAATTTTCAGAATAAATTAAGTTTAAAAAATTGTGTTACAATTGTGCAATTAGTTTAGAAATAATTTCATAGCACTAAAACTTACACTGACTGCTTCTCTCTGTAGGTTACAAAATGAACATTTTTCATCCATAGACCAGTCAGTCAGCTCTTCTGGTTCACAGTCTTCAAAAGAAGGAAAAATATTGATTAAATACACTAACTTTATTAAAACAAATAAAATTACCACTCGCCATAGCGATGGCTCATATAAAAAAAGCTAGCTACTACTAATAGTAAGGGGCAACCCCCCCAAAAAATTAAACTGGTAACATCTAGAAAGAAATACGGAGAGTAATTTTGCACTATTATCAGACAAAGTAGCAAGAACAATGAGCTGCGTTATAAATTAATTTTCCAACAACAGAATTTTAAGTATCATCTAGCCTTCTGATTCAATTTATCATTGTCTATTAATGTTTATTTTCACTATGAAAGAACCCAGAACAAACAGGGAGATATGGGGATAAAGGAATAAATTTTGTACATCATGAAAGACAACATAAAACAGAGAAATGGAATAAAGTACCAGAAAAGCCTACAGATTTGAGAATATGGAATGCTATCCAAGAAAAAAGTAGAAATCCACTGCTAAGAAGTCAGATCAGATTTTCATTACATGCTAAAGGCTTTGTTGCAAGAGAGCAAAAAGCAAGTAAACAAGTTATATTATTCAATACCAAACATGGATTTTTTTTCACAAGAATGTTCCTTATAATCCACCTGTTGTAATATATTAGCGAGTTCGTGGAAAACATTTTCTAATGAAGGAATTTTATGAAGATATAATAACATTGCCATCCTGACTGTACTTGGTATAGACAGTGATTTTTCAAACTTTCTCCTTGCTATAGAAATTCCCTCCAATTTTTTTTCCCAAATAAGTTCATACACAGAACCTCAAATACATAAACCATTATCATCTGAGGCAGCTACATTGGACTTAATTTGAAAAGCACTGGTATACCACAGTAATTTCTCTTATACTTTTGAAATACATAATGAAACTGAATACATGTTTTCTGCTAAACTACACAGGAAATAAACTCATCCTTCTGGAATGATAATGAATAAATACTACTTAGGTTTAGCCCCTGGGATACTCTTGCATTAATCCAGATATATAGGCCAGAATAGAAGATAATATAATTTGCTGGAATATAAAGAGTATAGTGATAGCTTCCTTTGACTTTGGCAGTGCTCCAGAAATATTCCTTTTATTTATTTAAGCTTGGAAAGAGGAGGGAATGGGAACATAAGATCCAGTATGGAGTAATGGAAAGATGATTGGATTTGAAGTCTCCAAAAATCTGGAATGGAACTTATTATTTGTAGCCTTGCCAAGCCACAAAGGTTTTGTTTTAATTTCCACATCTGTAAAATAAGGATCCCATCACCTAACTTATTTGTGATCAAATTTTAAAAATATGAAAATACTTTATAAACTATAAAACATCATGCAAAGGTGAATTATTAACGAGGTAGAGTCGCTAGTCATTATTTTTTAAATCCTGTACTATCACACATATATTTAATAAGGTTAGTTTGCAGAAGACAAATTTTAATTGAATATCTGCTTAAGAAAACTGATCACTTTTTGTAAACAACCTGACAAATGAAAAGGTTTACATAACCTATACAGTTAAAAACCCAAAATTGTAGTAATGCAGGTTCATAATTTTCTCCAACCTTTCACCCAGTTAGTACAACAGAAGCATAGATTCACACTCTTGAATATAGACTGTGCAGTGTCTCTTACAGAGAGGGAGGCACAGCTTTCTGACCAATGAAATGAATATAGAAGAAGTGACAGTATACCATTCTAAGCAGAGGCTTTTAAAGGCATGGCAAATTTCCCCAATTCTCTTGAATTTCCACCATCCAACATCAGAAGAACTTGGCCCGTAAAGCCATTAATCCTTCAGTCTGGAACACGGAGTCATGAGGAGATGTTATCCCCATCCACAGCCTAGATTCCAGTGAATAAGGTCACCCATAAACATGAAACAGATTTTGGAGCTGTTTGTTATGTAGCATTACTGTAGCAAAAACTTGACTCACATGCCAAGCATAACATAATTTTGATAGATCAAGGAAATCTTACTGCTTTTAAAAATTATGGCCTCATGAATAGGGACTATGAAAGGAATCCAGCATTGGGATTTTTGAAAAATAGCTGGTAGGTCTGGAAAAGGTATTTCTGAAAAATCATTGAAAGGTTTCATAAAGTTTCAGTGATAAATATATTGACTCAAGGGACAGCAACTTTGGGTTAATTAAGACAATTACCAGTTGTAAAATAAAATTGGGCATGCTGAGATTATCCTCATTTATTTTAGTTATTTTAGGTGAAGTTCTTCAAGGAAATTCGATTAAAATAAACGCCTACATAGTTAAACAAATGGCATTGAATAATCAATGATTACATAAATGCCATTAAATGTTACTGGGTTCAGAAATCTATGAATTTACTTTAAAATATTTAGTAATTACTCTTTATATAGCAACTTTTAATTTTCAGTCCAAAGAAATGATGATGGTATACATTTTTTTATATATAGGAAAAGCGATTTTGAAAAATCACCTGGAGGCCAGACTTCTCCCTCTGTCCAGGTTGTCCTTTCAGGTCATAAAAATTAAATAAGCACTACAACAAAACACATTCATTTTATCTCTCAAACAAAATTTGACAATGATTCAGATATTCATCTCTAAAATAAGCTGTCTCTCCTTTTGAAACTTTAATACATGAAGGTATAAGCTCAAAAAGGGTCAAAATATGTACCTTATACAACTAGCCTTATTAATAAAAGGCAATGTCATATATGAAACTGATAGTAAATGAATGATAAAAATCAACCTTTCCACCATATATACATATTCCTGTGGTCAAAGTCTGGCTCCAATCATTCACCTAATTTATCTGGGAAATATAACAGTCTTTGCAATTAGAGAGCCTTGTAGTGAACCATGGTCTTTCCACATACTATTGATAGATGTGGCCTTGGGCAAGTCACTTTCTCTGAGCTTCAACTTCCTCACTGTACAATGAGGATAATAATAATTGCATCTTAAGGCTGTAGTAAAAATTAAATAAGAACATATGCAAAACACAGAAGTCTAGTAGATGTTACTTTCATTTTCTTTAAACTAATCACACTTCTTTTGAACGTTTTTATTCTCTTCAGTACCCTCAAGCCATAGAAAATAAATTTGGAGTTCCTAAAGATAAAGTTCAATGAAAAGTGAAAAAGGAGAATACTGAAATTAGATTTTTCATTAAGGTCATAAAAAACTGATTATAACTTTGTTAAAAGATACTGAACAGTAGGCAATATAATTAAAAAATAATTTTTCATTATGAAACTACATATTAACTATATTGAAAGTACAAAGGAGAAAAGAAAAACTATTCATAATCCCATCATCCAGAGATAACGATTAATAGTTTGCAATATATCCTTCCAGTTTATATTCTATACCTTTTAAAAAATTAGGATCAGCTGATTTTTTAAAGATCAATAAAATGATAAACCTCCAGCCTGGCTAACCAAGGAAAAAAAAGAGAAAATATCAGAAACGAAAGATGGGCCATCACTACTGATCCTATGAACATTAAAAGAGTAACAAAAGAATATTATGGACAACATTAGTTTCCCACAGATTTGCATAAAATGGACAAATTTCTTGAAAGACACAATCTACCAAATCTCACACACAAAAAAATACGTAACCTCAATAGGCATTTATCAAAAAAATTAAATCAATAATTAATAGCCTTCCAAAACAGAAAGCACCAGCCCAAATGGTTTCTCTATAATCTGTTCCAGAAAACAGAAGCAGAGGAAATATTTCCTAACTCATTCTTGACTCCAAAACCTGTCTGAACAGACACCTCATCCAAGACGATATGCAGATAGTAAAGAGGCATATGAAAAGGTGTTCAATATTACATTCCATCAGAGGAATGCAAATTACAACAAGATACCACTACACACCTATTAAAATGGTTAAAGTCCAAAACACTGACAACGTGAAATGCTGGTGAGGATGTAGAGCAAAAGGAACCTAAATTCACTGCTGGTGGGAACACAAAATAGTTCTTGTGTTCACTTGTGTTCTTCTCCACTCTTGAAGACAGTCTGCTTCTTACAAAGCTAAACAGAGTCTTTCCTTTTCAAAGGATCCAGCAATGGTGCTCCTAGGTATTTAACCAAATGAGTTGAAAATGTATGTTCACACAAAAACTTGCACACATATGTCTATAGCAGGTTTATTCATAATTGCCAAACCTAGGAAGTGACCAGGTCTTTCAAATAGGTGAACAAACTGTAGTCCAACCGTATAAGGCAATTTTATTGTTTTATTACACTTTGCTTTACTGCACTTTGCAGATATTGCATTTTTTACAAATTGAAGGTTTGTGGCAACACTGTACTGAGCAAGTCTATCAATGCCATTTTTCCAACAGCGTTTATTCACTTTTTGTCTCTGTGTCACACATTTTGGTAATTCTCACAACATTTCAAACTTTTTCATTATTATATTTGCTATGGTGATCTGTGATCAGTGACCTTTGACATTACTATTATAACCGCTTTGGGGTCCAAGAACTGTGCCGATATAAGTTGTCAAACTTAATCAATGTTCTATGTGTGTTCTTTTTTTTATTGAAGTAGAGTTGATTTATAACATTGTGTCAATTTCTGCTGTACAGCAAAGTGATTCAGTTATACATATCTATATTCTTTTTAAGATTCTTTTCCATTATGGTTTATCACAAGATATTGAATATAGTTCCCTGCGCTATACAATAGGACCTTGTTGTTTATCCATTCTATATATAGTGGTCTGCGTCTGCTAACCCCAAACTCCCAATCCATCCCTCCCCCGCCCACTCCCTCTTGGCAACCACAAGTCTGTTTCCTATGTCTGTGAGTCTGTTTCTATTTCATAGATAAGTTCATTTGTGTCATATTTTAGATTCCACATATAAGTGATATCATATGGTTATTTGTCTTTCTCTTTCTGACTTCACTTAGTATGATAATCTCTAAGTCCATCCATGTTGCTGCAAATAGTATTATTTCATTCTTTTTTATGGTTGAGTAATATTCCATTGTGTATATATACCACATCTTCTTTATCCATTCATCTGTCAGTGGACATTTAGGTTGCTTCCATGTCTTGGCTATTGTGAATAGTGCTGGTATGAACATAGGGACGCATGTGCCTTTTTGAATTATAGTTTTGTCTGGATGTATGCTGAGGAGTAGGACTGCAGAATCATATGACAACTCTATTTTTAGTTTTTAGAGGAACCTCCATACTGTTTTCCATAGTGGCTGCACCAACTTACATTCCCAGCAACAGCATAGGAAGGTTCCCTTTTCTCCACACCCTCTCCAGCCATTTGTTAATTGTAGACTTTTTAATAATGGCCATTCTAACTGGTCTGAGGTGGTACATAATTATAGTTTTGATTTGTATTTCTCTAATAATTAGTGATGCTGAGCATCTTATCATGTGCCTGTTGGCCATCTGTATGTCTTCTTTGGGGAAATATCTATTTAGGTGTTCTACCCAGTTTTCAACTGGGTTTTTTGTTTTTTTGTTGTTGAGTTATATAAGATGTTTGTGTATTGTGGAAATTAAGGCCTTGTCGGTCACGTGATTTGCGAATATTTTCTCCCACTCTGTAAGTCGCCTTTTCGTTTTGCTTATGGTTCCCTTTGCTGTACAAAAGCTTTTAAGTTTGATTAGGTCTCATTTGCTTATTTTTGCTTTTATTCCTATTGCCTTGGGAGACTGACCTAAGAAAACATTGGTAGGATTTAAGTCAGAGAATGGTTTGCCTGTGTTCTCTTCTAGGAATTTTATGGTGTCATTTCTTATGTTTAAGTATTTAAGACATTTTGAGTTATTTTTGTGTATGGTGTGAGGACGTGTTCTAACTTCATTAATTTGCATGCGGCTGTCCAATGGTCCCAGTACCACTTGCTGAAGAGACAGTCTTTTTTCCACTGTATATTCCTTGTGTGTGTGTTCTGACTGCTCCACCAACTGGCCTGTCCCCAACATCTCTCCCTCTTGCTGGGCCTCCCTATTCCCTGAAACACAACAATATTGAAATTTAGACCAATTAATAACCCTACAATGGCCTCTAAGAGTTCAAGTGAAAGGAATAGCAACAAGTCTCTCGCTTTAAATCAAAAGCTAGAAATGATTAAGCTTAGTGAGGAAAGCATATCAAAAGCTGAGACAGGCTGTAAGCTAGGCCACTTGTGCCAAACAGTCAAGCTGTGAATGCAAAGGAAAAGTTCTTAAAGGAAATTAAAAGTGAACACATGAATGATAAGAAAATTTTAGTGGTCTGGATAGCCAGCCACAACATTCCCTTAAGCCACAGCCTAATCCAGAGCAAGGCCCTAATTCTTCAATTCAATGAAAGCTGAGAGAGATGAAGAAGCTGCAGGAGAAAAGTTTGGAGCTAGCAGAGATTGGTTCATGATGTTTAAGGAGGGAAGCCATCTCCATAACATAAAAGTGCAAGGTAAAGCAACAGTGCTGATGTAGAAGTTGCAGCAAGTTATCCAGATCTACCTAAGATAATCAATGAAGATGGCCACACTAAACAAGAGATTTAAAATTTAGACAAATCAGCCTCATATTAGAAGAAGATGCCATCTGGGACTTTCATAGCTAAAGAGGAGAAGTCAATGCCTGGCTTCAGAGCTTCAAAGGACAGACTGACTCTCTTGTTAGGGGCTAATGCAGCTGATAACTTGAAGTTGAAGCCAATGCTCATTTACCATTCCAAAAGTCCTCATTTACCACATTACCTGTGCTCTATAAATGGGACAACAAAGCCTGGATGACAGCACATCTGCTGACAACATGGTTTACTGAATATTTTAAGCTCACTGTTGAGACCTACTGCTCAGAAAAAAAAAATTCCTTTCAAAATGTGAATGTGACTGCTCGTTGATAATGCACCTGATCACCTAAGAGCTCTGATGGAGATGTACAACAAGATTCATGTTGTTTTCATGCCTGCCAACATAACATCCACTCTGCAGCCCACTGACCAGGAATCATTAAGAAAAACATTTCATAAGGTTATAGTTGCCATACATAGTGATTCCTCTGATGGATCTGGGCAAAGTAAACTGAAAACCTTCTGGAAAGGATTCACCATTCTAGATGCCATGAAGAACATCCATGATTCATGGGAAGAGGTCAAAATACCAACATTAACAGGAGCTTTGAAGCAGCTGATTCCAACCCTCATGGATGACTTTGAAGGGCTCCGGACTTCAGTGGAGGAGGTAACTGCAGATGTGATGGAAATAGCAAGAGAACTGGAATTAGAAGTGGAGCCTGAAAATGTGACTGAATCATTACAAACTCATGATAAAACTTCAAAGGATGAAGAGTTGCTTCTTATGGATGAGCAAAGAAAGTGTTTTCCTGAGATGGAATCTACTCCCGGTAAGATGCTGGGAAGATTGTTGAAATGACAACAAAGGATTTAGAATATCACATAAAATTAGTTGATAAAGCAATGGCAGGTTTTGAGAGGACTGACTCCAATTGTGAAAGAAGTTCTACTGTGGGTAATATGCTATCAAATAGCACTGAATGCTACAAATTGTTTGTGAAAGGAAGAGTCAATCAGTGTGGCAGACTTCATTGTTGTCTTATTTTAAGAAATCATCACAGCCATCCTAACCTTCAGCAACCAACACCCTGATGAGTCAGCAGCCATAAACATCAATGCAAGACCCTCCACCAGCAAAACAATTACAACTTGCCAAAGGCTCAAGTGATGGTTAGCATTTTTTAGCAATAAAGTCTTTTTTAACTAAGGTACATACATTGTTTTTTAGCATAATGCTATTATTGCACACTTAATAGACTACGGTACAGTGTAAACATAACTGTAGAAACCAAAAAATTTATATGCACTGGGAAACCAAAAATTCATGTGACTCACTCTATTGCGTTTTTCTCTTTATTGCAGTGGTCTGGAACTGAACCCGCAATACCTCTGAGGTATGCCTGTACACTTGGGTTAAGTCTCTGTGTACACATTGAGGAAAGCTAATATAACTTATAATAACTAACTATAAAATAGTATTAGATTCTCTGGTTTTAATATAAATAATCATCAATTCATATTAGAAAGCTACTCATTTTTTAGTTAATACTAGGGTATGGGTTCCTAGTAGGAAGAGATACTACCTATTCATTTTTCTTTCCTCATTGCTCATCACAGTTCCTAACACAAAATAAGCATTCAAAATATGTCATCCAATAAATCTTATTAAAAAGTAATTTTGTTTGCTCCATCATCATAGTGTTAACAGTTGGGGGAAAAAAAGAATATTAAGCCAAAAATATTAAATGTTGGTCAGTGGTATAAGTCAAGGATTAGCAAACCTTTACTATAATATAAACAGCCAGAGAGCAAATATTTTAGGTTTTGCAGGATATATCATCTCTGTCACAACCATTCAACTCTACTGTTGAAGGACGAAAGTAGCCATAGACAATATTTCAACAAATGAGAGGGGCTGTTTCCAATAAAACTGTACTAATTGGGCATTAAATATGGACTTCATATAGTTTTCACATGCCACAAAACATTAAATTTTCTTTTGATTTTTTTCAACTATTTAAAAACATAAAAACCATTCTTAGCTCACAGGCCATTCAAAAACAGTGGGCTGGATTTGGCCAAGATGCGATCGCTTGCATACCATTGATATAATTTCTCTTTGAAATGTGGACAGAGCTAGGGAAAAACCAATAAGGATCTATCAGCCACTTTACACCTGCCTACTGTACTCTTTTCATATTTTGTAAATATCCATAGTCAGGGGAAGTAAATCAGACGATCCTACAAATGAAAGAAAATGGTTCCCCAATAAGACATGAGAAAGGATTGACTAAAGCAGAAAACAAGAGTGAATTTCTGCTTAGAAGTCATGTGACAGCAGGAAACGTGAATTCTGGATTGGTAGAAGAGAGGCATAGAGTATGGGGAACTTTTCAGGGAGTACATAAAAATTGATGACATTCAAAGTTTCTTTGGAGAGTTTACTCCATAAAGAAATAATAGTTATGTTTTCCTCAAAAGGACAAAAAGTCCTAAGAACAGATCAAAGAAGACAGAAAGCTTTTGTTTCCAACAAATTAAAAATTAGCAACACCCAAAAGCTTTCGAAACCATTCAATCTGGAGGTGACTCTGAATAGATTTCAAGAATTAAAATATAAACTTCTCAAAACACTAATACAGATGATAAAAAGCCTTAAAATTAAAAACACACTGTATGCCAAAGTTGACTTTCAAGGTAGCACTATGAAGTTTAGAGTACATTTTTCCACAGAAACAGTAGTAGATTGGCAATGCAGTCTATTTAACTTAAATGTATTATAAAATAAAAATACTATGCATTTAATTTTATAATAAAAATAATTTAGAGTAATATACAAGGATCCCTTGGCTAGCCTATTCATCTAGTTCCTGAGTTTTGGAAAGTGAGTAACAAGGGTTCAGATTTCCAATGATTTATCTAAAAACATACACTCACCTATGTGATTCCTGCATACAGATTTGTATAATGAGAAATACCTACACTTGGTAGTCCTAACATCTAAATATTAAACCATTTTAAACAATAACAACAAAGAAAGCACACTTATTTAAGAAGAGGATAAGAAAAAAGCTGGAGATGTCTATAATGGATAGCTTCTACATGCCTTTTCAAAGGCTCTACACTTTGATAGCTCTGTTGTAACCTTCCTTCAAAATGTATGGCTGTCTTTATCTTTGCACAGATACAGATTTATTACTACAATTAATATTATCCCTCTTAAGCCTGAAACTTTGATTAGAAATCTTTTTTTTAAATTCAAAAAAGCAAAGAAAAGGAGGAAGAATTTACCTAAGAAACCTGGAGAAAAGTTAGAACATCTGGGGTGAAAAAGGGCAACATCAATATGTGCCTATGTGTGAGAAGAAGATTGAGCTCCAAAGCTTAGCTAATTTTGTAAATCCTCCCACCAAAAAAAGCACAGAAGAGGATATAAGGTACAAGATCTATGAGAATTAAAAGAATAAATGGAATGAGGTATAAGCAACAGTGTATTTAATTAATTAAATTAATTACCATAGATCTACAATGTAATACTGTGCTGCCATTAAGAATGATGATCCAGAACTTTATATACCCAAATGATACACTAGTGAACAAAATCAGTAGGCACAAAAAACTATATACACTGGGCTTCCCTGGTGGTGCAGTGGTTGAGAGTTCGCCTGTCGATGCAGGGGACACGGGTTCGTGCCCCGGTCCGGCAGGATCCCACATGCCGCGGAGCGGCTGGGCCCGTGAGCCATGGCCGCTGAGCCTGCGCGTCCAGAGCCTGTGCTCCGCAACGGGAGAGGCCACAACAGTGAGAGGCCCACGTACCGTAAAAAAAAGCACAACTATATACACTGCATATACAGTATGTACTACTTTAATAAAAGAATGAATACATCCAAACATATATTTTAAATTTATATAAAAATGGTGAAGGTTATCTGTGGGTCGTGGAACTAGGAGTAATTTTTTTCTTTCTCATTTATTTGTATTCTCTGATTTCCAAAAATGAACATATGTTACTTGTATGCTAAGGAACTACTAGCCTAAATATAAAATCCAAGAATTTATTTCATTAGGACATTCTGCCCTTTATGTAATAAACTAATTTCTGAAGACATAAATATATACACACATAACTATATAAATAAATAAATGACAGTGAGGGAAACAAGACGCTTAGAGATACAAGTTGCAACTTGGGTTATCAGAAGGCAATTAAGTATAATGCTGACTTCTGATGTGAATGAGGACAGCAGATTGTAAAAGAAAGGTTGAAGAAATATCAAGCACAGGTTAAATTCTTGTTTCTTCGGATTTTTCCTTTCTTCATTTACATGCTCAGAAAAATACGTGAAACTACAATCAGTAGTGTTTATAAATATATCAGGTAAAAATATTTAATGCAGTGTTAAACTATGATAAAACGAGAAATGAGTACAGTTAAGAGATAAAAGAAAAAGCTCTTAGCCATAAGAACGATAATACACTAGAATAAAGCACATTTTGGAGTCTCCATCCTAAAAGTCATGTTCTGCATGGATATCATTCATCTGACTGAACATGGGTGGGTGGCACAAATGATCTTTCATAGATACCAGCTCTATGGTTCATAACTCAATTATACTGCTCAACATTAATTAAAAAAAAAAAGAATAAGTAGAAAACTTTTGATTGCCTCAACTCAAAAAATTTATTTATACAAGATACCTTGGGTCTTTGTAGAATGGAAAGTACCAGAGGAGAATAGAAGCTAACAGAGTTATTAGCATATAAAACTGAACAGGTATGAGATTCAGAAATAATTGTACCAAAATCAAAGTAGAAAGTCTATACTAGCACTACCCATTTTGTGAATGAGCTGTACTACAAAATTTCAAATGTCTACGAAAATGTTCTCTCCTAGTGCTCTACATTTACAAGCAAGTAATAAAAAAACTAAACTATATTACAGCAATTATAGCATAGATCAAAATCTTCCACCAGGATTTATGCTAGAGTGTTTGGAAGAGGAGGCTATAAGAAATAACAAATAGTATTAAACCTCTGAACACACATGGCAGGGTATCTCAGAATGACAATCTGAGTCCCAGGCTGCCTATATCATAAGCAACAGGAGATATTTATTTAATTGAACCCTTTTAAGTCCTCTTTAAGAATAAGTCAGGGCACATAATGTTTAAAATAATAAAAATTAAATTTTACCATTAAGCCAAAAACAAGCTTTGTTTTCTACTTTGATCAATGTACTAAAAGTTTTTTAAAGATTATATAATAATGTAATAATAGAAATTTTGTTTTAAATTTTATAATTATCATTATTACATTATATAATAGAAATAATATTTAGATCATTTTATTTACTTATTTAAAAATATTTTCTAATTAAATGAGATCACAAATTCATTTTAATACAAAGTTAGTATAGAACAACTATTTTTCATTTGTAAAATGGACAGAAGATTAAAATTTTTAAATAAAATTTAAAGAAACATTACCTTCAAATAAACTGAGGTCTCTTCGTAGCCGTGGTCCATAAAGCCCTTCTAAAATACTCTCAAAACCTGTGTTATTAAAGAGAGAAAAGTATATTAACTACTAAAAAAGCTTAATTTTACAATAATCAAAAACCATAAATTCTATATGAATCAGATAATTATAAATTTAACATACTATGAGGTGTCATTTTTTCCTTTGGATGAATTAAGTTGAACTAGGCAATATATACAACACAGCAAGAAGTCACACAATGACTACCTGGAATTACATGATTGTAAAAAAAAATGTAAATATTCATTTCTAAAACAAGTAAACACCTTTGTCATTTAGAAATAGTCCCAGGTTAAAATAATGAGCAGATTTGTTTTGCAATGCTTTGTAGAGATGAAAAGAATAATTAGAAGAGACATGTATTACAATCCTGTTTATACTGGTTACAAAAAATGTTAACTTTAAAAAAAGTAGCATCTTTAACCTCAATTTTAAAAACGAGTAAATAAGTGTCAATGGGGAGAAATTTTTGCTGTGAAAATAGTGATATATAAAATTTAAACCTACTTGTAAAAATTAAAACACAACAATTTTGCCTTGTTTTAAGGAAAAAAATTACTGAAAATCTTATTAACAAGACTCTAGTTCATGAACTCAGAGTATGCTACTTTGTGGATAAATTAAGATTTTACAATTTTCTTTTTGAAGTTTGCATCATATTCAGTATTAAGCAGGTTACTGATAAACTACAAGGCATCCTGGAAAATGACCAGGATGGCAACATAAATGGAAAACCAAGAAAAGGAACTAATTTAGGGATGCTTAAATTATGAAGGAAAAAAACTAAAGGAAGCATGACAGACCTGAAAAATAAAAGATTTTCTCAGTAATATTTCTAAACTGTAAAACAGGAGAAATACTTCTGTAGAAATGTTTCATAAATCATAAACTGCTTTTAAAAACGTTAAAAAACCTCTATACTCAAGATGCATGTTAAAATCAATGGTGTGTCAGTCGAAAAGTGACTTTTTAATTTAGTAGAACATGAAGAAATGATGCATCTTACAACTGATGATGTCTTAAATTTGACAAAGTAAGGTAGCTCTCATGGTACTTGGTAAATATGTACTTAAAAAAATCTTTTTGAAATGATTCAGTACTAGTTCCCATGAGTGGAAATTTCAGGCAGAAAAGTGAATGAACTCCCACCAGAGGATGCTTTCAAGAATGCTACACAGAAAAGACTTACTAGATAAAGACTCAGACTGAACAAGCACCAAATCTCTATCACCAAGATATTCTATTTTGATGTGATCAATTTACTCCAAAAATAATATTGCGAACAACTATTTTAGGATGTTATTCTGTGGCATTTTGGACAAAATGTATAGTGCCCCCCCCCACCCCGGGGTAAGCATATTGAATTTAAACAATGTATATTTCCTAGATTTAAGCCTGAAAAGAAAGCAGACAGGGACTACATTTTTCTCCTACTGGGTTCCTCAACTGTTCACTAGATAAGACCAAGGTCTTACATACAGCCTGTTAAGATTTATTCATATTGCATAGTGTTGGTGCTATTGTTAATGATATCTTTAGTTAAAAGTTTTGTTTCTTGTAGGCTTATAGAAACACAATTGATGTTTGTATATTGACTTTGTTATCTACCAACATCACTAAACTTTGTAATTATAATAATTCATCTGGAAATACTCTACATATACAAATATATCATCTATAGATAATGGTAGTTTTGTTTTTTTCCTTTCTAATCCTTATTGCTTTCTTTTTTCTTGCTCTTGCCTATTGGCTTAGCTAGGACCTCAACTATGATGTTGAAAATTGGTGGTCAGAGTGAGCATCCTTGACATACCCAATCTAAATGGGAACACATTCCAAGTTTCATCATTAAATATGTTTGCTGTATTCTTTAAGAGAAATACTGCTTATCACATTAAGGAAGTTCATTCTGTCTAGCTTGCTAGGGGAGTTTTCCTGCCATGCAAAAATACTGAATTTTACCAAATCAATCTGTTTATTTATATTTGATTTACAATATTGCATTTCAGGTGTACAACACAGTAATTCAATATTTTTATAGACTACACTCCATACAAAGCTATTATAAAATATTGACTATATTTCCTGTGCTGTAGATTACAACCTTGTAGCTTATTTCTTACCTAGTAGTTTGTACCTCTCAATCCCCGTCACACATTTTGCCCATCCTCCCACCCGTCTTCCCTCTGGTAACTACTAGTTTGTTCTCTGTAAGTCTGTTTCTGTTTTGTTGTATTCATTTATTTTATTTTTTAGATTTTATTTATAAGTGAAAACATACAGTATTTGTCTTTCTCTGTCTGACCTACTTCACGAAGCATAATACCTTCCAGGTCCATCCACATTGTCACAAACAGCAACATTTCTTTCTTTCCTTTTTTTTTAAGGCTGAGTACCAAATTTATTTTGAATTTACTGAAATAACTATGTCATTTTTCTTTCTTAAATCTCTGAATATAGTGATACAGTGAATTACATTGAATATTAAACCAAACCTCTTCCATTCCTGGGAAAACCCAACATTATCATGAGACATATTTGCTGGGTTTCTTATCTTGATTAGTCCTTTCAAATTTCGGCATCTATGTTCACTAATGAGACTGGTCTGTAAATTTCCTTTGTACTTGATCAAGTTTTTATATCAATGTTATGCTACCCTCATAAAAGGAATGGCAATGTCCTTTCTTTTTCTATTCTCTGGGAAAATATTAGAAAATGTAGTATGCCTTGCTTGAACATTTTAAAAGAACATGCCAGGGATGCCAAATGGAAATAAAGTCTTCTGAAATGCCTATTACTGATCAAATTTATTTAACTGTTAAAGGATTATTCATGTATTCTATTTCTTATGTTAGTCATAGTTTTCTGGGAACTTGCCCATTTCAACTATATTTTCCAATTTATTTGCATAAAACATTTCCTTGTATGTTTTTATCTATCTAATGTCAACAATATCAGCAGTCATGTCCTTTTTGCTTTTCATTCCATACTTCAGTTATTTATGATTTCTTTTTTCTCAGTTGAGCCATTAAAAGTTTCTCTCCCTCTCTTTTTTTAGATTAAAAAGAATTCGTTTTTGATTCCTTGATCTTTTCTATTGTATGTCTGTTTTCTTATCCATTAATTCCTGTCCCTGCTTTTATTTCTTCCTGCCCTCTATTTTATTCTGCTCTTATTTTTTCTTCCTGAAATAGAAGAGCTCATTAACGTTCAGCCTTCCTTCTTTTCTAATATATGCATTTAAAGTTATTGATTTCCATCTAATAAGCTGCATTCCAGTCATATTTTCTCATCATTCAGTCAAAATATTCCCTAATTTTCATTATGTCTTCTTTTCCGGTTCACAGTTTTTAGAACTGTAGTTCTTAATTTCCAAATATATATGGATAGTCTACCCTTTTAATAGATTTCTAACTTAATTACACTGTAGTAAAAGAAAATACCCAACATGATTTCAATCTTGAAATTTTCTGAGACTGTCTTTATGGTCAATACACAATTTTTGAAAATTCTCTGCATATGCTTGAAAAGAATACATACTCTAAAATTGCTGGATGCAATTTTACAGTTTTGGTTTTTCAATGTCTGTTTTTTCTATCAATTGTTGAGAAAAGTAAGCAAAATCTTCTATGAAATTGTGGCTTTGTCTATTTCTCTTTTTTACTTCTTGGAAATTTTGCTTTATAAGTTTTTGAGGCTACATTATTAAGTGCTTATAATTTTATAATTGTTATATCATCCCGGTGAATAGAACTTCATATAATTACAAAGTGAACCTTTTTATTTCTAGCAATGATTTTTGCATTTGACTATATGGTGTTTTGTTACACACCTATAAAACACTTTTTGTTATTGTTTCCATAATGTCTTTTTCAATTATTTCTTTACAACCTTTCTGTATTATTAAATAATATGGAATTTCTTTTTCTAAAACACTACATTTTGTCAAAATTTAGTAATTTAAATTTAAGAGTTTATATTTGGGTTTAAATTCCTTATGTTTTTGTTCTACTTGTATCAAGCTTCTATTTTTCGCCCTTCTTGCAAACTTTGGATTCACTGAATATTTATTAATTTTGTTTTTCCTCTATCAATATGATAATTATGCCCTCTATTTCTATTATTTTTGAGGTTATCCCAGAAATTAGGATATAGGTCTAACATTAATCAAAATCTTTACTCATCCTTCTAGGACTTAGACCTCCTTCCTATTTATGCTGTTGCTCTATATACTTCACTAAACACTATGTTGTTTTATGTTTGCACACATATTTACCACTGTCTCTGCTCTTCATTACTTATCATATCTCAGAGCATTCATCTAGAAATACTTTGCTTCTGCCTAAAGTACCTCCTTTAGTGAATATGTGTTGCTGTTAACACCCTTCCTAAGACTCTGATCGAAAGTACTTAAGTTGCTCTCATAATATACTTCATGCTGCCCTCTCTCTCTCTCCTATATTTTACATTTCTTTCTCTTTTCTTAACTGCATTTAATTTCATCTACCATATATATTCCACTTCACAAATTCCCTCTATTGCACAATCAGCTGACAAACACATCCTCTGATTTTTTTAAGTCAATTTTATAGAGATAAAATTGTCATACAATACTATGTACCCATTTTAAAAATAAAGTTCAATAAATTTTGACAAATGCATATTTTCATTTAACTAAGAACATAATCAAGCACATAATATTTCTATCAACTCAAATAGTATCTTTGTGCCATCTGAGTAAATTCCCTGGAACAACCCAAAGCCCAAAGAAACACTAATCTATTTTCTGTCATTATAAATTAGACTTATCTTTTCTACAGTTGCATATAAATGGAATCCGAGCATATACTGTTTTGTGTCTAGCTTCTTTTGCTCAGCCACCTGTTAATGCGATTTATCCATGCTGTTGCATGTATCAACAGTGCTTTTAATTTCTGAGTTGTATTCCCTTATACGGATATAGGGCAAGTTGTTTATTAAGTCTCATGTTGATGGACATTTGAGTTGTTTCAAAGTCTTTGTGAATATATGTTATTATTTCTCTTGAATAAATAAGAGTGTTATTGCTGGGCTGAGTGGTAAGACTGTTCTGGTTTGTTGTTAATATTTTAAGGAATTGTACAGCGGTTCTGCAAAATGGCTGTACTCTTTTACATTCCCACCAGTAAAATGTGAGAGATTCAGTTGCACCACATCCTTACCAACATATAGCACTGTCAATCTTTCTAACTTTAGCCACTGTAAGGAACATGTAAGGGTATATAATAGTGGTTGTAATTTGCAATTTCTTGATGACTAATGATTTTAAGCATCCTTTCTATTGAAATGTCTATTTTGTTATGGTAACAGGGTTATGCTATGCAATTTGTATCTTATGAGTTATAGTATTTATTTGCATAAAGTTGTTCAAAAGATTTTCCTACTACCCTTTTAATGTCTATACAATCTGCAGTGATATCCCTCTTTCATTCTCAATATCAGTTTAATTATCTCCTCTACTTTTTTATTGATCTCTCTAGCCAAAGTTTTACCAATTTTATTGATCTTTTCAAAATACCACTTGTGGTTTCAATAATTTTATTGTTCATCCTTTTCTATGGTTTTTATATCTGTCCTACCTTTATTATATTCTTCCTTATAATTATTTTTTGTTTCATTTGCACTTATTTTTCTAAGTTTTTAAGGTGAAAGCTTAGAACATTGATATGTGATCTTTGTCCTTTTCTAGTAAAAGCATTTAAAGCTATAAATTTCTCCCTATTCACTACTTTAGCTCCATCTCATAAATTCTGATAAATTGTCTTTTCATTTTTATTCAGTTCAAAATGTTTGTAATTTTCCGTATGCCTTTTATGCGCCCAGGTTATAAATGTGCTGTTTATTTTCCAAATATTTGGGAATTTTCCAGAAGTCTGTTACTGAATCCCAACTGAATTCCTTGTGATCATAAAACATGCTTTGTTAGATTACAATCACTTTAAATTTATTGAGATTTGATTTACAGGTGGCACATGATGTACTATGTTGGTGAATATTCCATGTAAACTTGAAAAGAATGTGTATTTGCAGTTATTGGGTGGAGTGTACTATAAATGTCATTTAGGCCTAGCTGACAAAGTGTTTTTTAAGTCTTCTATATTTCTATTGGTTTTCTGTCTTATCTTTCTCCTTTAAGTTCTGTCAGTTTTTGCTTCATATATTTTGAATCTATGATATTAGGTGCATATATATTTTTTATATTGTCTCTTTTGTGAATTGATTTCATCATCATTAAAAAATGTTCCCCTTTATCCCTGTTCTAAAGTCTTATCCTTTGGCCTGAGGTCTACTGTGTCTGATGTTACATCAGACACAGCAACTTTCTTATGATTAGCATTTTTTTTATACAGATGACCTCTGACGAACATGGGTTTGAACTGTGTGGGTTTACTCACACGTGGATTTTTTCCAATAGTTAATACTATAGTGCTGCATGATCTGTGGGTGGTTAAACCCACAGATGCAGACCACAGATATAGAGGAACCACAAATATGGAAGGCCAACTACAAGTTACAGGCAGAATTTCAACTGTGTGGAGGGACGACATCCCTAACCCGCTTGTTGTTCAAGGGTCAACTATATATCTTTTTCCATCCTTTAACTTTTAACCTATGTCTTTATATTTACATTGAGTTTCTCGTGGAAAACATACAGTTGATATTTCAATACAGTGTAAATATCTGCTTTTTAATTGAAGTGTTTAGATGATTAATATCTAATGTAGTTATCAATACGGTTGGGTTTATATCTGCCATCTTGTTATTTTTTTTCTATTTATTCCATCTGTTATATGTTACTTCCCCCAACTATCACCTCCCGCAATATTCTTTTGGATTGAATAAGGATTTGTTAATACTCTATTTTATTTCCACTATTTGCTATTATTAGCTTGACCTCTTTTTAGTTTTTTCGTGCTTGCTACTACAGGATTTATAATGTTCATTTTAACTTTTCAGTCTACCTTCAAATATTATAATATGACTTAATAGACAATGATAGGAGCAGTATATATCCATGCTCCACCCCTATTCTCGGTGCCACAGTTATACATTTTACATCCACATCTGTTATAAATCCCACAATACATTACTTACTCTAAAAGATAAATTATTTTAAAGAAATTTTCAACAGGAGAATGTCTCTCTTACATTTACGCACATATTTACAATCTCTGTAACCTTTTTTTCCTTTGTGTAGACCTTATGTCTAAAGAACTTCCTTCAATATTTATTGTACTAAAAGTTTGCTAGCAATGAATTCTTTCAGCTATTGTTTTTCTGGAGAAAAAAATCATTCTGTCTTCACTTAAAAAAACATTTTGTTAGGTACAGAATTCTAGGTTGACAGCTTTTGATGCCAGCACTTTAAAGATATCCTTCCATTGTCTAACGGTTTGCAAAGTTTCTGACTGTCTGCAGTCCTTCTCATCTTCATTCCTCTGTAGTAATGTGTCTTTTTCTCTGGCTGCTTTCAAAATTTCCTCTTTATCACTGACTTTGTGCAATTTGATTATTATGTGCTCTGGGTGGCTTTTATGTGTATAGTCTACTTGGGATAAATAAGTTGAGCTACCTGGATCTGTGCCGGGTTATAGTTGTTATCAAATTTGGAAAACTCATGGCAATTATTTCTCCCAATATTTTTTGTATGGCCTCTTTTTGTTCTGGATTCCAATTCTATATTGTTAGACCACTTGATATTGTTCCACAAATCACTAATGCACAGTTTACTTTTTTCCCTAGTTCTTTTTCTCCCTGTTCTGTATTTGGGGTATTTTCTGTTGCTATGTTTCAATTCACTGATCTTTTCTTCTGCAGTGCCTAGTTTGCAATAGGAAACCAGATATTTAAAATATATAATTTGAAGAGTTCTGACATATGCATATGCCCATAAAACCATTACCACAATCAAAAAAACTAACACTTGCAACACTTCCAAACGCACGCTCATTTTTTTAAAAAAATAAATTTATTTATATATTTTTTTGGCTGCGTTGGGTCTTTGTTCCTGCGTGCAGGCTTTCTCTAGTTGCGGCGAGTAGGGTCTACTCTTTGTTGCAGCGCGTAGGCTTCTCATTGTGGTGGCTTCTCTTGTTGAGGAGCATGGGTTCTAGGCACGCAGGCTTCAGTAGTTGTGGCACTCGGGCTCAGCAGTTGTGGTTTGCGGGCTCTAGAGTACAGGTTCAGTAGTTGTGGTGCACGGGCTTAGTTGCTCCGTGGCATGTGGGATCTTCCTGCATCAGGGCTTGAACCCGTGTCCCTTGCATTGCCAGGTGGATTCTTAACCACTGTGCCACCAGGGAAGCCCCCTGCTCACTTGTTTTTAATCCATCTATCCCTCTACTCAGAACCCTAGGCAAACACTATAGATTAGTTTACATTTTCTAGAATTTTACAAAAATAGAAACTTACAGTACAGACTCCATTTTTTTTTTTTTGCCTGACCCTTTTCACTCAGCAGAATGATTTTGAGTTTTATCCGTACTGTCACCTGTATCATTACTTTGTTATTTTATTTTCTAGTATACTCTATCGTATGGAGTTATCCAGTCAGATGTCAGTGGATATTTTCATTTTTCTTGCATATATAATTAATAGTGAAATGGCTGGGTTATATGGTAGGTTTACGTTTACCTTTTTCAAATTAATTTATTTTTTAAATTGAAGTACAGTTGACTTACAGTGTTGTGTTAATTTCTGCAGTACAGCAAAATGATTCCATTATATAGATATATACATTCTTCTTCATATTCTTTTCCATTACCGTTTATCCCAGGATATTGAATATAGTTCCCTGTGCTATACAGTAAGACCCTGTTGTTTATCCATTCTATATGTAATCATTTGCATCTACTAACCCCAAACTCCCAGTCCATCCCTCCCCTCCCACCCTCCCCCTTGGCAATCCCAAGTTGTTTAGCTTTTTAAGAAATCAAAATGTTTTCAAAAGTTATTATATCATTTTATGCAAAAATCCTCAACAAAATATTAGCAAGCCAAATCCAACAACACATGAAAAAGATCATACACCACAATCAAGTGGGATTCATCCCAGGGCCAAAGGGATGGTTCAACATATGCAAATCAGTCAGTGTGACAGACCACCTCAGTAAGAGACAAAAACCACATGATCCTCTCAAGAGATGCAGGAAAACCATTTGATAAAATTCAACATCTATTCATGATAAAAACTCTTACCAAAGTGGGTGTAGAGGAAACATATCTCAACATATTAAAAGCTATTTATGACAAACACACAGGCAACATAATACTCAATGGGGAAAAGCTGAAAGCCTTCCCACTAAAATCTGGAACAAGACAAGGATGCCCACTCTTCTCACCACTTCTATTCAACATAGTATGGGAAGCCCTAGCCACAGCAATCAGACAAGAAAAAGAAATAAAAGGTATCCAAATTTTAAGGGGTAAAATTGTCATTATATGCAGATGACATGATACTATATATAGAAAACCCTAAAGACTCCACATAAAAACTACTAGAACTGATAAAGGAATTCAGCAAGGTAGCAGGATACAAGATTAACATACAGAAATCTGTTGCATTTCTTTACACTAATAATGAAATATCAGAAAGGTAAAGTAAAAAAAAAAATCCCTTTTAAGATCACATTAAAAAAATAAAGTACTTAGGAATAAACCTGATCAAAGAGGTGAAACACTTATATGCTGAAAACTATAAAGTACTGATAAAGGAAACTAAAGATGATTCAAGGAAATGGAAAGATATCCCATGCTTTGGGATTAGAAGAATTAGTATAGTTAAAACAGCCATACTACCTATCCAAAACAACCTACAGATTTAATGTGATCCCTACCAAATTATGCGTGATATTTTTCACAGATTTAAAACAAATAATCCTAAAATGTATATGGAACCATAAAAGACCCAGAATTGCCAAAGCAATTCTGAGGGAAAAGAACAAAGCTTGGAGGTATAACCCTCCCAGACTGGAGACAATGCTACAAAGCTACAGTAATCTAAACATCATGGTACTGGCACAAAACAGACATATAGGTCAATGGAACAGAATAGACAGCCCAGAAATAAAACCATACACCTGTGGTCAATTAATCTTCGACAAAGGAGGCAAGAATATACAATAGAGAAAAGACAGTCTCTTCAGCAAGGGGTGTTGGGAAAGCGGGACAGCTGCATTAAATCAGTGAAGTTAGAACACTCCCTCACACCATACACAAAAATAAACCCCAAATGGTTTACAGAGTTAAATGTTAAGACATGACACCATAAACCTCCTAGAAGAGAACATAGGCAAAACATTTCTGACGTTAAGTTATAGCAGTGTTTTCTTAGGTCATTCTCCCAAGGCAACAGAAAAATAAAAAGCAAAAATAAACAAATGGGACCTAGAAAAAAACCTCATAAGCTTTTGCACAGCAAAGGAAACCATAAACAAAATGAAAAGACAACTTATGGAGTGGGAGAAGATATCTGCAAATGATGAGACCGACAAGGGCTTAATTTCCAAAATATAAAAACAGCTCAGGGCTTCCCTGGTGGCACAGTGATTAAGAATCTGCCTGCCAATGCAGGGGACACGGGTTCGAGCCCTGGTCCAGGAAGATCCCACATGCCGTGGAGCAACTAAGCCCATGCACCACAACTACTGAGCCAGCGCTCTGGAGCCTGCGAGCCACAACTACTGAGCCTGTGTGCCACAACTACTGAAGCCCACGCGCCTAGAGCCCGTGCTCCACAACAAGAGAAGCCACCGCAATGAGAAGCCCACACACCTCAACAAAGAGTAGCCCCCACTCACTGCAACTAGAGAAAGCTCACGCGCAGCAACGAAGACCCAATACAACCATAAATAAATAAATAAATAAATAAATAAATAGACTCAAGGTCTACTTTAAAAAAATAATAATAAATAAATAAATAAATAAATAAATAGCTCATACAACTCAATTACAAAAAAACAAACAACCCAATCAAAAACGGGGCAGAAGAACTAAATAGACATTTCTCCAATGAAGACATGCAAATGGTCAACAGGCATATGAAAAGATGCTTAGTATCACTAATTGTTAGAGAACTGCAAATCAAAACTACCCTGAGGTATCACCTCATACCAGTCAGAATGGCCATTACCAAAAAGTCTACAAATAAATTCTGGAGAGAGTGTGAAGAAAAGGAAACCTTCCTACACTGTTGGTGGGAATGTAAGTTGGTACAATCACTATAGAAAACAGTATGGAAGTTCCTTAAAAAACTAAACATAGAGCTACCATATGATCAGCAATCCCACTCCTGGGCATATATCCATAAAAGATGAAAACTCTAATTCGAAAAGATACATGCACCACTATGTTTATTGCAGCACTATTCACAATAGCCAAGACAGGGAAGCAACCTAAGTATCCATTAACAGATGAATGGATAAAGAAGATGCATATATATGCAGTGGAATGTCACTCAGCCATAAAAAAAATGAAATATTGCCATTTGCAGCACATGGATGGATCTAGAGTTTATCATACTAAGTCAACTAAGTCATACAAGAGAAAGACAAATATCCTATGATATCACTCATATATAGAACCTAAAAAATAATACAAATGAACTATTTACAAAACAGAAACAGATTCACAAACATAGGAAACAAATTTATGGTTACCAAAGGGGAAAGGGGGGGAGGGATAAATTAGGAGTTTGGGATTAGCAGATACAAACTACTATATATTAAATAGATAAACAACAAGGTCCTACTGTATAGCACAGGGAACTATGTTCAATATCTTGTAATAAACTATAATGGAAAGGAATATGAAAAACAACATATATGTATAACTGAATCATTTTGCTATACACCAGAAACTAACACAATGTTGTAAATTAACTATACTTCAATTTAAAAAAAGTTATTATATTTTACATTCTCACCAACCATGTACAAATGTTACACTATGGCTTCTCAACCCCAACATCACTTGGTATGGTCAACTGTGTGTTGTTCTTTTGTTTACTTTTTTTTTTTCTTTTCAACCATTCAAGTGACTTAAAACCTTCCTAATGTCATATCTCATCGTGATTTTTATTTGCATTTCTCTAATGATTAGTGATGTTGATCATCTTTTCACATGCTTACTGCCATTCATATGTCTCTATTAAAATATTTTGCAAAATTTTTAATTAGGTTTTTTTACCTCTTATCATTGAGTGGTAAGAGCATTTTTGTTTGTTTTTAAATATATTCTGGATACTATCCTTTTGTCTGATATATATGTTGTCGCTATTTCCTCCCAGCTTACGGCCTTCCTTTCTGTTTTCTTAATGGTGTCTTCCAAGGAATAAAAGTTAATTTTGATGAAGATCAATTCATCCATTTTTTTCCTTTATGGTTGTTGTTTATGTGCTCTAAGAAACTGTCTCTACACCAAGGCTGCAAAGCTTTTCTCTGAAAACTTATAGAAATTTAAGTTTTACATTTAGGGCTATGGTCCATTTTGATTATTTTTTGTGAATGGTGTGATAGAGCTGATGTTCTTCTTTTCTATATTGATATCTATTTGACCCAGCACCATTTGTTGAACCATTTCTTTCCTTTATACATTCTCCATTTTCCTCTTCATTATGTTCATGCTATCCTTTTAATCCTTGAGTATACTTAGGAAATTTTAATAGTTTTCACATCCTTATCTGCTAATTCTATTATCAGTTAATTCTGGTTCTAATTCTATTGACTGATATTTTTCCTGATTATGAGCTAAATTTTCCTGCTTTTCTGCATGTCAAGTAATTTTATTCAGATGCCAGACATTATGAATTTTTATATTCTGAGTCCTTTGTTTTTTCCCCTTGAAGAGTGTCACATTTAATTCATTCAGGAAGTTAACTTACTTGAAGATCATTTTGAGGCTTTGAAAAAGGCTTTAAGGAAAGAAGCAGAAAAGCCTTTCCACTACTACCTTTAGTTTTCTTGGATCTCCACTGAATACCTCTTGTATTCCATGACTGTACTTATTCTGATTGGTGGAACCTAAATGGTTCCCAGCCCTGTGTAAGTTCTGAAAATTGTTCAAATTATAGCTCACTGGCACTTGTCCTTTCCTAAAGGTGCTATTTATCAGGCCTTGTAGAATGTCATCCTACATATGCATGAAGTGGTTTTCAGCCAAAGATTCAAGGGTACCCTATGCTGGTTTCTTGAGCTCTTTCTCCACGTAGCTCTCTCCTTTCCAGTATTATGCTCCACAAGTTCCAGCCACTCACATACACCACCCTAAGGTTGACCTTTGTCTTCTCCAGTCAGCGAGACCACTTTTTGGGTCAATCCTGCCTATGTTATACTCTGGAAACTACCTCCGGGCAAAAAGCTGGAGTGATCATTAGTTTCCTTTTCCTCAGGGACCACAGTTCTGTGCTGCCTGTTTTCCAATGTCTGAAACAAATTTCTTTTAAATATACAGTCCAGTTTCCTAGCTGTCTATAGTGGAGGATAAGTCCAAACCCTCTTACTTCCTCATGGTCAGAGGTGGAAGTTCATTCTCTGACTTGCTGATTTCAGTAATTTTAGTTAAACAAGTTTTATAATGTTCTTTTTCAAATATTTAACATCTTATTTACAGTTCCTCATTTCCTGCAGATATTTAGGTCTGTCACTTCTTTAAATATGGTAAGCACAGTGATTTAAAAA
This sequence comes from Physeter macrocephalus, assembly GCF_002837175.3. Lineage (NCBI taxonomy): Eukaryota > Metazoa > Chordata > Mammalia > Artiodactyla > Physeteridae > Physeter > Physeter macrocephalus. Next base: position 99,303,848 of record NC_041220.1, on the reverse strand, counting down.
ATTAGTATCTGATCATATAGTGTGTGTGTGTGTGTGTGTGTGTGTGTGCGTGTGTGTGTGTGTGTGTATATAATCTTTTATGGGTTGGTTCTGCTGTCTGATGGGTCTTGCTCATCTTGCCTTGTTTCTTTGTGCACTTAATTCAGTACTTACTGGCTTTTACCATCAAAAGATTAAAAATTTAAAAATTCCCTAAGGCCTAGGATGGATGTGCCCTCCTCCAGGGATGCTTATCATTTGTTTCCAGAAAGCATCTAAGGACACCGTCAGTTAGAAACCACCTTGTGGTAAACAGAATAATGAATGGCTCCACAGAGACATCCATGTTCCAATACCCAGTACCCATGAATAAATTATGTTACATGGCAGGGAGGAATTAAGATTGCAAATGTTATTAAGGTTCCTAATCGCTCACCTTAAAATGAGATTAACATGGTGGACACAGTATAATCACAAGGATCTTTAAACTGGGAAGAAGGAGGCAGAAAATCAGAATGAAAGACGGCATTATGAGAATGACTCAACTGACCACTGCTGGCTTTGAAGATGGAAGGGGACCACAAGGCATGGAATGCTGACAACCTTTAAAAGTTAGAAAATGCAAGAAAATGGATTCTGCCCCTAAAGCCTTCACAAAGAAACACAGCCCTACCAACAACATGATTTTAGCCCACCGAAGCCCATCTCAGGCTGCTGACCTCCAGAACTGTAAGATAAATTAATGTTGTCTTAAACCACAGAATCTGTGTTAATGTATTACAACAGCAATAGGAAACTAACATACACTTGCCTTAGTTCATTCAGGCTGTTTTAACAAAATACCAGAGACTGGGTGGCTTATAAACAGCAAACATTTATTCTTCACAGTCCTGGAGGCTGAAAGTCCAAGATCAGGGTGCAAGCACAGTCAGATTCTGGTAAAAGCTCTCTTCCAGGTTACAGAATGCCAACTTCTCCCTGTGTCCTCACACAGTGGAAGGGGCAAGCTAGCTCTCTGGGGCCTCTTTTATAAGGGCAGTAATCTCTATCATGAGGGCTCCACCCTTAGGACCTAATCACTTCCTGAAGGTCCCACCTCCTAATACCATCTCTTTGGCCCTTAGGTTTTCCACCTAGGAATTCTGGAGAGACACAAACATTCAGACCACAGCAACACTTCAACCAATTTCGTGGCATGAAGTTCCTTGATTGACTCAGGGTACAGATCTGCTAGAAGGCCAGTCTGTGACAAGTTCAGTCTCAGATATTTTCCTTCCTTTACGTTTTCCTTTTCCTGCTTTGATCATCAGGCAACCTCCTGGGTCTGAGGGGAAAAAAGATGATACAGGTCTGGTTGCATTTACCCTGAAGGCAAGGTCCTCTGAAGTCCCAGCTTAATTTGGATAGGAATATAAGGATATCTACCTTGAACAAGTTACAGGACTTGAATTCTGATCCTCTTGCCTAGTCAGCCAGGAAAGAACAAATAAAACAAATGACTTCACGCTTAAGCAGTTTTTTACCTCTTATTTTCTTCTTACTTCTAACATTAGCCTGTGTATTCCCAACTATCTTTTCAGGTCTTAAAAAATTTTTTTAACCTAGCATTTTCCATTGTTTTCAGCAGAAGGATTGATCTAGATAACTTAGATCACCCTTACCAAAAACCAAAATTCCTAGTTCATTCTGTTTGACTATAGAGTTCATTTATATAAGTACATGCAGTTTATCCATTTCTCTGTTGAGAACTGTGTGACTTTTCACTTTTTTTGTTATTACAAACAGAGCTGCATTAAAAATCTTCATAAATGTGTGATCCTTTTCAAGTGTTAGAGTTTTTTTGGGTAGAAATCTATAAGTGGAAGAATTACTTGGCTCTCAAGTATGAACATTTTCGACTTTACTAGATATTGCATTATATGGTTGAATCATCCTACAGTTCTAACAGTAATGTTTAAGAGTTCCTGTTTCCCACAAATACTCACCAAAACTTGGTATTACCAGGCTTTATATTTGTCACACATGAAAATAAAATCACTTATTTTAATTTGCAGTTCCCTAATTGTTACTAAAATTTAGCATATTTTGAAATGTTGTATTTTCATATTGCCCTTTTGCCACTTTTCAACTGAACCACTGGCTTTTCAAAAATTCAGTCAGTTTTAGTATTCTGGGTAATAATTAGCAATTTCATGAACTGTACCCTCCCCCACCCCCCCAGTTATGGCTTGATTTTTCGTTTTGTTCTCTTATAACAGAAGTTTTGCAGGGGGCTTTTTCAGGTATAGCTGATTTTAATATTTTTTTCAGACTTTTTTTTGGGGGGGGGTTGTTTTGTTGTAATGTAGCATAAACAAACTTTTTTTGTATCTTGTGTTATGGTTTGTACATTTTTCCTTGTATAAGAAAATTTTTTTAAAGTCATAGGTAATTATTCTATGTGTATGTATAAAATTTTGAAGTTTTGCTTTACAAATGTAGTTCTTTAATCCATCAGAATTCATTTTTATGAAGAGTCTAATATAGAAATCTAATTTTATCCCAAGCGCCATTCCATCTCAATTGATTAGTAAGGCTATCTTTATGTCCTAAGAAATCCCAAAATGTAAGTCTGGATTTTTTTTTTATTAATACTTTACTGAGATATAATTTCCTACCATAAAATTCACTCATTGTAAGTATACAATTCAATGATTTTACTATATATACAGAGATGCACAATCATCACCACAATCTAATTTTAGAACATTCCATCACCTCCAAAAGAAACCTTCTGCCCATCTAGTCTCCTCATTCCTACAACCAACCCCAGGTACTGATTAATCCATTTTCTGTCTCTAAAAATTTGCCTTTTCTGGATATTTCAAATAAATAAAATCATGTAATATGTGCACTTTTCTGTCTGGCTTCTTTCACTGAGTATAATGTCTGATGTTCATCTATGTTGTAGCACATATTAGTACTTCACCACATTTGTATATCCATTGGACAGCTGATGGAACTTTGGGTTATTTCTACTTTTTGTCTTATTGTCAATAATGCCGCTATGGGCATTTGTGGACGTATATTTTCATTTCTATTGGGTAAGTACACATAGAAATGAAATCTTTGGGTCATATAGTATTTTTATGTTTAACATTTTAAGAAACTGCCAAACTGTCTTCCAAAGTAGCTAGACCATTTTATATTCCCACCAGCAATTTCTCCACAGTCTTACCAACACTTGTCTTTTCAATTATAGCCATTTTAGTGAGTATGAAGTGATATCTCATTTTCCTAGTGATTAATGATACTGAACATCTTATTATGTGCTATTGGTAATTCACATATGTTCTTCAGTGAAATGTCTATTCAAATCCTTTGCTTATTTTTTAGTTGGGGTCATTTGTCTTCTCATTATTGAGCTATAAAAGTTCATATGGATATAGGTCCCTTATCAGATATATGATCTATGTGCAAATATTTTCTACAAGTCTGTGCATTGTCTTTTCACATTCTTGATGATGTCTTTTGAAGCACAAAGGTTTGTAACTTTGATTAAGCCCAACTTATCAACCTTTTTTTGTGGATCTGTTTTTAGGCTCTCCATTGATCTGTCTGTCTACTCCTAAGTGAATACCACAATGTGTTAAAGATTACTATTTTATAATTTGAAAAAATATTCTTAATACCACTCAATGATTTTCTTAACAAAGGTCAAACAGATCATTTATTGGAATTATTCTTGCTTATCTTATGGCCAACTAAAAATGTTAACTTCTAAAAAAAAACTTGTTTCTTTTTGGTATACATGGATGTGGCCAATTTATATCCAGTAAACTTGCTAAACTCTTCTAGTAGTTTTAATAACATATCTATAGATTCTCTTACGTTTTTATACACAAACACCTGTGGAAAACCACAACTGTAATTTCTCTTTCAAATCACTGTGCTTCCCCCGCCCCCGCCACCTCCTTAATTTAATTGTTTTGGCTAAGGTCTCCAGTTAATGTTGAACAGAACTGGTAATACCCTAAAATACATACCCAAGAAATAGGTGAGAATTACAGCATACTTCACATCCAAAACTATGCAACACAGAAGACAACAGAATGATACCTTTAAAGTGCTGAAAGAAACTATCAACCCAGAATTCTATACTCAACAAAAACACCTTTCAAAGATGAAGGTGAAATAAAGACATTTCAGACAAACAAAAACTGAAAGACTAATTATCAGAAGATCTGCACTACAAGAAATGTGAAAGGAAATTCTTCAGGCAAAAGAAAATGTTACCACCCAAACATTTGGATTTACAGAAAGAAGTTAAGATTCCCCAAAAATGGTTACAATGAAAGGAAATATAAAAGAAAATTTCCCAATTTGGGGGATCTAATCAAATTTGAAAGCTTTTGCACAGCTAACCACAAACAAAATGAAAAGACAACGTATAGAGTGGGAGAAAATATTTGCAAATGATGTGACCGACAAGGGCTTTATTTCCAAGATATAAAAACAACTCATACAACTCAATAACAAAAATACAAACAAGCCAATCAAAAAATGGGCAGAAGACCTAAATAGACAATTCTCCAAAGAAGACATACAAATGGCCAACACAACCTGGAAAGCTGTTCATGCTGCATCTTGACAGGTACTTTAGCACCCTCAGAAGTCAATTTTTCTACACTGATTCAGTGAGGTTCATAAATATATTGTTTTGTTTTTGTTTATAGTTCCAAGTCAACTGATTTTCCTGATTGGTGATGAGGTAGAGCAATGCTGAGCTAAAAAGAATTTTGCTAGTTAATAGATCTAGTAAAGGCACTAATATTTCCATAACCCAAACTCCAACAAACAAACAAAAAAAAACAAAAAAAACAAGGAAAACAGTATGGAGGATCCTTAAAAAACTAAAAATAGAGCTACCATATGATCCAGCAATCCCACTCCTGGGTATGTACCCAGAAAAGATGAAAATTCTAATTTGAAAAGATACATGCACCCCAATGTTCACAGCAGCACTATTTACAATAGCCAAAGTGTCCATCAACAGATGAAAGGATAAAGAAGATGTGGTATACACACACACACACACACACACACACACACACACACAGAGGAATATTACTCAGCAACAAAAAAGAATGAAACATTGCCATTTGCAGCACATGGATGGACCTAGAGACTATCATAAATGTCAGACAGAGAAAGACAAATACCACATAGTATCACTCATGTGGAATCTAAAAAATAATACAAATGAATTTATTTACAAAACAGAAACAGACTCAAAGACAAAGAAAACAAACTTATGGTAAGAGGGAAGAGGGAAGGATAAATTAGAAGTATGGGATTAACAGATACACACTACTATATATAAAATAAACAACAAGGATTTACTGTATAGGAAAGGGGAACTATATGCAACATCTTGTAATAATCTATAATGGAAAATAATCTGAATATATACTTACATATATATACATATATATATACATACATATATCTGAATTACTTTGCCGTATACCTGAAACTAACACAATATTGTAAATCTGCTATACTTCAATTACAAAAAAAAAAAAAGAGAGAGAGACATTTTCCCAGTTTTTAACTGCTCTAAAAGATAACTCACTAAAGTAAAAGTAGTAGCAATACTGGTTAATAGCATATGTAAAATTTTTGCAAATAATATATTTAATGAAGAATTTATATCTAGAAACTCAAGAAAACAAACCACTCAAAAAAAAAAGGGGATTAGCAGGCAAGATGGCGGAAGAGTAAGACACGGAGATCACCTTCCTCCTCACAGATACATCAGAAATACAGCTACACGTGGAACTTCTCCTACAGAACACCCACCGAACGCTGGCAGAAGACCTCAGACCTCACAAAAGGCAAGAAACCCCCCACCTACCTGGGTAGGCAAAAGAAAAAAGAATAAACAGAGACAAAGAATAGGGACGGGACCTGCACCAGTGGGAGAGAGCAGTGAAGGAGGAAACGTTCCCACACACTACAAGCCCCTACGAGGGCGGAGACTGTGGGTGGCGGAGGGGGAAGCTCCGGAGCCTCGGAGGAGAGCGCAGCAGCGGGGTGCGAAGGGCAAAGCGGAGAGATTCCCGCACAGAGGATCGGTGCCGACCAGCACTCACCAGCCCGAGAGGCTTGTCGGCTCACCCGCCGGGGCGGGCGGGGGCTGGGAGCTGAGCCTCGGGCTTCAGTTGGATCCCAGGGAAAGGTCTGGAGTTGGCAGAGTGAAAACAGCCTGAAGGGGCTAGGGCGCCACGGCTAGCCGGGAGGGAGTCCGGGAGAAGTCTGGAGCTGCCAAAGAGGCAAGAGACCTTTTCTTCCCTCTTTGCTTCCTGGTGCGCGAGGAGAGGGGATTAAGGGCACCACGTAAAGGAGCTCCAGAAACGGGCGCGAGCCGCGGCTGTCGGCGCGGACAGCAGAGACGGGCGTGGGACACTAGGGTTGCTGCTGCCGCCACCAAGAGACCTGTGTGCGAGCACAGGTCACTCTCCACACCGCCCCTCCCGGGAGCTCATGCAGCCCGCCACTGCCGGGGTCCCG
>NC_041220.1:99274873-99293441 GCF_002837175.3 Physeter macrocephalus | reverse complement strand
CCCCCAGCCCCGCCCCCCATTCCCTGCATCTGTGCAGCGCTGTCCCCGCCTGAGCATCCCTCCCTCCTCGGAGCCCCTCCCCCTCGGCATCCGGGTGCAGTGGGTGAACCTTCCCCGTGGCCCAGGGCTGCGCTCGTTCCTCGCCACCTGTCCTCTGCCTCCACTCCTGGGGTCCTTGAGGATGGAGATGACACCCCCACGGGAGCGGTTCTGAACTAATCACTTGAGTTCATCAGGATTGGCTGGGACAAGCACGCAGCTCTCTGCTCACCTCCACGCTTTATCCGTCTTGTTCCACATCTTCAACGCCTTCCCTCTCTCTCTGTTCTCTCCAGCTGCTCCAATACTAACCATCCGCTAAGAACAAGCTCAATTCCCACCTCCTCCGTAAAGCCCTCCAGGACTACCCTCTGTTGATTCTTTTCCCTCTGAGATCCTAGAGCACGCTATACCAACCAGTTTTCAGGGGGAAATTCTTTGCCTCTCCTCCTGTGTGTTCATCTTTTCTCTCCAACTCGACTATAGCGTTCTTGAACGGAAATCAGTATTACCGAGTGACTGAATATACTTTTCACGAGTAAGAAAATCAACTTAGGATTTTTTAACTTTACAGTAATGCGAAAGCAATACGCATTCAGTAGAAACTACTTCGACTTTTGAATTTTGAGCTTTCCTCGGGCCCACCGTATGGGGAAAGACACTTCCTCCTGATGCTGGGTGGCAAAGCCCCAGCTCCCCACCAGCCACGCGACCACACCAGGAGACAGCGGATAGATGCAACCACCACGGACCCAGACAAGCACTCTGCTTGTCAGTACAGTAGTCAATAAATTACACGAGATGGTCAGCACTTTATTAAAAAATAGTCCTTGCATTAGATGATTTTGCCCAACTATAGGCTAACCTAGGTGTTCTGAGTGCACTGAATGTAGGTGAAGCTAAGCAGTGATGTTTGACACGTCAGGTGTATTAAATGCATTTTCAATTTATGATATTTTCAACTTACCATGGGTTTACTGGGACGTAACCCCATGGTAAGTTGAGGAAGATCTGTACAACAGAAGCAGCAGCCAAGGAACCAGTAGGAGAAATAATGGTTTTTATTTAAAGACAGTCACGGCATGGAAGCAACCTAAGTGTCCATCAACAGATGAATGGATAAAGAAGATGTGGCACATATATACAATGGAATATTACTCAGCCATAAAAAGAAATGAAACTGAGTTATTTGTAATGAGGTGGATAGACCTGGAGTCTGTCATACAGAGTGAAGTAAGTCAGAAGGAGAAAAACAAATACCGTATGCTAACACATATATATGGAATCTAAGAAAAAAAATGTCATGAAGAGATTAGTGGTAGGATGGGAATAAAACACAGACCTACTAGAGCATGGACTTGAGGACGTGGGGAGGGGGAAGGGTAAGCTGTGATGAAGTGAGAGAGTGGCAGGGACATATATGCACTACCAAATGTAAATTAGATAGCTAGTGGGAAGCTGCCGCATAGCACAGGGAGATCACCTCTGTGCTTTGGGACCATGAGAGGGGTGGGATGGGGAGGGTGGGAGGGAGGGAGACGCAAGAGGGAAGAGATATGGGAACATATGTATATGTATAACTGATTCACTTTGTTGTAAAGGAGAAACTAACACACTATTGTAAAACAGTTATACTCCAATAAAGATGTTAAAAAAAAAATATGGATTGATATCCACCAAAAAAAAAAAAAAAAGGGGAGAGGGTAACGGATTTGAACAGACACATCACAGAAGAGAAAACAAATGGATGGCAAATTAGCATATGAAAAGCTACTCCACATCATTTATCATTGATATGCAAATTAAAATCCCAACAAAAAATCATTACACACCTATTAGAATGGCTAAAAAGAAACTGCTAATACCACATGCTTCTAAGGATGCACAACAACTGGATTTCTCATAAATTATAGGAAGGAATGCCAAATGGCACAACAACTTTGGAAAACAATTTGATAATTTCTGACAAGCTATACACACATCACCACGTGATCCAACAATCCCACTCCTAGATATTTAACCAACAGAATGAAAACTACACTTATACAAATACCTGTACACAAGTGTCTGTAGAGTTTCATTCACAATTACCCAATGTCCTTCAACTGTTGAATGCATAAACAGTGATACAGGAGACTACTACGCAGCAAAAGGAATAAACTATTGATACATGCAACAACATGGATATATCTGAAATGCATACTGTTAGGTGAAGGAAGACAGACTCAAGAGTACATACTGTATGATTCCATTCATATAACACTATAGGGTCAAAATCAGATCAATGGTTGTTACTGCTTGAGTATGGGTAAGGAGATGACAGTAAAAAAGAACTTTTGGGGATGGTGAAACTGTTCTATATCTCGAATGCTGAGGAGTTGGTTATCCAATTGTTAGTATGTGAGAACTCACAGAACTATACTTTGTAAATTATACCTTAATAAACCTCACCAATGGGACTTCCCTGGCAGTCCAGTGGTTAGGACTCTGCACTTCCACTGAAAGGGGCACGGGTCTGATCCCTGGTCAGGGTATTAAGATCCCATAAGCCATGTGGCGCAGCCCAAAGAAAACCTTGCCAAAATTTTTAAATATGGCATAACAGATGATTTTTGAAGCAGAGAAAAGTGAAAGTCATTATTGAGAACTACATGAACTGTGAAGTTTAGGCAACTTGATAGGTTATCCTTATAAAAAATAAAGTCAACATAAATGATGTCAGGGTTGAGAGTAAAGATGGAAGAATGAAAATTAGATGGCACAGTCATCAATGAGTGTGGAAAGGTAACTCAGCTTTCTGCACGCTCATGGCATACTAAAAATCCCATGATCTTCGAAAATAAAGACCCTTTTGAACCAAAGTAGAACAATGATTTGAAAGCAAAAGTATGATACAAGTACACATAGAAAAACTATTTTCAAAAAAAGCTTTTGAGACTAAAAGGATGAGAAGGCAAACATAAGGACGATGTGATATGTTCATATGAATGAGATTTTATAGGAGAGCCCATCAGATGATCCTAATCCCTTCCCTGATAGGTGAAATCAACGTCTATATGTATAGTTAATCCTCTGTTCTGGTCAGGTGTTCTTAACCTGTCTCAACTCTATTCCTCAAAACACTCTATTCATTCCTTTTTCTTTTCCTCTATAGGCCTCTACTTGTTCTTCTCCATTCCTCCTTTTGTCTACTAAAGCCCAGGTCTTCTAAGAAAGCATCCCTAATTAAACCATTCCTCATTAATATCTGTCTTTAAATGCCTGTTGTACTTATTTGTGCCACACAATTTAAATATCTAAGCTATATCAATGAAGCCTTTCCAAACCCAAGTGTAACTAAACTCAACTGAATTCAGGAAACTGGGGCTCTGGTAGTTACACCTTTTAAATTTGAATATCTGAGTTCAGAAATATCTTGAGAAATCTACTGTTCCATAAGCCATAAAGAGGCATTCTAATATTTGGCATCTAAACCTATCCCATGATAGCCTCATAGTTCTAGATAGATTAAAAAAACCCAAAGCAAACAGAAACCAAAACAAAAAACCCACCTCTCTTTAGAAGACACATCCAGATCTTTGGTTTGGAAAATACAGTCACCACATCTACTACAAATAAGCAAGAAGAAGAAAGGGTCTTTTGTCCCTTTCCTAGAACAAAAGACAAGCCCTGGGCAAAAATCTGAAGTCTTCTCCCCCTTCACCCAAAAAGTCACATTTTCCTTTCTTAAGTTCTCTTTGGCTCACTAATACCATTTCTGAAGATCTAAAATTATGCTGAAATGAATCTTTCCTCATCTTGGTCAAACAGAGATATATCTGAACTAATGATTACAGAAGTGGAATATACCAAGTGATGGTGAGATATGGGGGGTAGTGGGTAACTGAAGTAGAGCAGCAGTAAAACTTGCTGACAGTAAGCAACAATATTATAAACTTGAGTGAGGGTAGGTACCCATGCTGATGCTTTCTGCATTCCCCACTCTGCTTATCATAATGCTCATTATTAAAGCTGACCTGATACTTACAAATTTAATACTGTATTTTTGTAATGAAAATACATTTGCTACAATGCTTTTCTATTCGTAAATTTACCTTCAGACAAATTCTTGAGTTGCTAGATTCAATTCTGTGTTTTAAAATCTAATTAGACATATGTAATTATCATTCAAGTAGCAAATGTGAAAACTGTGACCTATGTAACATACAAACTATCTTTTCCTAAGGTCACAATTATTTAATGAAGTGCTTCCTCAGTAAGTACTCAGATGATAAATCTATTTAAGTACATCTTTACTTCCATGGTGGCAAATCCATGCACCACACTCAGTATAAAACTATATTGACTAAAACTATAATTTACACAAAATTTCAGTACTTTGTATCTGCTGGAATTCTGGTTTCAAACACTGACTCCTGAATTTAAATGCAATAAACATTAAGGCAAAAGGCAAGAATTCAGACTTTGGAGTTGGAAGAGACAAGAAAAGGTGGTATCAGAGAAGGTTTTCCAGAAATCAGGACATCCAAACTGAGTCTTAATGGAAGAATGAGAATTAGCGAGGCAAAACAAGGAAGGGCACATTACACATTTAGCAAAGGAGAGCAGCATGCGTAAAGAGGTAGGGGAAAAAAAGCTTAATATGCTTAAATATAGCACTACCCAACAGAATTTTGTGTAATGATAGAAATGTTCTGTACTTGGGCTCTCCAGTACATGTGATGAAGAACTGATTTTTAAATTTTAAGTTTCAACTAATTTAAGCAGCATGTCTAGAAGCTGAAAAAGTATGGGAAAAGAAAGAAGGGCAATATAAAAGCCTGGAGAGATGCACACAACATGGATCCGGAAGAGCCTAGCACATTTTGCCAAGTAGTTAATATTTACCCTTAGAGCCAGAATGACCTATGGGAGGCATTTAAGTAGTCAAGAGATAGGATTAGCTTTGCATTCAGAAAAGATCACTCAAGCAGGAAGTGGCACACAGACACATTAAGGGGAAAGATGAATAAAGCTAGAATGGTTAGAAAACCAGCAGAAATACAGCAGAGAGAAAACAAGAACGTAAATTTAGGCAGAAGTATACCTAAGAAAAAGAGAATGGCTTTAAGCCATATAATAGAATTAAACGGAAAAAATAATTAAATGGTGACATAGTTTCATTATTTTCAGGTGGGAGTGAGAGGGGTAAATATATCTGGCTTGACACATAGCACAGAGAGATCAGCTCGGTGCTTTGTGACCACCTAGAGGGGTGGGATACGGACGGTGGGAGGGAGACGCAAGAGGGAAGAGATATGGGGATATATGCATATGTATAGCTGACTCACTTCGTTATAAAGCAGAAACTAACACACCACTGTAAAGCAATTATACTCCAACAAAGATGTTAAAAAAAATATTAGTGATCGTAAGATTAATGAGATTGTAAGATTTATCTAGTTCTTGTGTAAAAATAGTCCAGTGACATTGGCTATGCATACTCTTCTTGATTTTTATTGTAGATTTGTTAGCATGCAAACAAATATTTTTCTGTAATAAATAAGACTATGTTCTTCATCCCTATAAGAACTCAGAAAGAGTAAATTCTCACATGGCTAATTTAAAGGCTTTCCATCAAACTCAGCACCATGAATAGGATGGTAGTGCTAACCAGCAGGACAGTTACTTCCATGGATGATGCCATAAAGAGATATTCATGGTTTCAGAAGAAATCACCTCTAGTTCATAAGTCAGGGAACATATTATGACATATAGGACGTAGGGGAGAAAGCAAACAGAGATTTATTAAAGCATTAATTGTGATAAAGATGCAATTTCCAGAGGTAAATTGATTTTCCATATATATTCAGTTTTTCATACTTTTCATATATATGATAGTCTAGTAGAATATTCTCTATGGTATTTCCACATCATACATTTAGAAAATATTTTTGTGGGGAAAAACTTTTATATTTGAATAAAGATCTGTTTTACTAACAACAAACTTTTATATTTGAATAAAGATCTGTTTTACTAACAACAACAACAAAAAAGATGTTAAAAAAAAAGATTTCTGGCTTGAGAAATTGAGAAACATTCACTGAGACAGAAAATTCATGAAATTTTTTTTGGTTTGTCTTATATGACTGGTAGATATAAAGGAGTTCACTTTTGGATATGCTAACTTGGCTATGTGGGCATAAATTAAAACAACATCTGGAGGTAGAAACACAGACTCAGAGATTATCAGTACACAGATGGAAGATGGAGTCTCATTTTCTAATTAATTAAAACAAGTTTTCATCAAGTATCAGAACCAAAATATTTTTAAACTACCATTTAAAAGTTTTTTTCTATTTTAGTTGCTAATATTATAATGACATTATTGTTTTTACTACAAATGTTCGGTATTTCAGTACATAATTGAAGAAAAGTTGGTATGTCACCTGGTACCATGCTACCCACAAGCCCCCACCCCAAGTCTGCCAACACTCAAACCCTAAAAAAAAGCCACACTGTATCCCAACTCAGGCATTCACACAAAGTTGTTCCTTCAGCCTACAGTGCATTCCAACCCCCATTCTTACTCCCAAAACATGTCTAGATAACTCCTACTCATTCTTAAAATCTTGGTTTTAAAAATCACTGAAATCCTAAAATTCCTAGAAGAAAACATAGGGGAAAAGCTCCTTTATACTGGTCTTGGTGATAATTTTTTTAGACATAATACCAAAAGCACAAACAACAAATGTAAAAACAAACATGTGGGATACATCAAACTAAGAAGCTTCCGCACAGAAATGAACAATGAACAGGCAACCTATAAAAAATATTTGCAAACCATGTATCTGATAAAAGGTTAACACTCAAAATATATAGAGACTCACACAACTCAATGGCAAAAAACAATCTGATTTAAAAATGAACAGAGGAACTGAACAGACATTTCTCCAAAGAAGATATACAAACGGCTACAGGTTCATGAAAATGTGGCTCAACATCACTAATCACCGGGGAAACGTAAATCAAAACCACAATGATATCACCTCATGCCTGTTAGGATGGCTGTTAAACTCCCACCAACACCCTTGCGTACTGTTGGTGGGAATGTAAATTGGTGCAGCCACTATGGAAAACAGTATGGGAGGTCCTCAAAAAATTAAAAATAGAACTACCACATGATCCAGAAATTCCACTTCTGGGTATATATCCGAAGGAAACAAAATCACTATTCTCAAAGAAATATCTGCCCCCACGTGTTCATCGCAGCAATATTTACAATAGCCAAGTGTACTAAGAAAACAATCTAAGTGTCCATCAGCGGATGAACAGATAAAGAAGATGTGATGTGTATCGACAATGAAATATTATTCAGCCATAAGAAAGAAGGAAATTCTGCCATTTGCAACAACACAGATGACTCTAAGGACATTATGCTAAGCGAAGTTAGCCAGACAAAAACAAGTACTGTATGATCTCACTCATACATGGAATCTGGAAAAAAAAAAAAAAAAAAAGTCAAACTCAGAAAAACAGTAGAGTGGTGGTTACCAGGGACTGGAGTGTTAGGGGAGATGGAGCAATGCTAGTCAGAGTATTAACCCTTCTGCTATAAGACAAATAAGCTCTGGGGATCTAATGTACAGCATGCTGACTACAGTTAGTAATATTGTGTTATGTACTTGAAATTTGCTAAGAAAGCAGATTTTAAGCTTTCTCATCACACACACCAAAGAAGTTAACTATGTGAGGTGACAGACATGTTAGTTAACCTGATTGTGGTAATCACTGCACAAAGTATACATATGTCAAATCATCACATTGTATACTTTAAATACATACAATCTTATTTGTCAATTATACCTCAATAAAGCTGGGGAAAAAGAATCACTGCCTAAAATTAAAGCTTCATATAATCGAATCTAGCTTTAGACTAGGTTAGACCCATTGTTACATGCTTTATATTATATAATACTCCCTTTGAAGCACCTATCATAATTCTGGTTAGTCATGTATAATTTTTTAATGTCTCTTCCCAGCTAATCAATTATTCATTTAACAAATATTTGTATGTCTACCAGGTGTTCTAGAAGCTGGGGATATATCAGTGAGAAGAAGAGACAAGAATTCTGCCCTCAAACATGGGAAAGAAGAGTGATAGAGAAAAAAATCACATAAATAAATCTTTGATCTTTTTATTTGATAAATGCCACAAAACTGTATAAGCTCCAAAAAAGGAAGGGACAAGGTCATCTTGCTTGCTATGATAGTCCTAACATCTGGCCCATGTAAGGCATTCAAATATTTGTTGAATACATGTTTGAGAGAAAAATTTCACTCAACCAAAGACATTCATTCTCAAAACAATTTTTAAAACACAGCCCAATCTGTAAATTAAAATCTTAATAATTATCTTTCCCCCATCAAGTATCTTTCTGAAATTCACAACCATTTATTTATTTACATCCTACCTTGTTCTAAGAGGAACCCATATTTGTGTCTTGCTTAGTTTAGTGCTTTTTCTATTTCTTGGACGCTAAAACACTTTAGCTTCAATGTAACCACTGCCTCTTTCTTAAGTAGTTTCTTGACTGTGTTCTTTCTGTAAGCATATGTCAAATATACATTCTACTCTGACTTAAGGACTGTGGTGCCTCTATTAATAAAAGTGTCTCTATTACAAGGCCCTGAAGTCTCCCTAATCCCCAAAGATGAGGATATAAATGCAACTACTAGTATCTACTGGTATTAAGGATGCTGCTAAACACCCTACAATGCACAGGAAAACACCCCACAATAAAAATTTCTCCAGCCCCAAAATAGAGCCAAGGCTGGTTTGAAACTCAGCATTAAAGGAACTGAGTTCAACATGTCTGAATAGACACTAGAAGAGAAAAACTCAAAGAATACCTTAATTATCCACCACTTTCTCTAATTTACATTTATGCAACAAATGGAAACCAAACTAATCATAAGGAATTACTGAGGAATAAGCACATGTATAAGACAGTTACCCTGCTCAACTTAAACATAGTTGATTTGACACAAGAATAATTATTTTACTGTATTTAGATGCTTCTTAGTTATTGATGGGAAAAAACAGTCTCATCCTCTCTTTAAGAGCTATTAGCATTCCCTGATTTTTATAATCTAGTATGAATCTGTTTTGCTCTCTCATAAAATATAGAATGATAATAGATATGGAGTCAAGATCCATGCTGGAGTCTCAAATTTCCCACCATACCAGCCATTTGATCTTGGACATATGACATAACCTCTCTGAATCACTAATCCTTCTTCTATAAGACTTGGAGTATCATCAACAATTCATACGCTGAAGATTTAATTATTGTTTTCAAACATTTAATAAAACACATATATTCCAGGTAGAAAGTTAATTTGTATGGAATTTCTTAATAAAATGTAATAAATCAATAAATAAATGCTAAACTTTACCAGAAACTAGAAATACACAATTCAGGTATCTGAACTAGATTTTACTCCTACCTGAGTACACAGGCAAAAATTCAGGAAACACATTCTGACCAGGCTGTGTCCATCTTATTTCCCTTTACCTCTTACTAAGTTTGTAAGTTACTCTTATAAAGTTATAATACTAGAATATTCATATTTTATAGCACTGATAATGTCTCATTTCAAGCAAACCTAATAGGTAAAACAACTAGGTTTACATAAAAATGAAAAGAAAATATGGGATGACAATATGCTTTAGGAAGAAACAATAATTTAAAGAGAAGGTTTGCTGGGCATTTAAAACAGACACAAAAACTCTGTGCAACTTTTATGAAAGACACCTAGTACATAAAGCATACCTGTCTCTTACACTGAAATAACTTATAGAAAGTAGACTATGAAGGCTTTGTAGAAGACTGACAGCAAGAGAAAAATACATACCTCCAGGATGGAGGAGAGGGAATGGGACTGGTAAAAGATAGATGGGAATTTCAGCTTCATCTGTCATGTTTTATTTCTTAAGATAGAAGGTACTTGAATATATATTATATTACTCTGAAAAATTTCTGGAGGTCTGATATAGTTCATAAGTTGAAAAAAGTTTTTTGGTTTCAAACAGTAAATGTGTTACCTTAAAGATTCACCTCTACTGAACATTATTCGTAGCAGTACAGAAAATGTGAAGTTTACTGGAATGTCTCTGATTATCAAGGCTCTTATAATGGATATTGAAATCACTGTTCCAATCAACTTTCACCATTTAAAAGAACAGCCAACTATACTAATTCTGCTTAAAACTCTTCAATGGGTCTCTATTGATAAATTATAAATATTCTAGGATAGCATATATGGCCTTCCCTGATCTAGCCCCTGCCTATTCGCCAACCTCATTTTGTACAACTCCATTATAATTAATATGCCACTTTCAAGAAACAACTAACCTTTTATGTTATTTACAAATCTGAGCTTTTGCACCTGTTGTCTGTCTGAAATGCTTTTTCCCCATCTTTGTTCATCTGTCAAGTGTCCTGTCTTCCAAGCTAACCTAAAACATTTTCTTCCAACTTCATAACTAGCTGAGTAATTAATCATATTAAGCAGCAGTTTGTTCACATGCAAAATAAAAGGTCTCTGGGACTTCCCTGGTGGCAGGGGACACGGGTTTGAGTCCTGGCCCACGAAGTTCCCATATGCCGCGGAGTAACTAAGTCCGTGCGCCACAACTACTGAGCCTGCGCTCTAGAGCCCGCAAGCCACAACTACTGAGCCCACGCGTCGCAACCACTGAAGCCCACGCACCTAGAGCCCACGCTCCGCAGGAAACAAGAGAAGCCACCGCAATGAGAAGCCTGCGCACTGCAACGAAGAGTAGTCCCCGCTCGCCACAACTAGAGAAAGCCCGCGCGCAGCAACAAAGACCCAACACAGCCAAAAATAAATAAATAAAATAAATTTATAAATAAAATAAAAGGTCTGGCATACAACAAATACTGTCCAAATGGTATCACAAAGACTTTTCCAATCTTACTTGTCAGAATTCACTGTTACCAGCACCACATTCTCCCAAGTATGTTCACATCCTACCCTGAGACTTTTTTTTTTTTTGATTGAGAAAGGTATCTAGAATGTTTAACAACTTGACAACAGGGACAACATTACTGCCTTTCTATTAACCCTAGGATCTATCACAGTGATTCACCTAATAAATGTAGTTGAATTCGCCTAAAATGCAGCTGACAGAGGATTTGGCTGAAGAGAGAGAGGGACCATCTACACTTAGTAACACAATGATTTTTCAAGAAAGAAGTAGAGAGCTTTTAAATAATAAGAAAGATTACTACTGTAAAAAATGAGCATTTGTAGCAAATACAGTGTTTTAGAGAAGACTAAAACAGGTGATAAAGTCTTCATAGAGTCAACATTTTTGTTACACTCCTAATAAACACCTGCCTTAAGGTCATAGTTTAATGGGGAAGAAAAACAAAAAGTAGACAAGTTCAATAAACATTACATAGAATCCCTGTGATGAGCAAGAAAAGAGTGCTAAAGCCAAACAGAAAGTGAGAGAAATAAGATGGTAGAAGGTACATTATCTTTAGTATTTAATTTGGGGGATTGGGTGTTAGCAATGGCATGGTAGTTAAAGCAAAGATAAAAATTTTGATTTCTGAGAAGACAAATTCAAGATGAAAAAGTCTAAAAATGAAAAAGAAAACAATTACAAATTAAGGAAATAATGCTCAAGTATAAATTAAGTACAAGGTAAGTAACTTGCAAAATAATCAGCTTTTAAGGCACAAGAAACTCAGAAGCAAAATATACTATAAACTCTGGCTTATCTCAATGACTTAACTCTATCTGAATTCAGTGACTTAATTCTCTAAAAAGAAATGGTTTTCAAAGCCACAAGGGGATGAGGGTAGCAGAGAGTCTATGTTCCCTGAAATCTCAACTCACTTTTGATACAGTGTATCATTCATAAAATTACTGTCATAGCTCCAAATGTCTTTTGGCTATGTCCAAAACAACACAAACTTCAAAGGGCAAATAATATCATTCGCCACAAATAAGGTTATTAAATGTGTCACAAATTATAAAGAAAATTTCCAAAGATACTTTGCAGGATAGCTGTATGGTAGAACAGAAGCAGAAAAGGGACTAGGTAAATACCGGACAAATTTAAAAATTTCAATATAACTTGATAATAATCAATTTTAAGGTAAATCTATATATTTAACTGAAGAGAATAAAACAAAGGCAGAGAATAAGTATATTACCCAATTTCCATTAAATTTATGCTTGTTTATTTTTTAGCAATGCAGGGTAAATGTACTGAAAAAAACTCATTCACTCGACAATTATTTAAGGACTCAGTGGGTGCCAAGAAAGGGAAGGAAAAAACATGTTTTTTCCTTTACCCATAGACACATACACACACACACACACACACACACACACACACACACACACACTTTT
This sequence comes from Physeter macrocephalus, assembly GCF_002837175.3. Taxonomy (NCBI): domain Eukaryota; kingdom Metazoa; phylum Chordata; class Mammalia; order Artiodactyla; family Physeteridae; genus Physeter; species Physeter macrocephalus. The sequence continues at coordinate 99,280,970 of NC_041220.1, read as the reverse complement.
TACTTAGTGGGAAATACAGAATAAATGTTATATGACAGAGAAAGGAGAGAGTGATTATCAGTGCATACAGAAGGGTACCAAATACAAACTTGGAAAGGCTAATAAGAAAAGCTGAAAAAATGAAGTCTAATTAGCTAAAATGCGACAGAAAAATAATCCAGGAGTTGAATCAAAATTGAATACGTATAATATATAAGAATGTCAATTGTATTGTCTGTAATAATGTAAACTGGAAACAGCCCAAAATCCTTCAAAAGAGAAAAGATGAATAAGTTATCACATATATACATATTAGAATATTATTAGAGCAATGAAAATGAATAATCTACAGGAGACCACATGAATGAATCTCACAACCATAATACGTTAAAGAAGCTATACACAAAGAATAAATGCTATATAATTCTATTTAAACAAAGTTCCCAAAATAGGCAAAAAATAATTTATGATGTTAAGAAGTCAGAATACTATTCACGTTTGACGGGGGAGAGATAAGTGACTGGGAGGGATTATGAGGTGACTTCTGGGGTGTTCTATTTCTTAATCTGGTGGTGGTTACAGGAGTATGTTCACTTTGTTCCCTTAAGTGTAAGTTTATAATCCATACACTTTTCTCTATGTAGTTATACTTTTTTAAAATGTTTACAAAAAGAAGAAATGGATAGCAGCTACTGGTAATCCAGAAGGAAAAAAAAATGCAAAAGCCCAAAGACACAGTGCTTGATGATCCAAAAAGGGTTCAGCATGGCTCCTCTGTAAAATGCTAACTATGATACCTATACTCAGGACTACTATAGGATTAAAGGACAGAATATGAGTAAAGCACGTATCTGGCACAAATATTTATAGGTGTTTAATAAATGTTAGCTGTTATTATTACTATACTACTATTACTGTGCTACTGATGCGGCTCCTTGATGGTAGTGCTCAAGGTAGAATGACAAACAAAAAGGCTAACAGAACAGAGGCAGCAGGTTATGATGGGCTTTTCTAAAATATATTATGAATTTAGACTTTATCCCAAGGTGGTGGGGAAGCAATGAAGAATTTTACACGGATGGTAATATAATCACATTTGAGTTTAGGAAATTTGTTGAAGGAAAGAAAATGTGAAGTTTTAAAAAGGACGTTAAGAAGAGGTTGTCAGCAAATCATACAGACAGGTCCAGTAAAGAGAAAGGAAGAAGGAAAAAAAGCGCTGACTTGAAAATCAATACCTAACAACTTTGAGAGAATAGTTTATGACTTTCTAAAGGTTACAAAGTTAATAAGTGACACTTAGAATTAAAGGTACTCTAAATTCATAATTACAAAAATCTCAATTTAATACTTTTTATATAATTGTAACTTTAAGCACACAAATGTCAACAGGACATTCTCTGCAAAAATTCATTAAAATTAAACTAAAATACTTTAAAAAAAAGTCTCCTGGGGGCTTCCTTTGTGGCGCAGTGGTTACGAATCCGCCTGCCAACGCAGGGGACATGGGTTCGAGCCCTGGTCCGGGAAGATCCCACAGGCTGCAGAGCAACTGAACCTGTGCACCACAACTACTGAGCCTGTGCTCTAGAGCCCGCGAGCCACAACTACTGAGCTCATGTGCCACAACTACTGAAGCCCAGGCACCTAGAGCCCATGCTCCGCTACAAGACAAGCCCCTGCAATGAGAAGCCCGTGCACCGCCACGAAAAGTAGCCCCGGCTTGCCACAACTAGAGAAAGCCCACGCAGAGCAATGAAGACCAATGCAGCCAAAAATAAATAAATAAAATAAATAAATTTTTTTTAAAAAGTCTCCTGGAATCATCACAATTGTTATTACTAATGATAAATAATACATATATGTGTATAGATGGATAGATACCTATATATACTTCTATACGTCTATATGTCTCTGTCTATCCATATCTCTAAAATTCAGACTAAGTCATAAATTAATTTGATGTGGATCTGAATAAACACCAAGACCAAATTGTAAGTACCAAATTATCATGAGTGCTAACAAATATTGTAAAACTAATGTGAAAACATTTTTAGTGAGTTACTGTTATTTCAGCAACAACCAAACAAGAGGAATGCTCTGAGACACTTTGACACATTAGCTATATCTCTGTTGATTCAATGGCTCTACAAGATGAAAAACAATGAACTGCTCTTCAACATACACAATGAATCTATTAATAAGCAGCACCTTCTTTGATTTGCTTGATGAATAGAAAATGTCAGATAGATCCAAGACATAAGCAGCAATGTTTTATTGGTTTTACAGCCATTCAAAAAGCAGAACAAAAAGATGGGAGGGGGAAGGGAGGGAAGGGAGGGGAGGAGCAGGGAGGGGAAGGGAGGAAAGGGAAGAAAAGAGTAAGCTGCTGGGGTCCAGAGCTCAACTTTTCTGGCTCATAAACAAACCATAAAGAACCAAAAATAGTTTATATTAAGCCTAAAAGCAAGCAGTAAGATATCATAAATGTCATGATGTTTTTCACAACTCTAGCATAAATCCACAACTACCACAAAAAATGTGTAATCTGGCTTTGTTCACATTAGAACATGGAACGGATTGATTGCTGCATTCAGACAACCAACATATAAAATGCTTTGCTTAATAAAAATTCTACTATTAAAAATTAGTCCAGAACCTACAATACTATTGTTAAAGCTGGGTCACAGAAATATGGAGATTCATTATGCTTTCTTCTTCTTTTTTGTATATTTAAAATTTCCCATACTGATTTTTATAAATTATGACCAAGCTTTCAAATATTCTCCTGGGAAAGCTACTTTTGATTTCCCCAGAGAAAGAGTAATCAGTGTTTGCAGAGGAGTGGTATAAAACATAACTGCAACAGTAAATTCACTGAATAGAATGTGGAAAGTGGCATTCCTGTGAACTTCACCACTTAAAAGCAAACTAACAAAAATGTCAATTGACACCCAATTAAATATCAGAATAAGGACTAATGCCTTAAGGGGGGGAAAAACATTCACAGTCTGGCTTCAAGTCAATTTTTGTACTCTCATAGTTCCTGCCACATTGCAACTTTTGGGCATGCTATAATAATTTTCCAAAAAACAACATCTCAGACTTCCACGCGTTTGCCTCTGGTGCAAAAGGAAGTCATTTGGGTTGAGAATAGAGCAAAAACTTCATCAGATTGTTGTTGTAGGACACAAGATTAAACTAAAAAGAATCAGAGCAGAAGAGGGGAAACTATTAAGAATCTGTGCAGTAGTCCAGGCAAAAAAGTAAGGTTTACTTAGACTGGAGTGGAAATGGAGGGAAAAGAATGGACTTAAGATATATTTGGCTGAGTAATATTCCATTGTATATATGTACCACATCTTCTTTACCCATTCGTCAGTCGATGGGCATTTAGGCTGCTTCCATGACCTGGCTATTGTAAATAGTGCTGCAGTGAACATTGGGGTGCATGTGTCCTTTTGAATTATGGTTTTCTCTGGGTATATGTCCAGTAGTGGGATTGCTGAGTTATATGGTAATTCTATTTTTAGTTTTTTAAGGAACCTCCATACTGTTCTTCATAGTGGCTGTATCAATTTACACTCCCACCAGCAGTGCAAGAGGGTTCCCTTTCCTCCCCACCCTCTCCAGCATTTGTTGTTTGTAGATTTTCTGATGATGCCCATTCTAACCGGTGTGAGGTGATACCTCATTGTACTTTTTTTTTTTTCTATAAAAGTATTTATTTATTTGTTTGTTTTTATTTTTGGCTCTGTTGGGTCGTCGTTTCTGCACGCGGGCTTTCTCTAGCTGCAGTGAGCAGGGGCTACTTTTTCGTTGCGGTGCACGGGCTTCTCATTGCAGTGGCTTCTCTTGTTGCGGAGCACGGGCTCTAGGCACACAGACTTCAGTAGTTGTGGCATGTGGACTCAGTAGTTGTGGCTCAAGGGCTCTTGAGTGCAGGCTCAGTAGTTGTGGCACACGGGCTTAGTTGCTCTGCGGCATGTGGGATCTTCCCGGGCCAGGGTTCAAACCCGGGTCCCTTGCATCGGCAGGAGGATTCTTAACCACTGTGCCACCAGGGAAGCCCCCTCATTGTAGTTTTGATTTGCATTTCTCTAATAACTAGTGAGGTTGAGCAGCTTTTCATGTGCCTCTTGGCCATCTGTTGGAATGAAATTGGGTCATTTGTAGAGACGTGGATGGACCTAGAGACTGTCATACAGAGTGAAGTAAGTCAGAAAGAGAAAAACAAATATCGTACATTAACGCATATATATGGAATCTAGAAAAATGGTACAGATGAACCAGTTTGCAAGGCATAAATAGAGACACAGATGTAGAGAACAAACGTATGGACACCAAGGGGGGAAAGCGGGAGGGTGGGTGGTGGTGGGATGAATCAGGAGATTGGGATTGACATGTATACACTAATATGTATAAAATAGATAACTGATAAGAACCTGCTGTATAAAAATAAATAAAATAAAATTCAAATAAAAAATATATTTGGAAGCATAATAAATAATAATCGGTGAACTGGGTATAGGAGAGGAGATGGACAGTAAGTGAAAGATGACTTCCAGGTCTCTGACTTGTGAAACTAGGTATAATGAGATGAAGAAAACCAGAGGAACAGATTTGGTATTTGGTAGAGGGAGATCAAGAGTTCAGTTTTAGATATGCTATATTTAGGGTAACTGAAAGACATACAAGTGGAGAGAGATCAAGTAAATCAAATATCGAGATAGGCTAATAAATGGGAGGAGACAGAAAATGAGGGTCATAAGGAAACGTTTAGGGTTTTGTTTAAAGAAGTAATCATTATATGTCAAAGCTATGGAAGTCTAAAACCTACAGTGAACCATGTTACATTCACTCTACTAACTTTGACACAATTTGTGAAAACTGACTTCAGGTAGTCTTTCCAAATTACTTATAATTATAAAGTTATTCACATACTAAACAAAAAAATACAACATAAAATTACTAAGTCTATCTAGGCTGTATTTTCCTGACAGATAATAAGGGATAAAATTTGTGGGGGGGCGGGGAAGGAAACAAAACACCACACATGATAATAATCAAGGTCCAAAGCCACCCCTGGACCTACAAATGCTAAGAATTCAAGAATACAGAGGTGCCACATCATTCCTGCAGCAAAATTTCTGAGTTAAGAAAGCTTAGAATTTATACCCTACTATATTCCACTGTATGATTGGTTTCCTTAGAGGTCTTGCTGTACATATTCTTGCAACAGCTGGCTTACAGCAAACTAGCACACCCTAATGGTTGATCCTAGATATTGATACGCCTATATACGGACGCTACTATCTCAAATATGAAAACCGCTCTATGTCCTATCCTGGATAACGGTCCCACAATCCAACAGGCCTCTTAAACAGAAGCCTGGAAATAATTCTCCATTTTCTCCTTTTTCTGTATGCCCACAGCTCATCTATGACTAAAATCTGTTGATTGTAATGACATATCTCTTGAATTCTTCTCCCTCCTCCATTTCTACCACTACTCTTATTTCAGAGCCCATAATTTCTTGGTTGGGCTATCCTGACATTCCCGATTGATTTGCCTGTCTTATTCTTCTATTACTCTACTGGCCAAGTAATATTATAAAACCACAAATTAGGGCTTCCCTGGTGGCGCAGTGGTTGCGAGTCCGCCTGCCGATGCAGGGGACGCGGGTTCGTGCCCCGGTCTGGGAGGATCCCACATGCCGCGGAGCGGCTGGGCCCGTGAGCCATGGCCGCTGAGCCTGCGCGTCCGGAGCCTGTGCTCCACAACGGGAGAGGCCACAACAGTGAGAAGCCCGCGTACCGCAAAAAAATAAAAATAAAAAAATAAAAAATAAAAAAAAAAAAAAACCCACAAATTAAATTATGTCACTCTCATGCTTTAAAATCCTTCAATGGTTTTCCACTACCTGTAACTCAACTTCCTTATCTGTAAAGTGGGGATGATAAAAATAGTTTCTACTTATGTGACTGTTTTGAAAATCAAATGAATTCTAGTGTAATTAAGTACTTAATGCCTAATGAACAGTAAAATAAAATAATTTAAAATCATAATAATTATTGTTATGTTCTGCTTAGATGTCTCTCCATGATTCAGCTTCTAT